>NC_057806.1:591006823-591313769 GCF_018294505.1 Triticum aestivum | reverse complement strand
GTGCCCTTGAGTGACCAGCTGAAGCAATTGGTCAAGCTTCACAAGGCAGCCGAACAGGCCATGAGGGGCCTTATAGTCCGGATGTGGCCTGGCGAGCCCCTGCCCGGTAGCTACTTTGGTCTAGTGAGGAATCTTGTGGATGCCTGCCCACGGCTTGAAGTTATAAAGCGGTCTGTCTGCATCGAGGGTGCGCGCAGGGCTTTTGCCCGGGCGAAGGTGCACTGGGCGAAGCTGGATGCCATGAAGCTGGTGAAGGAGGAGCCGCCAGAGGGCAAGGAGCATCGCTGCCCTGAAATGTATTATGAGAGTGTCCTGAAGGGTTCCCGCCTTGTGGCGGATGAATGTGCCAAGGATGTAATTTTTGAATGAACATGCTCATGTGATCCTATAATGTGAAACAAGTTCATCTGGGCTATACAACACTTTTTTAATTTAAAATATTACCTTCTGTGCGGCCGTTTGCAAAATCTGAGAGTTGGCCAGTCGTCGGCTTCTGCCCCCATGTAACTAGTACTGGGGTGTTTGGGATAAACCTGAGCACTCTTTACCCCAATTTTGGGTCCTTCAAGGGAGGTGTTCAGCGCAATGAACCAGGCAATCGAACTATAAGGCTTTATCACTATCACTTAGCCATAGAAGTCTACAATTTTAAATTTTGGCGAAGCCCCTAGTATTCGGGAGGCCGAATTCGGGGCACTATACATGCCTAAGCCGGGCAAGGCCGACTCCTCACCCGAAGCGGAAAAAGTCTTTAAGGACTTGAGACCTCTCGAACAGCCACTAGTCTCTCGCCTTATCATGACAGTTAGTTTCTGGCTTTCTCTACTGAGGTGCTCACCCGAAAGAACCGGGACACAATCGCAGTAGTTCTCCCACCGCTACCTTAGTCGATATAGCTAAACGTAAGGTACCAAAGCATGGGAGTCGGGAAAACCCAACTATTGACCCAAGACATGATTCGGAGCTGATGCATATAATGTTATAAGTTCGGGGTGCCGCACTGTCGAAAGTGTTTGGACTTCTCGCGCCGTATTATGGGGTAAACGAAACTCCCTGGCGTACTAACCGTACCCAAATGTACGGGTGCGGATTGTCGTAAGTGGACATATAAGAAAAAAAGGATGAATAATGCAATAATAGACTAATGCTATGCATTGTTATTTAAATAATACGTCGAAGCGTACTGGTACAAGTAGTGCAATAAGCAGAAAGTAGGACTATTCGAAATGTCCTGTCCAAGGGCAAGCTGCGTATGGATAGTAGAAAGCGGGTATATCAATTATTATGAGAGACCACCTGGGGGTTCCCGTGTACATCTTAGCTTCTTGCCGCCTTGGTTGTTCCTTCCCGTAATGTGTCCGGCAATCGTACTGCCGGAAAGGGCTCCCACAGAGTTAGGCCCTGAAAGAGAAAAGAAATGATAAAGGTATACAACCCCTAAGGCGGTTAAGCCGCATTGCGGGACGTACCCTGATCGTGCCCCCGCCTATGTCCATGGTATTTTCAGTGCGTAATTATGCACGCGCGGCACGGATTTCGTCGCTTGACTGGGACTGGGACGGGGGCCGAATTGCTAGGCGAGCTCTGAACGTGCCAGGCGATCCTGTTGCAGTTTACTCCGGCCTCTCTTGAAGGTGTCCGGGGGCTATATTGCCGAATTAGTGGTTTTCCTTAAAAGGCTGCTTTGTGCTTCTGCTGCAAGGGCCGCAATGTGCTTTTCCGTGCGGAGCGAGCGTTCTGTGTTTCCATTTACTGTTATGACCCTCCTAGGTCCTGGCATCTTGAGCTTGAGGTATGCGTAATGCGGTACTGCATTGAATTTTGCAAATGTTGTTCATTCGAGCAGTGCGTGATAGCCACTGCGAAACGGGACGATATCGAAGATTAACTCCTCGCTTTGGAAGTTGTCCGGTGATCCGAAGACCACTTCCAGTGTGATTGAGCCCATGCAATGGGCCTCTACACCTGGGATGATGCCCTTAAAGGTGGTTTTGGTGGGTTTGATCCTCGAGGGATCGATACCCATTTTTTGCACTGTATCCTGATAGAGCAGGTTCAGGCTGCTACCGCCGTCCATAAGGACTCGAGTGAGGTGAAATCCGTCTATGATGGGGTCTAAGACCAGTGCGGCAGATCCGCCATGACGGATACTAGTGGGGTGGTCCCTGCGATCAAAGGTAATGGGACAAGCGGACCATGGGTTGAACTTTGGGGCGACGGGCTCCATCGCATATACGTCCCTTAGTGCACGCTTCCGCTCCCTCATGGGAATGTGGGTTGCGTATATCATGTTCACCGTCGTCACTTGTGGGGGGAACCCCTTCTATCCTCCCATGTTTGGCGGCCGGGGCTCCTCCTCGTCATCACTATGCAGCCCCTTGTCCTTGCTTTCGGCATTTAACTTGCCGGCCTGCTTGAACACCCAACATTCTCTGTTGGTGTGATTGGCTGGCTTGTCGGAGGTGCCGTGGATTTGACACGACCGATCTAGTATGTGATCCAAACTAGATGGAGCCGGAGTACTTCTTTTAAATGGCTTTTTCCGCTGACCAGATCTAGAGCCTCTGAATCTAGCATTGACTGCCGTATCATCGGTGTTATCGCCATTGTTGCGGCGCTTTGGTCTGTTATGACGTGGTCTGTCGTTGGCATCTTTGGTATCCGAAGTGCCCGGATTCCTTGATGTGTTGTTGCTGCGAGCCAGCCAGCTATCCTCGCCTGCGCAAAAGCGGGTCATGAGTGTCGTGAGGGCTGCCATAGACTTCGGCTTCTCCTGGCCAAGGTGGCGGGCAGGCCACTCGTCACAGATGTTATGCTTGAATGCCGCTAGGGCCTCTGCATCCGGACAGTCGACAATTTGGTTTTTCTTAGTCAGGAACCATGTCTAGAATTGCCTGGCGGATTCCCCAGGCTGCTGAGTTATATGGCTCAAGTCATCAACATCCGGTGGTCGCACATAAGTGCCCTGCAAGTTGTCAAGGAATGTGTCTTCCAAATCCTCCCAACTGCCGACGGAGTCTGCTGGCAAGCTACTCAGCTAATGCCGAGCTGGTCCTTTGAGTTTTAGTGGGAGGTACTTGATGGCATGTAGATCGTCACCGCGAGCCATGTGGATGTGAAGGAGGAAATCCTCGATCCATACAGCGGGATCTATTGTACCATCATACGATTCGATATTAACGAGTTTAAAACCCTCCGGGAATTCGTGATCCATAACTTCATCAGTGAAGCATAGGGGGTGTGCGGTGCCTCTGTGCCGGGCTATATCATGACGCAGTTCATATGAGTCTTGTCTGCTGTATTCGGCCCGGCCGGATTTACCTTTAGTGTATCCGGCACGACGTTCATCATTCCGCATTGGCACGCGCCCCCGTGACCCGTATATTGATCTTGCAAGTTTTGCCTTACTATCCAAGATGTCTCGCAGGTCCCGTGTGTTGCCCCGGGCCTTGGTATTTTTGGTTGAGTGGCGGCGGGGTGTGGGCTGAACTTCAAGCTGAAACGCCTCTCTGGCTCGGCCATGCCATGGCCGGTCAACCGCATCGTACACTGGTGATGGAGGTTTCAATGCTTCCTTCTCAAGGTAAGGTAGCAACCTACGTTTTGGGTAACTCTTGGAGGGGCGCTCGAGTTCGTATTCCTCGGCCGCAAGGACTTCGGTCCATCTGTCTGCTAGCAAGTCTTGATCAGCTTGAAGCTGTTGTTGCTTTTTCTTCAGGCTATTTTCTGTGGCCATAAGCCGGCGCTTGAAGCGCTCCTGCTTGACGGGATCCTCAGGCACGATGAATTCTTCGTCGCCGAGGCTCGCCTCGTCTTCGGAGAGAGGCATGTAATTGTCCTCTTCTGGTTCTCCATCTGCCGCCTGCTCTGGAGGACTAGCTTGTTCATCCTCCCGCTCTACATCGTACTAGAGGGGGTTGTGGTTGTCTTCGGCACTATCTGGAGTTTTATTATCTCCTGTGCCGGTATCACTACTTTTGTTGTGGCGGGACTTAGAGCGGCGCCGTTGACGTCGGTGCTTGGGTTGCTTCTTGGAGGGGTCATCCTCCATTGTCTCGTTGCCATTGCCTTCTTTGGGGGTGTCCACCTTGTATATATCATATGATGAGGTGGCAGTCCAGTGCCCTGTGGGCGGTGGTTCCTATTCGTCTCCTGCATCGTCGTCCATACCGTCGATGTCTTCGGAGTCGAAGTCGAGCATGTCGGTTAAATCGTCGACAGTGGCTACTAAGTGGGTGTGGGTGGGCAGCGAATTTCTTCGTCGTCCGCATCCCATTCTAGCCGGACATAGTTCGGCCAAGGTTCTCCTGACAGGGAGAGAGACCTTAATGAATTTAGCACATCTCCGAAAGGCGAGTGCTGAAAGATATCCGTTGAGGTGAACTCCATGATCGGTGCCCAGCCGGATTTGACGGACACGGATGTAAGCGGCTCGGAGTCCATGGCCGGAGATGAATCCAGTGGTTCGGCGACACGGCTCTCGTAAGGGGTGAAGTCAGTATCCGGCTCTATCGCCACTAGGAGTGCGGCCTCCATGGCGGGGTCTATCCCTCTGCTCTCGGATGGCGCGATTTGCTCCAGATTGATGGTCGGAGTAGTTGCAGATGCGATCTCCCAAATAATGTCCGATGGCAGAGTTACATCATGCTCATCGTGACTGTGCGACGCACCCGGCATGGGCTCGAATCCGTTGAAGATCAAGTCTCTGCGAATGTCGGTAGTGTAGTTTAAGGTTCCGAACCTGACCTGATGGCCAGGGGCGTAGCTCTCGATCTGCTCCAGATGGCCAAGTGAATTAGCCCGTAGTGCGAAGCCGCCGAATGCGAAGATCTGTCCGGGGAGGAAAACCTCACCCTAGACCGCGTCGTTACCGATGATCGAAGGAGCCATCAAGCCTTACGGTGACGACACAGTGGAACTCTCAATGAAAGCACCAATGTCGGTGTCAAAACCAGCGGATCTCGGGTAGGGGGTCCCGAACTGTGCATCTAAGCCGGATGGTAATAGGAGGCAGGGGACACGATGTTTACCCAGGTTCGGGCCCTCTTGATGGAGGTAATACCCTATGTCCTGCTTGATTGTTCTTGATGATATGAGTATTACAAGAGTTGATCTACCACGAGATCGTAGAGGCTAAACCCTAGAGCTAGCCTATGGTATGATTGTATCTTGTCCTACGGACTAAACCCTCCAGTTTATATAGACACCGGAGGGGGCTAGGGTTACACAGAGTCGGTTACAAGGGAGGAGATCTACATATCCGTATTCCCTAGCTTGCCTTCCACGCCAAAGAGAGTCCCATCCGGACACGGGACGAAGTCTTCAATCTTGTATCTTCATAGTCCAACAGTCTGTCCAAAGGATATAGTCTGGCTGTCCAGAGACCCCCTAATCCAGCACTCCCTTAGTCATCTTGGGTCTTCTCGCCCCCCTGATGATGCCTGGTATGGCGCCGAGGCCAGCATCCTTGTTAACACAGGAGTAGATAAGTCTTCGGGAAGGGGAGCCGGACACCTAATCAATTGCACCTTCTTTATCCAACGCTAAAAAAGGATGATACCGTTGGTCTCTTGCCACTGGATATTTGTCTGTGAGGTACTCGGTCAACATGTACTTACCAGGGTGTCCGGATGGTTGCAGTCCAGGCCAACATCTCTGGCAGTGTGCGGCCATTGCCTTCGTTTTCTGAAGACTAATCTCCACATTCCTTCGTGCGTTGTGCCAAAGAAGTTCTGAAGAGTCCGCGGCCCTTCTGGATTAAACTCCCATAGGCGGAGAGGCCGTCGCTAGCACGGCAGGGTCCGACGAACTAGCATTATATGAATGACGCTCGCTATGTCAATGTCCCTCTCAATAAGGTTCTGGATGCGACTTTGCAGAGTTTGCACATCATTCGTTGATCCCCAATCTAGCCCCTTATTAATCCACGATGCAAGTTGAGTTGGAGGGTGATACGTCTCCAATGTATCTATAATTTTTGATTGCTCCATGCTATATTATCTACTGTTTTAGGCAATATTGGGCTTTATTATCCACTTTTATATTATTTTTGGGACTAACCTATTAACCGGAGGCCCAGCCCAGATTTGTTGTTTTATGCCTATTTCAGTGTTTTGAAGAAAAGGAATATCAGACGGAGTCGAAACGGAACAAAATCAACTGGAGAAGTTATTTTTGGAAGGAAACACACCTGATGGACTTGGACCCCACGTCAAGGAAGGAACGAGGTGCTCATGAGGGTGGCCCCCCCCTAGGGCACGCCCCCCTGTCTCGTGGGGCCCTCGTGGCTCCCCTGACGTACTTCTTCCGCCTATATAACTCCACGTACCCTAAAACTTCCAGAATGCAAGATAGATCGGGAGTTCCGCCGCCAGAAGCCTCCATAGCCACCGAAAACCAATCTAGACCCGTTCCGGCACCCTGCCGGAGGGGGCAATCCTTCTCCGATGGCCATCTTCATCATCCTGGTGCTCTCCATGACGAGGAGGGAGTAGTTCTCCCTCGGGGCTGAGGGTATGTACCAGTAGCTATGTGTTTGATCTCTCTCTCACTCATGTTCTTGATTTGGCACGATCTTGATGTATCGCGAGCTTTGCTATTATAGTTGGATCTTATGTTTCTCCTCCCCTCTTCTCTCTTGTAATGAATTGAGTTTCCCCTTTGAAGTAATCTTATCGGATTGAGT
This sequence comes from Triticum aestivum, assembly GCF_018294505.1. Classification (NCBI taxonomy): domain Eukaryota; kingdom Viridiplantae; phylum Streptophyta; class Magnoliopsida; order Poales; family Poaceae; genus Triticum; species Triticum aestivum. The sequence goes on along the minus strand of NC_057806.1, from coordinate 591,307,084 downwards.
CTTTAAAGATTTGAGAACACTTGATGTATGTCTTGACGTGGATATCTGTGGTGATAATGGGATACCACGTGCCACTTGATGTATGTTGAGGTGATCAACTTGCGTGTTTCGTGACATTGGGAACCTATGCATAGGGGTTGGCACACGTTTTCGTCGTGATTCTCCGGTAGAACTTCGGGGCACTCTTTGAGGTTCTATGTGTTGGTTGAATAGATGAATATGAGATTGTGTGACGCATATCGTATAATCATACCCACAGATACTTGAGGTGACATTGGAGTATCTAGGTGACATTAGGGTTTTGGTTGATTTGTGTCTTAAGGTGTTATTCTAGTACGAACTCTAGGGTTGTTTGTGACACTTATAGGAATAGCCCAACGGATTGATTGGAAAGAATAACTTTGAGGTGGTTTCGTACCCTACCATAATCTCTTCGTTTGTTGTCCGCTATTAGTGACTTTGGAGTGACTCTTTGTTGCATGTTGAGGGATAGTTATGTGATCCAATTATGTTAGTATTATTGAGGGAACTTACACTAGCAAAAGTATGAACCCTAGGCCTTGTTTACTATCATTGCAATACCGTTTACGCTCACTTTTATCATTCGCTACCTTGCTGTTTTTATATTTTCAGATTACAAAAACTATTATCTACTATCCATATTGCACTTGTATCACCATCTCTTCGATGAACTAGTGCACCTATACAATTTACCATTGTATTGGGTGTGTTGGGGACACAAGAGACTCTTTGTTATTTGGTTGCTGGGTTGCTTGAGAGAGACCATCTTCATCCTACGCCTCCTATGGATTGATAAACCTTAGGTCATCCACTTGAGGGAAATTTTCTACTGTCCTACAAACCTCTGCACTTGGAGGCCCAACAACGTCTACAAGAAGAAGGTTGTGTAGTAGACATCAAGCTCTTTTCTGGCGCCGTTGCCGGGGAGGTGAGCGCTTGAAGGTATATCTTTAGATCCTTCAATCGAGTCTTTTAGTTTCTTGTTTTATCACTAGTTTAGTTTATAAAAGAAAATTACAAAAAAATGGAATTGAGTTTGTCTCATACGCTTCATCTTTTTAATATCTTTCGTGAGTATGATGGAAAGGATAATTGTGCTCAAGTGCTAGAAGAAGAAATCTATAAAATGTTTGGCACTAAATATTTGAATGATGAGCATGATTGCAATGCTGTTAGTATGAATTCCTTGAATATCCATGATGCTAATGATATGCAAATCCACAAGCTTGGGGAAGCTATGTTTGATGAAGATGATATTTTTTGTCCCCCAAGCTTTGATGAGAAAATTTACTATGATGAAAGCATGCCTCCTATCTATGATGATTATTGTCGTGACACGTATGCTTTAAAGAATGACGATAACCATGAAACTTGTCATCTTGATCTTAATTTTCAATCACATGATAGTTATTTTGTTGAGTTTGCTCCCACTACTATTCATGAGAAGAATTTTGCTTATGTGGAGAGTAGTAAATTTTGCATGCTTGTAGATCATGAAAAGAATGCTTTAGATGCTGGTTATATTGTTGAATTCATTCATGATGCTACTGAAAATTATTATGAGGGAGGAACATATGCTTGTACGAATTGCAATAATATCAAGTTTCCTCTCTATGCGCTTAAAGTTTTGAAGTTATGCTTGTTTTACCTTCCTATGCTAGTTGATTATTGTTCCCACAAGTTGTTTGCTCACAAAATGCCTATGCATAGGAATTGGGTTAGACTTAAATGTGCTAGTCATATTCTTCATGATGCTCTCTTTATGTTTCAATTCTTATCTTTTATGTGAGCATCATTGACATCATCATGCCTAGCTAGGGGCATTAAACGATAGCGCTTTGTCGGGGAAACTGATCCACGAACACCTATGGGGCCGGCGGACCGGGCCCCTTTCGGTTCGGCGGGGGGCGGAGGTCGCACGAAGAGCAAATCGAGGCAAAGCACACGAGCAGTTTACCCAGCTTCGGAGCTCTCCGGAGAGATAACACTCCTACTGCTGCTTGTCTGGTTATATTATGTTCTTGATCGCGAGAGCTAAGTGTTTTCTGGCTTACGAATGAGTCGAACCTCCTCTACGTTGCGCATGGGCCTCCTTTTATACGCTAAAGGGGTCACCGACAGGTGGCAACGCAGAGAAGGGTACAAATGTAAAAAGTGAGGTGGTTGGTACAGTTACTTGTATAGTGCACCCTACCTAACCCTGACGGCAGGGGACAAGGGCATTAAATGCCCGTCTGAGTCGCCCAAACAGTGCAGAAAAGGACCGTTAGGGGCGCCACCGTTCGCCACGATGGCGATCTTGTCAGCTTCGCATGCCACTGCGCACCGCTGGCTGCACAGCCTCCCGCCACGCGCGCCTGGAGAGGCCCCCCGAGCAAGCGCCTTGCCGCTACTGTTATCTTGTCGGGTCCGGAAGCTTGTCGCTCACCGGGCCTCGAGGTACCTTGGTTGGTCTTCCCGGTAAGCTCCTCTTGCCGGGGCCTTGTTGCCTTGCCAGAGCGCGTGGCGCGTCGCGGCAAGTTCCTTGGAGTGCCTTGGTTGGCCTTCCCGGCAAGCTCCTCTTGCCGGGGCCTTGTCTCCTGAGCTTAAATACTTTGTTCTTGAATGGCTCCAAGGGAACCACGGAGGATCTTGGCGTTCGCCCGGCAAGCCTTGCCGCGGGGTGCTGCAACTGCCCGTGCACAAGTTCGGGGTACTAGGGTACCCCTATTCTAGTACACCGACAGGAGCCCCCGGGCCTGGGCCAGACACGGTGCCGAGCGCTGTTGGGCCAGGCCCAAGACAGGGCACGGGCACACGCGGACTGGGCCACGCCGAATCTCGCTCCGTATCCACCGCGCTCTCCCCTAACGGCACGCATTGAATGCGGCGTCGTGGGAGAGATCGTGGGTGGTTCTTTATTCGGAAGGGCGAAACGTCCGCCCCGTCCCTCTTTATAAGCAGAGGAAACAGGGGCAGTTCGTTCCCCCTCGCTGGTTGCTACTACTCCATCTTCACGAACCTCCGCCGCTCCCCCCTTCTTCTCGAAGCCGAGAGAGCAGCGCTCCGCCCCCCATTGCCACCAGCATCACCAACGCCGTCGACCTCCCCCACCACCTCCGCCATGGCTCCGAAAGCCGACAAGGGAAAGGGCGTGAAGTCGGCCGAGGCGCAGCGGCTCGCGGCGCTGCGGAAGGAGCGGGCGATCTTCTCCCCCCAGCTCAGCGCGAAGGAGCTAAGGGAGTACTTCTACCTCTTTTGGGCGACGGAGACGCGTGCGCATCCGCGCACGAGGGTACTCCCGGCCGCTGCTTCGGAACTGGCTCCAAACGGGTACCCATTCTTCGCGCTGTTCTTCTATTGCGGGCTCTGCCCGCCCTTCTCGGAGTTCTTCTGCGATATCATGAACACCTACGGCCTCCGCCTCCTTGATTTCACCCCCAACGCCGTTCTGACCATGGCAGTTTTCGCACATTTGTGCGAAAACTTTGTCGGAGTCCACCCCAATGTTGCCCTTTTCCGCCACTTCTTCATGCCTCGGGTAGAGAGAGGAGAGCCGCTTGCCGGAGGGATCGCCTGGATCTCGAGAGTCGGCAAGAAGGAGGCGTACTTGGAGGGTGAGCTCCGCAGCAAGTGGGAGGAGTGGAGAGCGGAGTGGTGCTGGATCGTCGAGGAGAATCCGCAGCCCTTCACCGCCGTGCGCCAAGCTCCAATAGTGCGCGGCAATGACTGGAGCAACGTGGCCCCGGAAGACGAGAGGCTGAAGATCGCCATTACTAGGATCCTTCGCCTCAGGCTTGCCGGGCTCACTGTAGGCGCTGTAGGCGCAGATTTCCTCCGCCGCCGCATCGCCCCCCTGCAGGAGAGGGGGAGGCCCGCCTGGGAATTCAAGAACTCGGCGGACATCATGAGGCTGCGGCCGGGCCTCAACTACAACTTCACCGTCTTGGAGCTGGATGCAATGCTCCTGGAGTTGTTCAAACGCGATCCCCAGCACCCATTCACGCTGGCGAGGGGCGTCGTTCCATTGTGCAATAATTCTTCGCTTGACCGGATCCGCGCCATGATGCCGTTGTGCGATTCACACGGAATCGTTCCAACTTGGCAAGAGCCTGCGGATGACGTCGTGCAAGCGTTCTTCGACAACTTGGAAGAAGTGCCGGTCCGCGCTGACGAGCAGAAGAGCCTCACCCGTGACACCACCGACGAGGAGCTGCAGCGCATCGCCACTAGGGCGGAAGAGGTTGCGGCCGCAGCTGCCGCGGGCGCGTTCGGGTTCACTGTGGAGGAGGCGGAGGCGGCAGAGGCGGCAAACCTCGCCGAGCGCGCGGAGTTCATTGGCGAGGAAGAGCCTGCCGGCTCTGAAGCTGAGCCGAGCGAGGCCGGCGAGGAAGAGCCCGAGCCTTCAGAAAGCTTGCCGCAGGCGGAGCCCCCGGCCCCGCCAAGAAGGCGTCTTCGCAGGGCCGCGGACGTAGCGGGGCGGCAGCCGGGTCAACAGCCGCCGAGCCGTGCGACACGCTCTACCGCGGCAAGCAATGTTGCCGCGGGAGCGCCTCACGCAGCAGCGGCAACTGGAGCGGGATCTTCCCGGGCCACCGCCACCGCCCCCGCCAAGCGGGCAAGGGATCCTACTCCTCCGCCTCGCCGCACCAGAGGGGAGCCGGACTTCGATCTTTCCGCGCTCAGCTCCGACGAGGAGGAAGAAGAGTAAGTTTCTTTGGTGCTCTTGTAGTTCTTCAATCTTGCTGTTTTTATCTTGTATCTGACTTGCTTCAATCTGAACTCCTTTCTTTTCAGGACGCTGGCCCAGAGAGCGGCGAAGAGGGCCAAGGCCGCGGTGATTGTCATCGAAGATGACCCCACCGTGTCAGCAGGGGGTGGGTCCGAGACCACCTTGACGGACCCGGCAACCACTCCTCAAAGCAGCCCCCAGCGCAGCCCCCAGCGTAAGTTCATAGTTAGCTTTCTGCTGTCAGGCGCGCATGAGTGCTTTTTCCTTTGTTGATATCTTGCTTGTTGATTTGTGTAGGAGCAGAGCAGCCACATCAGGAGCGCCCGGAAGCTGGTCCCGAAGTGCCATCTGCTTTGACTACGCCGCCAAGGGAGGAGTCCCCGGCAAGGGAGCGCTCTCCGGCAAGGGAGAACTCTCCGGCAAGGGGCAGTTCTCCAGCAAGGGACAGCACCGTCGATCCTGCGGCGGCCGAGACCGCAACTGCAGATCTTGGCACAGGTAATTCACTTGTCCAAAAACTTTCCCTTGGGTTCTTCTTCTTCTGATTTTCTTCTCTTGGATTTTTGATTGATTTTTCTCCCTTCTTCGTTCTTCGGACCCATCTGCCGCTGAGCCAATGGAGACAGAGGGCGCCGGCGAGGAAGGCGCGCATGGCAGCACTGACGACGCCGCCGCCAATGAAGAAGGGGCCGGTGCTGATGAGACCGCCGGCGAGGAGGCCGCCAAGGCTGCCGCCGTAGAAGCCAGCGAGGGGTCGGGCGATCGCACTGACGACCCTGAGGCCGCAGGAGCGCCAGGCGCTGCGCCGACCGCCGATCCCTCTGCCGCTGCTGCGGAGCCGGGCTCCGAGGAGCCCCAGCCCGGCGCCTACTTGAATGCCGGCGACGATATCTTCATCAAGCTACCCTGGGCGTCAAGCTCCGGGGCGCCGGTCGAGGGGGAAACTTTCGATGAGGAGGTGCTCGCCTCCGCTGGACTGTCGTTGGTCAACGCGCCCAGCAGCAGCAGTGGCGAGCCTGAGGAGGAGCAGCTGCTGCGGAAGCTGCTGTCACTCTACCGCGCACGGCAAGCCAAGCTGGCTTCCCGGGAAGCGCTTGTCGCGAAGGCGGGAGTTGATATGGAGAAGCGCGCGGAGGAGCTCCGGGGCCACAATCAAGAAGCTCTCCGGTCCCTGGCACAGGAGCGGGAGCGACTCGCCGAGGAGCGCACGGCCTTCCTTCTCGAGAAGGCCGAAGCTGAGGAGGAACAAAGGCTGGCCGCCGAGAAGCAGTCCGCGCGAGAAGGCGAATTGGTGCAGCGGAAGGCCAACCTCGACAGCTACGAGGAGGAGCTCGCCGAGCGCGAGCAAGCACTTGGCGGGGCGCTCAAGGAAGCAAAGGACGCTGCCGCAACCGCAGAGGCCGCCAAGAAAGAGCTGGAGGAGAAGGTGGCGCAGCTGGAGGCCAACATCGGGAAGAGCGGCGAGGAGCTTGCCGCGCTCAAGCGTGAGCGTGAGAAGGATGCTGCCGCCCACGGTGAGCTGCAAGGTCTTCTCGCTGAGAGGGGCAAGGAGCTCAGCGCCGCCAAGGATTCCAATGCAGACCTGGAGTTGAAGCTGGCCACGCTGACGCAGACGCTGGACGACGCCAAGGAGCGGGAGAAGACCTTGTCGGAGAAGGTCAAGGCTGACAAGGCGCTGCTGGAGAGCATCGCAGTTACCCAGAACTCATTCAGAGATACTGTGGAGCACTGGACCGAGGGTCTGGTGAATATTGCCGCAGTCATCGACGAGGAGCTGGCGCAGCTGGGGATGGAGGACTTTGGGTATCCCTCCGACGAGAATCTCCAACCCAGCGCCAAGCTCAGCCTGTTCTTCAAGGGCGTGGCGACGGCACTCCAGCGGCTCCGGGAGAGGATCCCAAAGCAGCTGGCCGACGAGTCGCGCAAAATCTGCGCCGGGGTTCTCCAGAAGGTGCTGATGAAGGTGGCCTTCCGCAATCCAGGCCTCAGCTTCACCAACGTCCTCAAGTCCTTGCCGCCAGACGCCGATCGGGACGCACTCAAGGCCCTTGTCGCACCCATTGTGGACAAGGTGAGCGAGATCAAGAGGGTTGAGGGCGATCGCGTAGACTAGGCCGCCCATTTCTTCTTTTCCCTTGTCGCTGCTAATCATGTTATGAAAACAGTCTGTTAGAGCTGCGACAAGTTATCTTGTAATATAACTTTATTTCTGTTATCAATTGCTATGTTATTTCCTCTACTAGATTCCTTCCTTTGTATGTTTTTACCCTACGCTTCTAGGGAACTTGTCGGCGCAGGCACCCGAGCCGCGAGCGCTGAGTGCGGAACGTCAGCAGCCTGCTGGCGGCGCTGCTTCCGACAAGAAACCTTGTCGCGACTAGATGCAGCACACTTAAGTTGTTGAGCGGACTCGAAACAAAGTAAGGGCGCAACTAGCCACGAGTTGGTTCCTCCGCGCACAGGTTTTCCATACAAAGCAGGGTCGTTCGAGGAAGATAACTCAAAAATTTAAAAACTGATTGCTCAAACTTTGGCAACTTAGCTTTTCTGTCGTTTGCTTCCCGGCAAGGCAAAACTTTGCTTGAACGACGCCTGGTCCATACCACAATCTTCTCCTTCCCCCCCGGCAAACTTGTGTGCGAGGGAACCTTCTTTTCCTTTGTTGAAAAAAAGAAAGAAGAGAAAATAATGATATGGAGCCCTTCGGCTCGTTATTGCTTACCGGATGTAGGTGCTGCACAAAGTGTCAGATAACGCATGCAAGAAAGAAACTAATGCATGAAATGGACAAGTTGTGCGGAGCACATGGGGTTTTATTTATGCACGGGATCTGCGCCCGGCTTTGTACAAAGGATTACATGCAACAGCGGCAAGACTTGTACAAAAGGTGGTTGCCGGAACGGGTTCCGGCAACCGCGCCCTACGGGAAAAACTTACGAAGATGTTCTATGTTCCAGGAGTTGCTCACCGGAATGCCATCTTCGGTCTCAAGGCGGACAGCGCCGGGCCTTGTGACTCGTTTCACCCGATAAGGGCCTTCCCACTTCGGCGTCAACTTGTTGGAATTCTTGGCGGACTGAACGCGCCGAAGAACAAGGTCGCCTTCCTCGAAGCTTCTGGCCTTAACTTTGCGGCTATGGTAGCGGCGCAAAGCTTGCTGGTATCGAGCAGCTCGTACAGCAGCCTGAAGACGATCTTCCTCAAGGAGCAGCGCGTCGTCTTGTCGCAGCTGTTCTTGCTCAAGCTCATCATAAGCGAGCACTCGAGGCGATCCGTATACGAGTTCCGTGGGGAGAACTGCCTCTGCTCCATAGACTAGAGCGAAAGGCGTCTGGCCAGTGGCTCGATTTGGCGTCGTTCTGATCGACCAAAGAACCACCGGCAGCTCCTCGATCCAGTTTCTTCCGCACTTGCGCAGCCTGTCGAAAGTTCTGGTCTTGAGCCCGCGCAGCACTTCAGCATTTGCCCTCTCTGCTTGACCGTTGCTTCTCGGATGAGCAACAGAAGCGAAGCAGACCTTGGCGCCAAGGTCTTGGACGTACTGCATGAAGGTGCGGCTCGTGAATTGCGTGCCGTTGTCGGTGATGATCCTGTTAGGGATCCCGAAACGGCAAACAATTGACCTGAAGAACTTGACTGCTGACTGTGCTGTCACCTTCCTCACTGGCTGCACTTCCGGCCACTTTGTGAACTTGTCGATTGCGACGTACAAGTACTCAAAGCCCCCGACAGCTCGGGGGAAAGGGCCGAGGATATCGAGCCCCCAGACCGAAAATGGCCAGGATAAAGGGATCGTCTGGAGAGCTTGAGCTGGCTGGTGTATCTGTTTGGAGTGGAACTGGCACGCTTCACACTTGGTTACTTGTGCAGTTGCATCCTGGAGGGCTGTCGGCCAAAAGAAACCTTGCCGGAAAGCTTTGCCGGCAAGTGCTCTTGCGCCAATGTGGTGGCCACATATGCCTCCATGTATCTCTGCCAACAGCTTTTGTCCATCTTCCCGGCAAATACACTTCAATTTCACACCGTTGAGTCTTCTTCTGTACAGTATGCTATCGACAAACTGGTACATACTTGACTGCCGGGCTACTTTTTCCGCTTCTTCTTGCTCTTCGGGAAGTTCTCCTGTCTGAAGGAAATGGACAATCTGCTGTGCCCATGCTGGAGCTTGTGGCTCGACAACAAGGACTAAAGGCACATCTGCTGCTGCGGGAACATCCGCTTCTACGGCAAGGACTTGCGGCCCTGCCGGAGCTTGATGTTCCCCGGCAAGCTTGCCGGAGCAAAACTTGTCGGGAGCGTCTGCTTCAACGGAACAAACCATAAGGCTTGCCGGAGCAGACTGCCCCTCAGCATCCTTGGTGTTGATCTTGGGGACTTTCTTGGCGGCGGCTTCGGGGAGCTCTGCCGGAAAGTAGTCACCAGAAACCAACTTCCTCTTCTTGCTTTGTCCAGTTGATGGTGTTACGGATGGTTGAGTCAACTTGAGCACAAAGATCCCTGGTTCCACAGGTAACTTTAGTGCGGCGCACTTTGACAGGCCATCAGCAATGTCATTCTGAGCTCTTGGGATATGCTCCATCTGTAGGCCGTCAAAGTGCTCTTCTAGCTTCCTCACTTCATCAACATATGCTTCCATCAATGGACTCTGGTAGTTCTTGTTCACTTGGCGGACGACAAGCTGTGAGTCACCCCTGACAATGAGCTTCTTGATCCCAAGGTCTGCTGCGATTCTGAGACCGGCAAGCAATCCTTCATACTCTGCAGTATTGTTGGTTGCTTGCTCCTTGGGAAAGTGCATCTGGACTACGTACTTGAGGTGCTCTCCGGTGGGCGCGACAAGCAGCACGCCCGCACCGGCGCCTTGCAGCGAGAAGGCACCATCAAAGTACATCAGCCACTCTTTGCTTGCCTCTTTGACGGGGATGCTCGTCTCTGGAATTTCTTCATCTGGTGTTGGCGTCCATTCTGCTATGAACTCTGCCAATGCTCTGCTTTGGATAGTTGAAGTGCTCTCAAACTTGAGGCCAAAGCTTGACAGTTCCAGCGCCCACTCGACAATCCTGCCTGTCGCTTCTGGATTTTGCAGTATCCTCTTCAGCGGAAAGCGAGTGACGACTGTGATCTCATGTGCTTGGAAGTAATGGCGCAGCTTTCTCGAGGCCATGAGGAGGCCGAAAAGCAACTTCTGCACACCAGAGTACCTTGATCTAGCCCCCTGTAGAAGGGAACTGACAAAGTAAACTGGACGCTGCACCATTCTCTTCTGCATCTTATCATGCTCCTGCGCAGATCCATCTCTGTCGGGACCAGAGCTTGTCGGCGAAGCCCCCTGCTTGTCGCTGGATGCATCTGCCGTGGTTGCTGGCTCATCATCTGCCTCCCTCTCCGCCACTAACGCAGCACTAACCACTTGATTGGTTGCCGCTATATACAGCAGCAACTTCTCTTGCGGCTTAGGTGCGACAAGTGTTGGAGTGGAGGACAGGTATCTCTTCAAGTCCTGCAGCGCAGCCTCCGCCTCCGGAGTCCATTTTATTGGACCTGCCTTTTTCAAAATTTTGAAAAATGGCAGGGCGCGCTCAGCAGATCTAGAGATAAACCTGCTGAGAGCAGCCACGCAACCGGCAAGCCTTCGTACATCCTTGACGCGCTTTGGTGCTTCGATCTGCTCAATGGCCTTGATCTTGTCGGGATTGGCTTCAATTCCCCGCTGAGACACGAAGAACCCGAGAAGCTTGCCGGAAGGGACTCCAAACACGCACTTCTCGGGGTTAAGCTTGAGGTTGATCTTGCGCAGATTTGCAAATGTCTCGTCTAAATCTTGAATCAGGGTCGCCCTGTTCTTGCTCTTGACCACTATGTCATCCATGTAGGCTTCCACATTTCTGTGCATCTGCGGCTCAAAAGCGTGGTGGACTACCCTTGCGAATGTTGAACCAGCATTCTTCAAACCGAAAGGCATCCGTACGAAGCAGTACGTGCCACACGGGGTGATAAATGCGGTTTTCTCTTCATCCTCTTCTGCCATGAAGATCTGATGGTATCCTGAGTATGCATCAAGAAATGAAAGCAAATCACATCCGGCTGTGGAGTCAACAATCTGGTCAATGCGCGGCAAGGGAAATGGGTCTTTGGGACAAGCTTTATTAACATCAGTGAAGTCAATACAAAGCCTCCATTTCCCGTTAGCCTTGCGCACGACAACAGGATTGGCCAACCACGTGGGATGGAGCACTCCTCTGACAAGGCCTGCTGCTTCCAACTTCTTGATTTCTTCTGCGATGAATTCTTGGCGCTCCACTGCCTGTTTCCTGACTTTCTGCTTGACGGGCCGCGCATGAGGACAGACGGCAAGGTGGTGCTCAATTACTTTCCTGGGAACACCGGGGATATCAGACGGTTGCCACGCAAACACGTCGACATTCGCCCGCAGGAAAGCAACGAGCGCGCTTTCCTATTTGGGGTCAAGAGTGGCGCTGATGGTGAAGGTACCACCAGTGCCGTCCTCCTTGGCGGACACCTTCTTGGTCTCAGGTGGAGCTGCCATTGCCTTCTTACACTTGCCGGTGGAGCTCGATGGTGCGTCCTCGACGGTAGCGCAGCACTCCGAAGAGGTGCGCTTGCCGGAGTGGGCATCAGAGCTCTTGCCGGACTTGGTCTTCTTCTTCCCCCGGGAGCTTCAGCGGCAAGTGTCTTGCGTTCTGCTGCGGCTGCTGCTTCCCGGTAGATCTTGTCGGCACAGATAAGAGCATCCTTCTTGTCGCATAGTGAGAGGCTGCCATGAACTTGGCGAGTGCCGGACGGCCAAGGATTCCATTGTAAGGTAATGGAAAGTCAGCAACATCAAACGTGACCCTCTCAGTCCTGAAGTTCAGCTCGCTGCCAAATGTTACCGGCAACGTGATCTTTCCCTTCGGCTTGCTCCTTCCCGGGTTGATTCCTTGAAATGTACCGGTCTCTTCGAGCTCGCTGTCAGGGATCTGGAGTTTCTGGAGCACCGCGGAGGAGATCAGGTTCAAGCCGGCCCCGCCGTCAACTAGCATCTTAGTGACCTTGAGGTTGCGGATTGTTGGTGAAACCAACATCGGCAAGCACCCGACCGCAGTTATGCGATCAGGGTGGTCCTCAATATCAAAGATGATAGGCGTGCTGGACCATTTCAGAGGCTTGCGTGACTCGACGGGTGGTTCTGCTGCATTAACTTCCCGCACCCACTGCTTGAGCTGACGGTGCGAGGTATGCAGAGAAGCACCACCGTCAACGCACAGGACCTCTGTGGCTTTCTGGAACTCCTGCTCATCAGTCTCCTCATCATCCATGTCTTCATCGTCGTCGTCATCTTCATCCTTGTCGCGGCCGCGAGGAGGTCTGTCTCCTTGCCGCTGCTTGGCCTTGCCGCGGCGTCCTCCTCGGCCGGGACGTTTCTTGCCGGATCCCCCAGCACCTTCCTGGGCCTTCTCCTTGTCGCGCCGCTCGTATTCAGCTTTCTGTTGCTCAACAAGCTGCTCGACTTTCTTGCAGCTCTGGAGATCATGGCCCTTGGTGCGGTGGATCTTGCAATACTGCTTGTTGGTGCCGTCCTGCTTGTCGGCGACCGCCACCTCCGCGGCAACCTCCTTGCCGGAGTCACCAGCTTTGGCTTTCTTGGCGCCACCACCGTTGCCGGACTGCTCAACAACTAGCACCTCTTTGCCTTTCCTCTTCCTGTTGTTCCGCCGCCGGTTTTTCCTTGCCGGGGCAGCATCTTCACTGTCAGATCCTCCCGCTCCTACATTCTCTCCGGGGAGTCTCCTCCCTTCCTCAGCACGTGCACACTTGTCGGCCAGTGCATATAACTCACTGACGTCCCTGATCTTGCACATCGCCATTTCCTCCCGCATCCTGCGGTTTCGCACGTTCTGATGGAACGCGCTGATCACCGCGGCAGGGTGGACGTCTGGGATGTTGTGCTGCACACTGCTGAATCTCTGAATGTACTTGCGCAGGGGCTCTCCTTCCTTCTGGGCGAGCAGATGAAGATCACTCTCCTGGCCATGAGGCTTGTGTCCGCCTGTGAAGGCGCCGACAAACTGATGGCACAGATCAGCCCAAGAGGATATGGAGTTGTCCGGCAAGTGCATGAGCCAGGATCTGACGTTGGGCTTGAGCACCAGCGGGAAGTAGTTGGCAAGGATCTTGTCATCCCGTCCCCCGGCAGCCTGCACCGCAATGGTGTAGATGCTGAGGAACTCCGACGGATGCGTCTTGCCGTCGTACTTCTCCGGTACGTCTGGCTTGAAGTTCTTCGTGCTGGGCCACTGGACTTGCCGCAGCTCACGAGTGAACGCAGGGCAACCTACCGCGTACGGCAGATCGCCTGGTTCCCCTGGCGCATGCATGTCAACAGAGGGCCCAGCGCGCTTGTCGGATTGACGTCGCGCTTCTCTTCGGCGCTCGATGCGAGTTCGAGCGTCTTCTTGTTGTCGATCATGAAGAACTTGGCGCTGATCGCGACGAGCTCGTGGATCCGACGATGCGGTGGAGTCGCTGTCGAGGTGGATCCGGCGAGTCGGCGATCTTGGCCTTCGGGGTGGTGATTGCATGGTAGTTGCACCTCCACCCGTTTCGTCGCCACCGGCTCGCGCCCGGCAACCCTGCCGCGGCGGCGACGCGCTCGGCCGCCGTGGAGTGTCGCCGTTGGCGTAGCCGATGAGACTCTGAATGGTGGCCCTCCATTCGTCGATCTTGTCCGACGTCGGAGGGTAATCTAGGAGCAGTTGAGCTCGCGCCAAAGCTTCTGCTGGAGTGGTGGGTGGCAGTGGCGGACGGCGCGAGGAGCGGGACGTGCTCGGACTTCTAACTATGTTAGAAGGAGCAGTATCCCGTCCAGGCGACCGTGCCCCGCTCGTGCCAGCACGCTGGCGTGCATGCTGGTCTTGAGCGCCCCGAGATCCACCAGCTTGGTCTTGGCCTATCATGCGTATGGCACTGCGAGTGCCATGACGCTGTTGGTCTTGCGCCTCCTGAGAGTGGCGCGGAACATGTACAGTCGCCGAGGTTTGTGCAGCCTTGTCCTTGGACCTGGCAGCATCATAAGCTTCCTCGTCGACGTCCATTCTTCCGCCGGCGTCCATTCCACCACCCGTTTGCTCCAACGGTGGCGGAAGTGACGTGGACGGAGCGGCTGCCGCCGAAGTCTTCTTCTTCGGTGGCATGTTGATGAAGGGAATGAAGATCTAGCTCGTGTGAACGCCGGATCAGGTTCACACAATCTCGACGCCCCCTACCTGGCGCGCCAAAGATGTCGGGGAAACTGATCCACGAACACCTATGGGGCCGGCGGACCGAGCCCCTTTCGGTTCGGCGGGGGGCGGAGATCACACGAAGAGCAGATCGAGGCGAAGCACACGAGCAGTTTACCCAGCTTCGGAGCTCTCCGGAGAGATAACACTCCTACTGCTGCTTGTCTGGATTATCTTGTGTTCTTGCTCAGAGAGAGAGCGTAGTGTTTTTCTGGCTTACGAATGAGTCGAACCTCCCCCTCTACGTTGCGCATGGGCCTCCTTTTATACGCTAAAGGGGTCACCGACAGGTGGCAACGCAGAGAAGGGTACAAATGTAAAAAGTGAGGTGGTTGGTACAGTTACTTGTACAGTGCACCCTACCTAACCCTGACGGCAGGGGACAAGGGCATTAAATGCCCGTCTGAGTCGCCCAAACAGTGCAGAAAAGGACCGTTAGGGGCGCCACCGTTCGCCACGATGGCGATCTTGTCAGCTTCGCATGCCACTGCGCACCGCTGGCTGCACAGCCTCCCGCCACGCGCGCCTGGAGAGGCCCCCAGAGCGACACGTTGGTGGATGCGCTGGAGCGTGGGCACAGAGTGGCCGCCTGCCGCGGCAAGCGCCTTGCCGCTGCTATTATCTTGTCGGGTCCGGAAGCTTGTCGCTCACCGGGCCTCGAGGTACCTTGGTTGGTCTTCCCGGCAAGCTCCTCTTGTCGGGGCCTTGTTGCCTTGCCGGAGCGCGTGGCGCGTCGCGGCAAGTTCCTTGGAGTGCCTTGGTTGGCCTTCCCGGCAAGCTCCTCTTGCCGGGGCCTTGTCTCCTGAGCTTAAATACTTTGTTCTTGAATAGCTCCAAGGGAACCACGGAGGATCTTGGCGTTCGCCCGGCAAGCCTTGCCGCGGGGTGCTGCAACTGCCCGTGCACAAGTTCGGGGTACTAGGGTACCCCTATTCTAGTACACCGACACGCTTGTTGGGAGGCAACCCAATTTTATTTTTGTTCCTTACTTTTTGCTCCTGTTTAGTAATAAATAATTCATCTAGACTCTGTTTATATGTGGTTTTATGCTTTTAATTAGTGTTTGTGCCAAGTATAACTTTTGGGAAGACTTGGGGGAAGTCTTGTTGATCATGCTGTCAAAAACAGAAACTTTAGCGCTCACGACAATTGCTGCCATTTTTTATTGGAGAGCGCTCTTTAGTTAATTCTTTTTGCAGATGATTAATATATAAATTACTCAGGTCCAGAAATTTATTTGAGAATTTTATGAGTTCCATAAGTATACGTTTGATCCAGATTACTACAGACTGTTCTGTTTTTGACAGATTCTGTTTTTCGTGTGTTGTTTACTTATTTTGATGAATCTATGGCTAATAAAATAGTTTATAAACCATAGAGAAGTTGGAATACAGTAGGTTTAACACCAATATAAATAAAGAATGACTTCATTACAGTACCTTGAAGTGGTGATTTATTTTCTTATACTAACGGAGCTTACGAGTTTTCTGTTAAGTTTTGTGTTGTGAAGTTTTCAAGTTTTGGGTAAGGATTCGATGGACTATGGAACAAGGAGTGGTAAGAGCCTAAGCTTGGGGATGCCCAAGGCACCCCAAGGTAATATTCAAGGATTGCCAAGAGCCTAAGCTTGGGTGTGCCCCGGAAGGCATCCCCTCTTTCGTCTTCGTTCATCGGTAACTTTACTTGGAGCTATATTTTTATTCGCCACATGATATGTGTTTTGCTTGGAGCATCAATTTATTTTGTTAGGATTTTCATGCTGTTATTTATAACAATGTTTTGCATCTTTTATTTCAATAAAAGTGGCATTGATAGCCTTTACTATGCCTATGTTACAAGTATACATGTCGCTGTTTGAAAACAGAAAGTTTACCGCTGTTGCAATAATTCCCTAGAAAAGTCAGAATGTGATAAAATGTCGAAACCTTTTGCATATTAAGCTCTGATAAATTTACTACAGTGGGAATTGTCTTTAATAATTTTTGGAGCTAGGGAATTATGAATGTTGCTGCATTCTTTACAGATTGTCCTGTTTAGGCAGATTGCCGTTATGTTTGCATTGTTTGCATATGTTTGCTTCTTTAATGATTCTATTTGAGGATAGGACTATTAAATATGCAGAGAAATTTAGTATGAAATGTTTAATAATAATTTTAGTGATTTGCTACAGTAGAGTATGATAAGGTTTTTGCAATGGTTTATACTAACTTATCTCACGAGTCCTTGTTGAGTTTTGTGTGGATGAAGCTTTTGAGATTTAGGGAGACCGTGATATGAGAGGAATTAAGGAGACACAAAAGCTCAAGCTTGGGGATGCCCAAGGCACCCCAAGATAATATTTCAAGAAGTCTCAAGCGTCTAAGATTGGGGATGCCCCGGTTGGCGTCCCACCTTTCTTCTTCAACAACTATCGGTTAGTATCGGTTGATCCTAAGTTTTTGCTTCTTCACATGATGTTTGCTATTCTTAGATGTCATTTTATTTTGATTTGCTTGCTGTTTGAATAAAATACCAAGATCTGAAATTCTTAAATGTTAGAGAGTCTTCACATAGTTGCATAATTATTCGACTACTCATTGATCTTCACTTATATCTTTCGGAGTAGTTTGTCATTTGCTCTAGTGCTTCACTTATATCTTTTAGAGCATGGCCGTAGTTTTATTTTGAAGAAATAGATGAACTCTCATGCTTCACTTAGATTATTTTGAGAGTCTTAAATAGCATGGTAATTTGCTTAAAATCCTAATATGCTAGGTATACAAGATTAGTAAAAACTTTCTTATAGAGTGTTGAATACTATGAGAAGTTTGATGCTTGATGATTGTTTTGAGATATGGAGGTGATATATCAAAGTCATGCTAGTTGAGTAGTTATGAATTTGAGAAATGCTTGTGTTGAAGTTTGCAAGTCCCGTAGCATGCACGTATGGTGAACCGTTATGTAACAAATTCGGAACATGAGGTGTTATTGATTGTCTTCCTTATGAGTGGCGGTCGGGGACGAGCGATGGTCTTTTCCTACCAATCTATCCCTCCAGGAGCATGCATGTAGTACTTTGTTTCGATAACTAATAGATTTTTGCAATAAGTATGTGAGTTCATTATGACTAATGTTGAGTCCATGGATTATACGCACTCTCATCCTTCCACCTTTGCTAGCCTCTCTAGTACCGCGCAACTTTCGCCGGTACCATAAACCCACCATATACCTTCCTCAAAACAGCCACCATACCTACCTATTATGGCATTTCCATAGCCATTCCGAGATATATTTCCATGCAACTTTCCACTGTTCCATTATTATGACACGCTTCATCATTGTCATATTGCTAGCATGATCATGTAGTTGACATTGTATTTGTGGCAAAGCCACCGTTCATAATTCTTTCATACTTGTCACTCTTGATTCATTGCATATCCCAGTACACCGCCGGAGGCATTCATATAGAGTCATCTTGTTCTAAGTATCGAGTTGTATCATTGAGTTGTAAATAAATAGAAGTGTGATGATCATCATTCAATAGAGCATTGTCCCAAAAAAGGCCAAATAAAAAAAGAGGCCAAAAAAAGAGAAAGGCCAAATAAATAAGAAAGGCCAAATAAAAAAATAAAAAGGGCCATGCTACTATCTTTTTTCCACACTGTGCTTCAAGTAGCACCATGATATAGCAAGTTCATATATTGTGCTTCAAAGTAGCACCATGTTCTTCATAGAGAGAGTCTCATATGTTGTCACTTTCATATACTAGTGGAATTTTTCATTATAGAACTTGGCTTGTATATTCCAATGATGGGCTTCCTCAAAATGCCCTAGGTCTTTCGTGAGCAAGCAAGTTGGATGCACACCCTAGTTTCTTTTGTTGAGCTTTCATATACTTATAGCTCTAGTGCAACCGTTGCAACTGGCATCCTACTCACTCACATTGATATCTATTGATGTGCATCTCCATAGCCCGTTGATATTCTTAGTTGATGTGAGACTATCTTCTCCTTTTTTCTCCACAACCACCATTCTATTCCATCTATAGTGCTATATCCATGGCTCACACTCATGTATTGCGTGAAGATTGAAAAAGTTTTGAAAAAGTTAGAGTGTGAAACAATTGCTTAGCTTGTCATCGGGGTTGTGCATGATTTAAATACTTTGTGTGGTGAAGATGGAGCATATCCAGACTATATGATTTTGTAGGGATAACTTTCTTTGGCCATGTTATTTTGAGAAGACATAATTGCTTTATTAGAATGATTGAAGTATTATTATTTTTATGTCAAAATGAACTTTTGTCTTGAATCTTTCAGATCTGAATATTCATATCACAAGTAGGAAGAATTACATCGAAATTATGCCAAGTAGCATTCCACATCAAAAATTATCTTTTTATCATTTACCTACTTGAGGACGAACAGGAATTAAGCTTGGGGATGCTTGATACGTCTCCAATGTATCTATAATTTTTGATTGCTCCATGCTATATTATCTACTATTTTAGGCAATATTGGGCTTTATTATCCACTTTTATATTATTTTTGGGCCTAACCTATTAACCGGAGGCCCAGCCCAGATTTGTTGTTTTACGCCTATTTCAGTGTTTTGAAGAAAAGGAATATCAGAAGGAGTCGAAATGGAACGAAAACAACTGGAGAAATTATTTTTGGAAGGAAACACACCTGATGGACTTGGACCCCACGTCAAGGAAGGAACGAGGTGCTCACGAGGGTGGGGGGCGCCCCCCCCCCTAGGGCGCGCCCCCTTGTCTCGTGGGGCCCTCATGGCTCCCCTGACGTACTTCTTCCGCCTATATAATTCCATGTACCCTAAAACTTCCAGAATGCAAAATAGATCGGGAGTTCTGCCGCCAGAAGCCTGCATAGCCACCGAAAACCAATCTAGACCTGTTCCGGCACCCTGCCGGAGGGGGCAATCCTTCTCCGGTGGCCATCTTCATCATCTTGGTGCTCTCCATGACGAGGAGGGAGTAGTTCTCCCTCGGGGCTGAGGGTATGTACCAGTAGCTATGTGTTTGATCTCTCTCTCTCTCTCTCTCGTGTTATTGATTTGGCACGATCTTGATGTATCGCGAGCTTTGCTATTATAGTTGGATCTTATGTTTCTCCTCCCCCTCTACTCTCTTGTAATGAATTGAGTTTCCCCTTTGAAGTTAATCTTATCGGATTGAGTCTTTAAAGATTTGAGAACACTTGATGTATGTCTTGCCGTGGATATCTGTGGTGACAATGGGATACCACGTGATCACTTGATGTATGTTTTGGTGATCAACTTGCGGGTTCCGCCATGGAACCTATGCATAGGGGTTGGCACACGTTTTCGTCGTGATTCTCCGGTAGAACTTCGGGGCACTCTTTGAGGTTCTATGTGTTGGTTGAATAGATGAATCTGAGATTGTGTGATGCATATCGTATAATCATACCCACGGATACTTGAGGTGACATTGGAGTATCTAGGTGACATTAGGGTTTTGGTTGATTTGTGTCTTAAGGTGTTATTCTAGTACAAACTCTAGGGCTGTTTGTGACACTTATAGGAATAGCCCAACGGATTGATTGGAAAGAATAACTTTGAGGTGGTTTCTTACCCTACCATAATCTCTTTGTTTGTTCTCCGCTATTAGTGACTTTGGAGTGACTCTTTGTTGCATGTTGAGGGATAGTTATGTGATCCAATTATGTTAGTATTGTTGAGGGAACTTACACTAGCGAAAGTATGAACCCTAGGCCTTGTTTACTATCATTGCAATACCGTTTACGCTCACTTTTATCATTCGTTACCTTGCTGTTTTTATATTTTCAGATTACAAAAACTATTATCTACTATACATATTGCACTTGTATCACCATCTCTTCGCTGAACTAGTGCACCTATACAATTTACCATTGTATTGGGTGTGTTGGGGACACAAGAGACTCTTTGTTATTTGGTTGCAGGGTTGCTTGAGAGAGACCATCTTCATCCTACGCCTCCTATGGATTGATAAACCTTTGGTCATCCACTTGAGGGAAATTTGCTACTGTCCTACAAACCTCTGTACTTGGAGGCCCAACAACGTCTACAAGAAGAAGGTTGTGTAGTAGACATCAGAGGGCCGGGTTGAAATACGGGCGCGGTCGCCCATTTGGAGCTGCGGGGCTCGGTGATATAGAACCACCCCTGCTGCCACAAATCGAAAGATTTGGTGAAGGATCCGTTCAGCCAAACAGCGCTAGATGGCTTGCTTACTGCGGCTCCGCCACACTCGGCCTGCTCCCCCTCTACCACTTGCGGCTTCACATCGAAGGTCTTGAGCCATAAGCCGAAGTGCGAGGGAGTTCGGAGGAGGGCTTCACATGTGACGATAAACATCGAGATAAGAAGAATCGAGTCCGGGGCCAAATCATGGAAGTCTAGCCCGTAATAATACATTAGCCCTCGGACGAAGGGGTTAAGTGCAAATCCCAACCCACGGAGGAAGTGGGATACGAACACAACCCTCTCGCCGGATCTGGGGGTGGGAATGACCTGCCCCTCGGTGGGAAGCCGATGATGGATTTCAGCGGTCAGGTACCGCGTGGCCCGAAGCTTTGCAATGTCTTCCTCCATGACAAAAGAGGCTACCCACCGGCCTTGACGGCCGGATCCATACATGGTTGGGGCTGGTGGCGACGGAAACCCGGGAGTTGGAGCTCGGGATAGTAGGAGTGGAGGAAGAGGCAAGCATGGAAGAAAAAGACGGGTCTGTACCCCTATATAAAGGCTGCAAATATCAAACGGCTCCTCTCGGGCCTCAAAAACTTGCTTGCTTCCAACGAATTGTATCCAAGCGACGGTTGGGTTACCCACATTCGGGTCGACAGGAATCCCCTAAAAAGGGAGGCACGATCTCCGTTTGGATAAAACACGCCAATAATGCCATGTCCTGGGATGTGGGGCGATGGGCCAGCTAAAACGGTTCGCAAATAAAGGTCGGGCGTGGTGTTATATTACCAGAAAGTGGTCAGTGGGTTGAACCCATGAAATATATATTCTCTCCATGGTTTTGTATGGTGTGAGACAGGTCCAGATACTATCATCGCATCCGAAGACTATTTTGAAGTTCAGATAAAAGGGAACCCGCCTTGCAATGCCGAAGACAATCTGCGCGTTGAACTCCTCGTCATTGAAGCCAGATTCAGGGGCTATTGAGGGAGTCCTGGACTAAGGGGTCCTCGGGAGTCCGGCCTACTATCCATGGGACGGACTGATGGGCTGTGAAGACATGAAGGCCGAAGACTATACCTGAGTCCGGATTGGACTCTCCTTGGCGTGGGAGGCAAGCTTGGCGACCGACTATGAAGATTCCTTCTTATGTAACCGACTCTATGTAAACCCTAGATCCCTCGGTGTCTATATAAGCCGGAGGGGATAGTCCGGAAAGGACACATTCATTACCATAGTCATATAGGCTAGGCTTCTAGGGTTTAGCCATCACGATCTCGCGGTAGATCAACTATTGTAACACCCATATTCATCAATATCAATCAAGCAGGACGTAGCATATTACCTCCATAGGGAGGGCCCGAACCTGGGTAAACATTGTGTCCCCTGTCTCCTGTTACCATCGATCCTAGACACACAGTTCGGGACCCCCTACCCGAGATCCGCCGGTTTTGACACCGATAGCCGCCCCCCCCTATAGATCTCATCTAGAGGGGCCGGCCCCCTTCCCCCTCCGCCCTATAAATAGAGGGGTGGAGGGAGGGCAACAGCACCTCATCCAAGGTGCGGCCCTCCCCCTCTCCAACACCCCCTCCTCCTCCGTTGAGCTTGGCGAAGCCCTGCCGTAGAACTGCGAGCTCCACCACCACGCCGTCGTGCTGCCGGAGCTCTTTCCCAGATCTCCTTCCCCCTTGCTGGATCAAGAAGGAGGAGACGTCCCCGGGCTGTACGTGTGTTGAATGCGGAGGCACCGTTGTTCGGCGCTTAGATCGGAGTCAACTGCAATATGAATCACTGCAAGTACGACTCCTTCACCTGCGTTCTTGTAACACTTCCATTTCGCGATCTTCAAGGGTATGAAGATACACTCCCCTCTCTCTCATTGTTAGTCCCTACATAGATTGATCTTGGTGATGCGTAGAATTTTTTAAATTTCTGCAACGATCCCCAATAGTGGCATCATGAGCTAGGTCTATGCGTAGTTTCTATGCACGAGTAGAACACAAGATGTTGTGGGCGTCGATTTTGTCAATTTACTTGCCATTACTAGTCTTATCTTGATTCGGCGGCATTGTGGGATGAAGCGGCCCGGACCGACCTTACACGTACGCTTACGTGAGACAGGTTCCACCGACTGACATGCACTAGTTGCATAAGGTGGCTAGCGGGTGTCTGTCTCTCCCACTTTAGTCAGATCGGATTCGATGAAAAGGGTCCTTATGAAGGGTAAATAGAAATTGGCATATCACGTTGTGGTTTTGGCATAGGTAAGAAATGTTCTTGCTAGAAACCTATAGCAGCCACGTAAAACTTGCAACAACAATTAGAGGACATCTAACTTGTTCTTGCAGCATATGCTGTGTGATGTGATATGGCCAAAAGGATGTGATGAATGATATATGTGATGTATGAGATTGATCATGTTCTTGTAATAGGAATCACGATTTGCATGTCGATGAGTAGGACAACCGGCAGGAGCCATAGGAGTTGTCTTAATTTATTGTATGACCTGCGTGTCACTGAAAATGCCATGTAATTACTTTACTTTATTGCTAACCGTTAGCCATAGTAGTAGAAGTAATAGTTGGCAAGACAACTTCATGAAGACACGATGATGGAGATCAAGGTGTCATGCCGGTGACGCTGATGATCATGGCGCCCCGAAGATGGAGATCAAAAGGAGCAAAATGATATTGGCCATATCATGTCACTATTTGATTGCATGTGATGTTTATCATGTTTTTACATCTTATTTGCTTAGAATGACGGTAGCTTAAATAAGATGATCCCTCGCAATAATTTCAAGAAAGTGTTCCCCCTAACTGTGCATCGTTGCTAAGGTCCGTTGTTCCGAAGCACAACATGATGACCGGGTGTGATAGGTTCTAACGTTCACATACAACAGGTGTAAGCCAGATTTACACACGCAATACACTTAGGTTGACTTGACGATCCTAGCATGTAAAAAGATGGCCTCGGAACACGGAAGACCGAAAGGTCAAACATGATTCGTAAAGAAGATACGATCAATATGAAGATGTTCACCGATGATGACTAGTCCGTCTCACGTGATGATCGGACACAGCCTAGTTGACTCGGATCATGTATCACTTAGATGACTAGAGGGATGTCTATCTGAGTGGGAGTTCATTAAATAATTTGATTAGATGAACTTAATTATCATGAACATAGTCTAAAAATCTTTGCATTATGTCTTGTAGATCAAATGGCCCACACTAATGTTGCCCTCAACTTCAATGCGTTCCTAGAGAAATCCAAGCTGAAAGATGATGGTAGCAACTACACGGACTGGGTCCGTAACCTGAGGATTATCCTCATAGCTGCCGAGAAAGCATATGTCCTTGAAGCATAGCTAGGTGACGCACCTGTTTTCCCAACAACTCAAGACGTTATGAACGCCTGGCAGTCGTGTAGTGATGATTACTCCCTAGTTCAGTGTGGCATGCTTTATAGCTTAGAACCGGGGCTCCAAAAGCATTTTCAGCAGCATGGAGCATATGAGATGTTCCAAGAGCTGAAAATGGTTTTTCCAAGCTCATGCCTGGGTCGAGAGATATGAAATCTCCGACAAGTTCTACAGTTGTAAGATGGAGGAGAATAGTTCTGTCAGCGAGCACATACTCAAAATGTCTGGGTTGCACAACCGCTTATCTCAGCTGGGAGTTAATTGATACGTCCATTTTGCATCATGCTTTTATATTGATATTAATTGCATTATGGGCTATTATTTCACATTATGTCACAATACTTATGGCTATTCTCTCTTATTTTACAAGGTTTACATAAGGAGGAAGAATGCCGGCAGCTGGAATTCTGGGCTGGAAAAGGAGCAAATATTAGAGACCTATTTTGCACAACTCCAAAAGTCCTGAAACTCCACGGAATACCTTATAATAAATAATGAAAAATCCTCGCCAAAGATGAAGACCAGGGGGCCCACACCCTGTCCACGAGGGTGGGGGCGCCCCCCCTAGGGCACGCCCCCCTACCTCGTGGGCCCCCCGGTGGCCCTCTGGTGGCCATCTTCTGCTATATGGAGTCTTTCGATGGGAAAAAAATCAGAAGCAACCTTTCGGGACGAAACTCCGCCGCCACGAGGAGGAACCTTGGTGGAACCAATCTAGGGCTCCGGCAGAGCTGTTCTGCCGGGGAAACTTCCCTCCCGAAGGGGGAAATTATCGCCATCGTCATCACCAACGCTCCTCTCATCGGGAGAGGGCAATCTCCATCAACATCTTCATCGGCACCATCTCATCTCAAAACCCTAGTTCATCTCTTGTATCCAATTCTTGTCTCCAAGTCCGGGATTGGTGCTAGTAGGTTGCTAGTAGTGTTAATTACTCCTTGTAGTTGATGCTAGTTGGTTTAATTGGTGGAATATCATATGTTCAGATCCTTTATGCATATTATTACCCCTCTGATTATGAACATGAATATTCTTTGTGAGTAGTTACGTTTGTTCCTGAGGACCAGGGAGAGTCTTGTTATTAGTAGTCATGTGAATTTGGTATTTGTTCGATATTTTGATGATATGTATGTTGAGTAGCCTCTAGTGGTGTTATGTGAACGTCGACTACATAACACTTCACCATTATTTGGGCCTAGAGGAAGGCATTGGGAAGTAATAAGTAGATGATGGGTTGCTAGAGTGACAGAAGCTTAAACCCTAGTTTATGCGTTGCTTCGTAAGGGGCTGATTTGGATCCATATGTTTCATGCTATGGTTAGGTTTACCTTAATACTTTTGTTGTAGTTGCGGATGCTTGCAATAGAGGTTAATTATAAGTGGGATGCTTGTTCAAGTAAGAACAACACCCAAGCACCGGTCCACTCACATGTCAAATTATCAAAGTACCGAACGTGAATCATATGAACGTGATGAAAACTAGCTTGACGATATTCCCATGTGTCCTCGGGAGCGCTTTTCCTTATATAAGAGTTTGTCCAGGCTTGTCCTTTGCTACAAAAAGGATTGGGCCACCTTGCTGCACTTTATTTACTTTTGTTACTTGTTGCTCATTACAAATTATCTTATCACAAAACTATCTGTTACCACTTATTTCAGTACTTGCAGATAATACCTTGCTGAAAACCGCTTATCATTTCCTTCTGCTCCTCATTGGGTTCGACACTCTTACTTATCGAAAGGACTACAATAGATCCCCTATACTTGTGGGTCATCAAGACTCTTTTCTGACGCCGTTGCCGGGGAGTGAAGTGCCTTTGGTAGGTGGAATTTGATAAGGAAAAATTTATATAGTGTGCTGAAATTTACTGTCACTTGTTAGTATGGAAAATAATCCTCTGAGGGGCTTGTTCGGGGTATCTTCACCCCGACCATTAGAGCAAAGAGTTGCTCCTCAATCTACTGAACCTATTGAAAATGAAATTCCTTATGAGTATCCTTTGGGTATGATAAAAAACTGCTAGCTAATCCTTTTACAGGAGATGGAACAAAGCATCCTGATGAACACCTAATATATGTGGATGAAGTTTGTGGATTATTTAAGCTTGCAGGTATACTCGATGATGTTGCTAAGAAGAAGATCTTCCCTTTATCTTTGAAGGGAGACGCATTGACATGGTATAGGCTATGTGATGATACGAGATCATGGAACTATAGAAGATTGAAATTGGAATTTCATCAAAAGTTTTACCCTATGCATCTTATTCATCGTGACCGCAATTATATATATAATTTTTGGGCTCGCGAAGGAGAAAGCATCGCTCAAGCTTGTGGGAGGCTTAAATCAATGTTATATTCATGCCCCAATCATGATCTCCCAAGAGAAACAATTCTTCAAGAAAAATTATGCTCGGCTTTCTAAAAATAATCGCACCATGCTCGATACTTCTTGTGCTGGCTCTTTTATGATGAAGACTATTGGATTTAGATGGGATTTATTAGATAGAATTAAACGCAACTCTGAAGATTGGGATCTCGACAAAGGTAAGGAGTCAGGTATGACACCTAAGTTTGATTGTGTTAAATCTTTTATGGATACCGATATTTTTTGTAAGTTTAGCACTAAATATGGACTTGATTCTGAGATAGTAGCTTTTTCTGTGAATCTTTTGCTACTTATGTTGATCTTCCTAAGGAGAAGTGGTTTAAATATCATCCTCCCATAGAAGTAAAAGTAGCTGCACCTATTAAAGTTGAAGAAAAGACTGTCACTTATAATGATCCTATTGTTCCTACTTGTTATGTTGAGAAACCACCTTTCCCTGTTAGGATAAAGGATCATGCTAAAGCTTCAACTGTGGTTGGTAAAAGCAATATTAAAACATATACACCTCCTAAGCAAGTTAAAGTAGAACCCAATATCGCTATTGTTAAAGATCTCTTGTCTGATAATATTGATGGGTATGTTATTCAGTTCTGTGGTGAAACTGCTAGAATTGCTAAACCTTGTGCTAAAGATAAAAATAGACCTGTGGTAGGCGTGCCTGTTATTTCTGTTAAAATAGGAGATCATTGTTATCATGGCTTATGTGATATGGGTGCTAGTGCTAGTGCAATACCTATTGACTTATACAAAGAAATTATGCATGACATTGCACCTGTTGAGTTAGAAGAAATTGATTTTACTATTAAACTTGCTAATAGAGATACTATTTCACCAATGGGAATTGTTAGAGATATTGAAGTCTTGTGTGGGAAAACTAAATATCCTGCTGATTTTCTTGTTCTTGGTTCCCCACAAGATAGCTTTTGTCCCATTATATTTGGTAGACCCTTCTTGAATAATGTTAATGCTACCATAGATTGCAGAGGGGATGTTGTTACTGTCAGCTTAGATGGTATGACTCATGAGTTTAATTTCTCTAAATTTAGTAAACAACACCGCGAAGAAGAATTGCCTAGTAAGGATAAAATTATTGGTCTTGCTTCTATTGCCGCACCTCCTAGTGATCCTTTAGAACAATATTTGCTAGACCATGAGAATGATATGTTTATGAATGAAAGAAGGGAAATAGATGAAGTATTCTTTAAACAGGAACCTATTCTAAAACACAATTTTCCTGTTGAAATCCTAGGGGATCCCCCTCCACCTAAGGGTGATCCCGTGTTTGAGCTTAAACCGTTGCCTGATAATCTTAAATATGCTTATCTTGATGAAAAGAAGATATATCCTGTTATTATTAGTGCTAACCGTTCAGAGCATGAAGAAGAAAGATTATTGAAAACTCTGAAGAAGCACCGTGCTGCTATTGGATATACTCTGATCTTAAGGGCATTAGTCCCACTCTATGTCAACATAAAATAAATTTGGAAGCAGATGCCAAACCAGTTCGTGATCCTCAACGACGTCTGAATTCTAAAATGAAAGAAGTGGTAAGAAAAGAAATACTAAAGCTTCTGGAGGCAGGTATAATTTATCCCGTTGCTGATAGTTAGTGGGTAAGTCATGTTCATTGTGTCCCAAAGAAGGGAGGTATTACTGTTGTTCCTAATGATAAAGATGAATTGATTCCACAAAGAATTATTACAGGTTATAGGATGGTAATTGATTTCCGCAAATTAAATAAGGCTACTAAGAAAGATCATTACCCCTTACCTTTTATCGATCAAATGCTAGAAAGATTATGCAAACATACACATTACTGCTTTCTAGATGGTTATTCTGATTTCTCTCAAATACCTGTGTCGGCTACAGATCAATCAAAGACTACTTTTACATGCCCTTTTGGTACTTTTGCTTATAGACGTATGCCTTTTGGTTTATGTAATGCACCTGCTACCTTTCAAAGATGCATGATGGCTATATTCTCAGACTTTTGTGAAAAGATTTGTGAGGTTTTCATTGACGAATTTTCCGTCTATGGATCTTCTTTTGATGATTGCTTGAGCAATCTTGATCGAGTTTTGCAGAGATGTGAAGAAACTAATCTTGTCTTGAATTGGGAAAAGTGCCACTTTATGGTTAATGAAGGTATTATCTTGGGGCATAAAGTTTCTGAAAGAGGTATTGAAGTTGATAAAGCCAAGGTTGATGCTATTGAAAAGATGCCGTGTCCCAAGGACATCAAAGGTATAAGAAGTTTCCTTGGTCATGCCGGATTTTATAGGAGGTTCATTAAGGACTTCTCAAAAATTTCTCGGCCTCTGACTAATTTATTACAAAAAGATATACCATTTGTCTTTGATGATGATTGTGTAGAAGCATTTGAAATACTTAAGAAAGCATTAGTCTCTGCACCTATTGTTCAGCCACCTGATTGGAATTTACCCTTTGAAATTATGTGTGATGCTAGCGATTATGATGTAGGTGCTGTTCTAGGGCAAAGAGTTGATATGAAATTAAATGTTATCCATTATGCTAGTAAGACTCTAGACAATGCTCAAAGAAATTATGCTACTACTGAAAAAGAACTTTTAGCAGTTGTATTTGCTTGTGATAAGTTCAGACCTTATATTGTTGATTCTAAAATAACTATCCACACTGATCATGCTGCTATTAAATATCTTATGGAGAAGAAAGATGCTAAACCTAGACTTATTAGATGGGTTCTCTTGCTACAAGAATTTTATTTGCATATTGTTGATAGAAGAGGAGCTGAGAACCCCGTTGCAGACAACTTGTCTAGGTTAGAGAATGTTCTTGATGACCCACTACCTATTGATGATAGCTTTCCTGATGAACAATTAAATGTCATAAGTACTTCTCGTATGAGAACCCCGTTGCAGACAACTTGTCTAGGTTAGAGAATGTTCTTGATGACCCACTACCTATTGATGATAGCTTTCCTGATGAACAATTAAATGTCATAAGTACTTCTCGTAGTACTCCTTGGTATGCTAAATATGCTAATTACATTGTTGCTAAATTCATACCACCTAGCTTCACATACCAACAAAAGAAAAAGGTCTTCTATGATTTGAGACATTACTTTTGGGATGACCCACATATTTATAAAGGAGTAGATGGTGTTATTAGACTTTGTGTACCTGAGCATGAACAGGAACAGATCCTATGCAAGTGCCACTCCGAAACTTATGGACACCACGCGGGAGATAGAACTGCACATAAGGTATTGCAATCCGGTTTTTATTGCCCTACTCTCTTCAAGGATGCCCGTAAGTTTGTCCTATCTTGTGATGAATGTCAAAGAATTGGTAATATTAGTAGACGTCAAGAAATGCCTATGAATTGTTCACTTGTTATTGAACCATTTGATGTTTGGGGCTTTGATTATATGGGACCTTTTCCTGCCTCTAATGGATATACACATATTTTAGTTGCTGTTGATTACGTTACTAAGTGGGTAGAAGCTATTCCAACTAGTAGTGCTAATCATAACACTTCTATTAAAATGCTTAAAGAAGTTATTTTTCTGAGGTTTGGAGTCCCTAGATATTTAATGACTGATGGTGGTTCACATTTTATTCATGGTGCTTTCCGTAAAATGCTTGCTAAATATGACATCAATCATAGAATTGCATCTCCGTATCACCCACAGTCTAGTGGTCAAGTAGAATTGAGTAATAGAGAACTTAAATTAATTTTTCAAAAGACTATCAATAGGTCTAGAAAGAATTGGTCCAATAAACTTGATGATGCATTGTGGGCCTATAGAACCGCATATAAAAATCCTATGGGTATGTCTCCGTATAAAATGGTATATGGAAAAGCATGTCACTTACCTCTCGAACTAGAACATAAGGCATATTGGGCTATAAAAGAGCTCAACTATGATTTCAAACTTGCCGGTGAAAAGAGGTTATTTGATATTAGCTCACTTGATGAATGGAGAACCCAAGCTTATGAAAATGCCAAGTTGTTTAAAGAAAAGGTTAAAAGATGGCATGACAAAAGGATACAAAAGCGTGAGTTTAATGTAGGTGATTATGTATTGCTATATAACTCTCGTTTAATATTCTTTGCAGGAAAACTTCTCTCTAAATGGGAAGGCCCCTATGTTATCGAGGAGGTCTCTTGTTCCGGTCCCATAAGAATCAACAACTTCGAAGGCACAAATCCGAAGGTGGTAAACGGTCAAAGAATTAAACATTATATCTCAGGTAATCCCATAAATATTGAAACCAATATTATTGAAACTGTAACCCCAGAGGAATACATAAGGGACACTTTCCAGAATGTTTCAGACTCTGAAAAGCAATAGGTATGTGGTACGGTAAGTAAACCGATTCCAAAACAGTTCTTAAGGCAATATTTCTCCGTTTTGGAATATTTAGAAAAATAGAAAATTAAGTAGTAGTCCGGGAAGGACACGAGCGCCCCACGAGGGTGGAGGGCGCGCCCCCCTACCTCATGAGCACCTCGTGTGCCTTCCGGACTCCGTTTTCTTGCACGATATGTATTTTGGTCGGTAAAAATTCACTATATATTCTCCCGAAGGTTTTGACTCCCGTATCACGCAAATATCCTCCATTCTTGTTTTGGGCTGTTCTCTGTCAGGGTTGTCAAGGCCAGGCATCATGTCGTCCCCCTCCTCCAACAACGGTGACAAAGATGCCTGGCTAATGAAGATAGACCTGAAGAGGGAAGAACCCATGGAGATCAATAAGGATGAAGGGATCAAGAAGGCCACGGAGAACCAAGCTCCGGCAACAGAAGACATCCTTCAACTTGATCACAAGTCTCCAAGGGTACATGTTGGGTTGGCGTATTTCAAGATTAGGATTTGTCACTCCAATTGTCGGAGAGGTATCTCTAGGCCCTCTCGGTAATGCACGTCACTTAAGCCTTGCAAGCATTGCAACTAATGAGTTAGTTGCGAGATGATGTATTACGGAACGAGTAAAGAGACTTGCCGGTAACGAGATCGAACTAGGTATTAAGATACCGACGATCGAATCTCGGGCAAGTAACATACCGATGACAAAAGGAAGAATGTATGTTGTTATGCGGTCTGACCGATAAAATCTTCGTAGAATATGTAGGAGCCAATATGAGCATCCAGATTCCGCTATTGGTCATTGACCAGAGACGTATCTCGGTCATGTCTACATTGTTCTCGAACCCGTAGGGTCCGCATGCTTAAGGTTTCGATGACAATTATATTATGAGTTTATGAGTTTTGATGTACCTAAGGAGTTCGGAGTCCCAGATGAGATCGGGGACATGACGAGGAGTCTCGAAATGGTCGAGACGTAAAGATCGATATATTGGACGACTATATTCGGACATCGGAAAGGTTCCGAGTGGTTCGGGTATTTTTCGGAGTACCGGGGAGTTACGTGAATACGGGAGAAGAAGTATATGGGCCTTATTGGGCTTTAGGGGAGAGGGAGAGGCAGGCCGCGCCCCCCCCCATTGACTAGTCCGAATTGGACTAGGGAGAGGGGCGGGGCCCCCTCCTTCCTTCTCTTCCCTCTTCCCCTTCCTTGTCTCCTACTCCTACTACATGGAAGGACTCCTAGTTGGACTAGGAAAGGGGGAATCCTACTCCCGGTGGGAGTAGGACTCCCCTAGGGCGCGCCATAGAGAGGGACGGCCCTCCCCTCCTCCACTCCTTTATATACGGGGGCAGGGGGCACCCCATAGACACACAAGTTGATCCTCGTGATCGTTTTCTTAGTCGTGTGCGGTGCCCCCTTCCACCATACTC
Source organism: Triticum aestivum (assembly GCF_018294505.1). Classification (NCBI taxonomy): domain Eukaryota; kingdom Viridiplantae; phylum Streptophyta; class Magnoliopsida; order Poales; family Poaceae; genus Triticum; species Triticum aestivum. Next base: position 591,275,284 of record NC_057806.1, on the reverse strand, counting down.
CTCGATAATATTGTAGCGGTGCTTAGGCGAAGCCCTGCAACGATAGAACATCAAGATCGTCACCACGCCATCATGTTGACGGAACTCTTCCCCGACACTTTGATGGATCGGAGTCCGGGGATCGTCATCGAGCTGAACATGTGCTAGAACTCGGAGGTGCCGTAGTTTTGGTGCTTGATCGGTCGGGCCATGAAGACGTACGACTACATCAACCGCGTTGTCATGACGCTTCCGCTGTCGGTCTACGAGGGTACATAGACAACACTCTCCCCTCTCGTTGCTATGCATCACCATGATCTTGCGTGTGCGTAGGATTTTTTTTGAAATTACTACGTTCCCCAACAGTGGCATCCGGGCCTAGGTTTTATGTGTTGATGTTATATGCACGAGTAGAACACAAGTGAATTGTGGGCGATATAAGTCATACTGCTTACCAACATGTCATACTTTGGTTCGGTGGTATTGTTGGATGAAGCGGCCCGGACCGACATTACGCGTACGCTTACGCGAGACTGGTTCTACCGACGTGCTTTGCACACAGGTGGCTGGCGGGTGTCAGTTTCTCCAACTTTAGTCGAACCGAGTGTGGCTACGCCCGGTCCTTGCAAAGGTTAAAACAGCACCAACTTGACAAACTATCATTGTGGTTTTGATGCGTAGGTAAGATTGGTTCTTGCTAAGCCCGTAGCAGCCACGTAAAACTTGCAACAACAAAGTAGAGGACGTCTAACTTATTTTTGCAAGGCATGTTGTGATGTGATATGGTCAAGACGTGATAAGATATAAGTTATTGTATGAGATGATCATGTTTTGTTGAAGTTATCAGCAAATGGCAAAATCCTAATAGTTGTCTCTCTATTGCATAAGATGCAAGCGCCAAATAATTGCTTTACTTTATCGCTATGCGATAGCAATAGTTGCAAGAGCAATTGTTGGCGAGACGACCATGTGACGACACATTGATATAGATCAAGATGATGGAGATCATGGTGTCATGCCGGTGACGATAGAGATCATGACAGTACTTTGGAGAAGGAGATCAAAGGCGCAAGATGATCATGGCCATATCATGTCACATATTTTGATTGCATATGATGTTTATCTTTTATACATCTTATCTTGCTTTGATTGACGGTAGCATTTTAAGATGATCTCTCGCTAATTATCAAGAAGTGTTCTCCCTGAGTATGCACCGTTGTGAAAGTTCTTCGTGCTGAGACACCATGTGATGATCGGGTGTGATAGGCTCTACGTTCAAATACAACGGGTGCAAAACAGTTGCACACGCGGAATACTCAGGTTATACTTGACGAGCCAAGCATATATAGATATGGCCTCGGAACACAGATACCGAAAGGTCGAGCGTGAATCATATAGTAGATATGATCAACATAGTGATGTTCACCAATGAAACTGCTCCATCTCACGTGATGATCGGACATGGTTTAGTTGATTTGGATCACGTGATCACTTAGAGGATTAGAGGGATGTCTATCTAAGTGGGAGTTCTTAAGTAATATGATTAATTGAACTTAAATTTATCATGAACTTAGTCCTGGTAGTATTTTGCAAATTATGTTGTAGATCAATAGCTCACGTTGTTACTTCCCTGTGTTTATTTTGAGATGTTCCTAGAGAAAATTGTGTTGAAAGATGTTAGTAGCAATGATGCGGATTGGATCCGTGATTTGAGGTTTATCCTCATTGCTGCACAGAAGAATTATGTCCTTGATGCACCGCTAGGTGACAGACCTATTGTAGGAGCAGATGCAGACGTTATGAATGTTTGGCTAGCTCAATATGATGACTACTTGATAGTATAGTGCACCATGCTTAAACGGCTTAGAATCGGGACTTCAAAGATGTTTTGAACGTCATGGACCATATGAGATGTTCCAGGAGTTGAAGTTAATATTTCAAGCAAGTACCCGAGTTGAGAGATGTGAAGTCTCCAACAAGTTCTATAGCTAAAAGATGGAGGAGAATCGCTCAACTAGTGAGCATGTGCTCAGATTGTCTGGGTACTACAGTCGCTTGAATCAAGTGGAAGTTAATCTTCCAGATAAAATAGTGATTGACAGAATTCTCTAGTCACCATCACCAAGTTAGTAGAATTTCGTGATGAACTATGATATACAAGGGAACACGGAAACGATTCCCAAGCTCTTCATAATGCTGAAATTGATGAAGGTAGAAATCGAGAAAAACATCAAGTGTTGATGGTAGACAAGACCACTAGTTTCAAGAAAAGGGCAGAGGGAAGAAGGGGAACTTCAAGAAGAACAACAAGCAAGTTGCTGCTCAAGTGAAGAAGCCCAAGTCTGGTCCTAAGCCTGAGACTAAGTGCTTCTACTACAAAGGGACTGGTCACTGGAAGCGGAACTACCCCAAGTGATTGGCGGATAAGAAGGATGGAAAAGTGAACATAAGTATATTTGATATACATGTTATTGATGTGTACTTTACTAGTGTTTATAGAAACCCCTCAGTATTAGATACTAGTTTAGTTGCTAAGATTAGTAACTCGAAACGGGAGTTGCAGAATAAACAGAGACTAGTTAAGGGTGAAGTGACGATGTGTGTTGGAAGTGGTTCCAAGATTGATATGATCATCATCGCACACTCCCTATACTTTCGGGATTAGTGTTGAACCTAAATAAATGTTATTTGGTGTTTGCGTTGAGCATGAATATGATTTGATCATGTTTATTGTAATACAGTTATTCATTTAAGTAAGAGAATAAATTTTTGTTCTGTTTACATGAATAAAACCTTATATGGTTACACACCCAATGAAAATGGTTCATTGGATCTCGATCGTAGTGATACACATATTCATAATATTGAAACCAAAAGATGTAAAGTTAATAATGATAGTGCAACTTATTTGTGGCACTGCCGTTTAGGTCATATTGGTGTAAAGCACATGAAGAAACTCCATGCTGATGGGATTTTGGAATCACTTGATTATGAATCACTTGGTGCTTGCGAACCATGCCTTATGGGCAAGATGACTAAAGACTCCATTCTCCGGAACAATGGAGCGAGCAACAGATTTGTTGGAAATCATACATACTGATGTATGTGGTCCGATGAATATTAAAGCTCGCAACAAGTATCATTATTTTCTGACCTTCACAGATGATTTAAGCAGATATGAGTATATCTACTTGATGAAACATAAGTCTGAAAAGTTCAAAGTATTTCAGAGTGGAGTGGAAAATCATCGTGACAAGAAAATAAAGTTTCTATGATCTGATCGCAGAGACGAATATTTGAGTTACGAGTTTGGTCTTCAATTAAAACAATGTGGAATAGTTTCACAAACTCATGCCACCTGGAACACCACAGCATAATGGTGTGTCCGAACGTCATAACCGTACTTTATTGGATATAGTACAATCTATGATGTTTCTTACCGATTTACCAATATCATTTTGGGATCATGCATTAGAGACAGTTGCATTCACGTTAAAAAGGGTGACCATCTAAGTCCGTTGAGACGACACAATCTGAACTGTGGTTTGGCAAGAAACCAAAGTTGTCGTTTCTTAAAGTTTGGGATTGTGATGCTTATATGAAAAAGTTTCATCCTGATAAGCTCAAACCCAAATCGGAGAAATATGTCTTCGTAGGATACCCAAAGGAGACTGTTGGGTACACCTTCTATCACAGATCCGAAGGCAAGAAATTCGTTGCTAAGAATGGATCCTTTCTAGAGAAGGAGTTTCTCTTGAAAGAAGTGAGTGGGAGGAAAGTAGAACTTGATAAGGTAATTGTACCTTCTCCCTTATTGGAAAGTAGTTCATCATAGAAATCTATTCCTGTGACTACTACACCAATTAGTGAGGAAGCTAATGCTGATGATCATGTAAGTTCAGATCAAGTAACTACCAAACCTCGTAGGTAAACCAGAGTGAGATCCGCACCAGAGTGGTACGGTAATCCTGTTCTGGAAGTCATGTTACTTGACCATGACGAGACTACGAACTATGAGGAAGCGATGATGATCCCAGATTCCGCGAAATGGCTTGAGGCCATGAAATCTGAGATGAGATCCATGTATGAGAACAAAGTATGGACTTTGGTTGACTTGCCGGATGTTCGGCAAGTCATTGAGATTAAATGGATCTTCAAGAGGAAGACGGACGCTGATAGTAGTATTACTATCTACAAAGCTAGATTTGTCGCAAAAGGTTTTTGACAAGTTCAAGGTGTTGACTACGATAAGAGTTTCTCACTCGTATCTATGTTTAAGTCTGTCCGAATCGTGTTAGCAATTGCCGCATTTTATGAAATCTGGCAAATGGATAAACAAAACTGCATTCCTTAATGGATTTATTAAAGAAGAGTTGTATATGATGCAACCAGAAGTTTTTGTCAATCCTAAATGTTTTCACAAAATGTGCAAGCTCCAGCGATCCATCTATGGACTGGTGCAAGCATCTCAGAGTTGGAATATACGCTTTGATGAGTTGATCAAAGCATATAGTTTTATACAGACTTGCGGTGAAGCATGTATTTACAAGAAAGTGAGTGGGAGCACTACAACATTTCTGATAAGTATATGTGAATGACATATTGTTGATCGGAAATAATGTAGAATTATTCTGCAAAGCATAAAGGAGTGTTTGAAAGGAGTTTTTTCAAAGAAAGACCTCGATGAAGCTACTTACATATTGAGCATCAAGATCTATAGAGATAGATCAAGACGCTTGATAAGTTTTTTCAATGAGTACATACCTTGACAATATTTTGAAGTAGTTCAAAAATGGAACGGTCAAATAAAGAGTTCTTGGTTGTGTTACAAGGTGTGAAATTGAGTAAGACTCAAAACCCGACCACGGCAGAAAATAGAAAGAGAATGAAAGTAATTCGCTATGCCTTGGCCATAGGTTCTATAAAGTATGCCATGTTGTGTACCAGACCTATTGTATACCCTACACTAATTTTGGCAAGGGAGTACAATAGTGATCTAGGATTAGATCACTGGACAGCGGTCAAAATTATCCTTAGTGGAATAAGGATATGTTTATCGATTATGGAGGTGACAAAAGGTTCATCGTAAAAGGGTTACGTCGATACAAGTTTTGGCACTGATCTGGATGACTCTAAGTCTTCATCTGGATACATATTGAAAGTGGGAGCAATTAGCTAAAGTAGCTCCGTGCAGAGCATTGTAAACATAGAAATTTGCAAAATACTTACGGATCTGAATATGACAAACCCGTTGACTAAAATTATCTCACAAACAAAACATGATCACACCTTAGTACTCTTTGGGTGTTAATCACATAGCGATGTGAACTAGATTACTGACTCTAGTAAACCCTTTGGGTGTTGGTCACATGTGGATGTGAACTATGGGTGTTAACCACATAAAGATGTGAACTATTGATGTTAAATCACATGGCGATGTGAACTAGATTATTGACTCTAGTGCAAGTGGGAGACTGAAGGAAATATGCCCTAGAGGCAATAATAAAGTTATTATTTATTTCCTTATTTCATGATAAATGTTTATTATTCATGCTAGAATTGTATTAACCGGAAACATAATACATGTGTGAATACATAGACAAACAGAGTGTCACTAGTATGCCTCTACTTGACTAGCTCATTGATCAAAGATGGTTGTGTTTCCTAGCCATATATAAAGAGTTGTCATTTGATTAACGGGATCACATCATTAGGAGAATGATGTGATTGACTTGACCCATTCCGTTAGCTTAGCACTTGATCGTTTAGTATGTTGCTATTGCTTTCTTCATGACTTATACATGTTCCTATGACTATGAGATTATGCAACTCCCGTTTGCCGGAGGAACACTTTGTGTGCTACCAAACGTCACAACGTAACTGGGTGATTATAAAGGAGCTCTACAGGTGTCTCCAAAGGTACATGTTGGGTTGGCGTATTTCGAGATTAGGATTTGTCACTCCAATTGTCGGAGAGGTATCTCTAGGCCCTCTCGGTAATGCACATCACTTAAGCCTTGCAAGCATTGCAACTAATGAGTTAGTTGCAAGGTGATGTATTATGGAACGAGTAAAGAGACTTGCTGGTAACGAGATTGAACTAGGTATTAAGATACCGACGATCGAATCTCGGGCAAGTAAGATACCGATGACAAAAGGAACAATGTATGTTGTTATGCGGTCTGACCGATAAAGATCTTCGTAGAATATGTACGAGCCAATATGAGCATCCAGGTTCCGCTATTGGTTATTGACCGGAGACGTGTCTCGGTCATGTATACATTGTTCTCGAACCCATAGGGTCCGCACGCTTAAGGTTTCGATGACAATTATATTATGAGTTTATGAGTTTTAATGTACCTAAGTAGTTCGGAGTCCCGGATGAGATCGGGGAAATGACGAGGAGTCTTGAAATGGTCGAGACGTAAAGATTGATATATTGGACGACTATATTCGGACATCGGAAAGGTTCCGAGTGGTTCGGGTATTTTTCGGAGTACCGGGGAGTTACGGGAATACGGGAGAAGAAGTATATGGGCCTTATTGGGCTTTAGGGGAGAGGGAGAGGCAGGCCGCGCGCCCCCCCATTGACTAGTCCGAATTGGACTAGGGAGAGGGGTGGCGCCCCATCCTTCCTTCTCTTCCCTCTTCCCCTTCCTTGTCTCCTACTCCTACTACTTGGAAGGACTCCTAGTTGGACTAGGAAAGGGGGAATCCTACTCCCGGTGGGAGTAGGACTCCCCTAGGGCGCGCCATAGAGAGGGCCGGCCCTCCCCTCCTCCCCTCCTTTATATACGGGGGCAGGGGGCACCCCATAGACACACAAGTTGATCCTCGTGATCGTTTTTTTAGCCGTGTGCAGTGCCCCCTTCCACCATACTCCTCGATAATATTATAGCGGTGCTTAGGCGAAGCCCTGCGACGATAGAACATCAAGATCGTCACCACGCCGTTGTGCTGACGAAACTCTTCCCCTACACTTTGCTGGATCGGAGTCCGGGGATCGTCATCGAGCTGAACGTGTGCTAGAACTCGGAGGTGTCGTAGTTTCGGTGCTTGATCAGTCGGGCCGTGAAGACGTACGACTACATCAACCACGTTGTCATGACGCTTCCGCTATCGGTCTACGAGGGTATGTAGACAACACTCTCCCCTCTTGTTGCTATGCATCACCATGATCTTGCGTGTGTGTAGGAAATTTTTTGAAATTACTACGTTCCCCAACAAGGGACACTTTCCAGAACGTTTCAGACTCCGAAAAGCAATAGGTATGTGGTACGGTAAGTAAACCGATTCCAAAACAGTTTTTAAGGCAATATTTCTCCGTTTTGGAATATTTAGAAAAATAGAAAATTAAGTAGCAGTCCGGGAAGGACACGAGGGCCCCATGAGGGTGGAGGGCGCGCCCTACCCCCTGGGCACGCCCCCCTACCTCGTGAGCACCTCGTGTGCCTTCCGGACTCCGTTTTCTTGCACGATACTTATTTTGGTCGGTAAAAATTCACTATATATTCTCCCGAAGGTTTTGACTCCCGTATCACGCAAATATCCTCTGTTCTTGTTTTGGGCTATTCTCTGTCAGGGTTGTCAAGGCCAGGCATCATGTCGTCCCCCTCCTCCAACAACGGTGACAAAGATGTCTGGCTAATGAAGATAGACCTGAAGAGGGAAGAACCCACGGAGATCAAGAAGTATGAAGGGATCAAGAAGGCCACGGAGAACCAAGCTCCGGCAACAGAAGACATCCTTCAACTTGATCACAACCTTCTTACCCCAACTGAGATCGATGCTTTCCAGATGATTGAGTTAACTCGTATTCAAAACAAGTATCTCACAAGTGAAAATGTTTTGTTGAAGGAGCATATCTTTGCACTCAAGGGCATTATTCGCAAGCTATAGGACCTCTTACGCTCGATGTGCGATTATCCATCACCTCCATCTTCACCAACCAAGGAGATATAATAACATGGGTATGGGCACTCCCCTTGGCAACAACCAAGCTTGGGGGAGGTGCCCCGGTATCGTATCACAATCACAACTCCTATCTTTACCATTTTCCTTAGTTCGATCCTATTAGTAGTATTTTGATCTAGTAGAATAAAGTTTATGGCATGATCTAGTTTTGAGTTTTGCCTTATGACCTCTCTATGTAATCGAGTCCGTGAGCTATATAATAAAGATTAGTGTTGAGTCAAGGGCTTGATTTTCTTGCTATGATCTTGGGTGAATAAAAGAAAAGAGAAAATGAATAAGAAGAAACAAAAGTTCATATTGATCTTATTGATAGTAATGACTTCACATAGAAAGAGTGTGACGATTAAAAGTTGTTGGGAGTTGGCAGACATAGCTTTGGTCATCGTTGCAATTAATAGGAAGTAATAAGGAAAGAGAGGTTTCACATATAAATATACTATTATTGACATCTTTTATGATTGGGAGCACTCATCAAAATATGACATGCTAAAGAGTTGATGTTGGACAAGGAAGACAACGTAATGGGTTATGTTTTCTTATATCTGAGATAAAGTATGTTGTCATCGATCATCCAACATGTTGATCTTGCCTTTCCCCCTCATGCTAGCCAAATTCTCAGCACCAAGTAGAGATACTATTTGTGCTTCCAAATACCTTTAAAACCAGTTTTGCTATGAGAGTCCACCATATCTACCTATGGATTGAGTAAGATCCCTCAAGTAAGTTGTCATCGGTGCAAAGCAATAAAAATTGCTCTAAATATGAATGATTAGTGTGGGAGAAATAAACTTTATACGATCTTGTGATGTGGAAATAATAAAAGCGACGGACTGCATAATAAAGGTTCATATCACAAGGGGCAATATAAAGTGACGTTCTTTCACATTAAGATTTTGTGCATCCAACCATAAAAGCGCATGGCAACCTCTGCTTCCCACTGCGAAGGGCCTATATTTTATTATTATCTTCTACCTTATGCAAGTGTCATGGTGATCTTCACCTCTCCCTTTTTCATTTTATCCTTTGGCCAGCCCAGCATGTTGGAAAGAACCTGATATATATATATATATATATATATATATATATATATATATATATATATAATTGGATGTAGGGGGCATGAGTTATTATTGCTGACATTACCCTTGAGGTAAAAGGTTGTGGGGTGAAACTATAAGCCCCTATCTTTCTCTGTGTCTGATTAAAACTCCGTAACCACAAGTATTGCGTGAGTGTTAGCAACTATGAAGGACTAGATGATAGTTGAGTATGTGGACTTGCTTTTTAGCTCTGACATAGACTCTTTCTGATGTTATGATAAATTGCAATTGCTTCAATGACTGAGGTTATAGTTTGTTGGTTCTCAATAAGGTTTCTGATTCATACTTTTGCATTGTGAATAGATCATCACTTGAACATAAGTAATCATATGAAAATATCTATATATGTTGTTGTTATGAGAATAATCATGATGCCTTCATGTCCGTATTTTATTTTTATCGATGCCTCTACCTCTAAACATGGGGACATATTTATTGTTATCGGCTTTCGCTTGAGGACAAGCGAGGTCTAAGCTTGGGGGAGTTGATACGTCCATTTTGCATCATGCTTTTATATCGATATTTATTGCATTATGGGCTGTTATTTCACATTATGTCACAATACTTATGGCTATTCTCTCTTATTTTACAAGGTTTACATAAGGAGGGAGAATGCCGGCAGCTGGAATTCTGGGCTGGAAAAGGAGCAAATATTAGAGACCTATTCTGCACAACTCCAAAAGTCCTGAAACTCCACGGAATACCTTATAATAAATAATGAAAAATCCTCGCCAAAGATGAAGACCAGGGGGCCCACACCCTATCCACGAGGGTGGGCCCCCCTAGGGCACGCCCCCTACCTCGTGGGCCCCCTGGTGGCCCTCTGATGGACATCTTCTGCTATATGGATTCTTTCGATGGGAAAAAATCAGAAGCAACCTTTCGGGATGAAACTCTGCCGCCACGAGGCGGAACCTTGGCGGAACCAATCTAGGGCTCCGGCAGAGGTGTTCTGCCGGGGAAACTTCCCTCCCGGAGGGGGAAATCATCGCCATCGTCATCACCAACGCTCCTCTCATTGGGAGAGGGCAATCTCCATTAACATCTTCATCAGCACCATCTCATCTCAAAACCCTAGTTCATCTCTTGTATCCAATTCTTGTCTCCAAGTCCGGGATTGGTGCTAGTAGGTTGCTAGTAGTGTTAATTACTCCTTGTAGTTGATGCTAGTTGGTTTAATTGGTGGAAGATCATATGTTCAGATCCTTTATGCATATTATTACCCCTCTGATTATGAACATGAATATGCTTTGTGAGTAGTTACGTTTTTTCCTGAGGACAAGGGAGAAGTCTTGTTATTAGTAGTCATGTGAATTTGGTATTCGTTCGATATTTTGATGAGATGTATGTTGTCTAGCCTCTAGTGGTGTTATGTGAACGTCGACTACATAACACTTCACCATTATTTGGGCCTAGAGGAAGGCATTGGGAAGTAATAAGTAGATGATGGGTTGCTAGAGTGACAGAAGCTTAAACCCTAGTTTATGCGTTGCTTCGTAAGGGGCTGATTTGGATCCATATGTTTCATGCTATGGTTAGGTTTACCTTAATACTTTTGTTGTAGTTGCGGATGCTTGCAATAGAGGTTAATTATAAGTGGGATGCTTGTTCAAGTAAGAACAACACCCAAGCACCGGTCCACTCACATGTCAAATTATCAAAGTACCGAACGTGAATCATATGAACGTGATGAAAACTAGCTTGACGATATTCCCATGTGTCCTCGGGAGCGCTTTTCCTTATATAAGAGTTTGTCCAGGCTTGTCCTTTGCTACAAAAAGGATTGGGCCACCTTGCTGCACTTTATTTACTTTTGTTACTTGTTGCTCGTTACAAATTATCTTATCACAAAACTATCTGTTACCACTTATTTCAGTACTTACAGAGAATACCTTGCTGAAAACCGCTTATCATTTCCTTCTGCTCCTTGTTGGGTTCGACATTCTTACTTATCGAAAGGACTATGATAGATCCCCTATACTTGTGGGTCATCATTAATCTCCCGGATGATTCGATCGTTGACAGGATCCTTCAGTCACTCCCACCTAGCTACAAGAGCTTTGTGATGAATTTCAATATGCAGGGGATGGAGAAAACCATTCCTGAGGTATATTCAATGCTGAAATCAGCGGAGGTGGAGATCAAAAAGGAACATCAAGTGTTGATGGTCAATAAAACCATGAGTTTCAAGAAAGGCAAGGGTAAGAAGAACTTCAAGAAGGATAGCAAAGGAGTTGCCGCGCCCGGTAAGCCAGTTGCCGAGAAGAAGCCAAAGCATCGACCCAAACCTGGGACTGAGTGTTTCTATTGCAAGGGAAACGGTCACTGGAAGCGAAACTGCCCCAAGTACTTAGCGGATAAGAAGGCCGGCAATACCAAAGGTATATATGATATACATGTCATTGATGTGTACCTTACCAGCACTCGTAGTAGCTCCTGGGTATTTGATACCGGTGCGGTTGCTCACATTTGTAACTCGAAACAGGAGCTGCGGAATAAGCGGAGGCTGGCGAAGGATGAGGTGACGATGCGCGTCGGGAATGGTTCCAAGGTTGATGTGATCGCCGTCGGCACGCTACCTCTACATTTACCTACGGGATTAGTTTTAAACCTAAATAATTGTTATTTAGTGCCAGCTTTGAGCACAAACATTTTATCTGGATCTCGTTTAATGCAAGATGGCTACTCATTTATATAACGCCCTCCATGCGGCTATATCTCCCACGTGTCGAAGCACGACTTAGAGGCATAACCGCATTGAAAGCAATGTCGCAAGTGAGGTAATCTTCACACAACCCATGTAATACATAAGGGAAAGAGATACATAGTTGGCTTACAATCGCCACTTCACACAAAACATGAATAAAGCATTACATCATCCAAATACACTCAAGGTCTGACTACGGAACCAAAATAAAAGAAGACTACCCCAAATGCTACACAGATCCCCGATCGTCCCAATGGGCTCCACTACTGATCAACTGGAAACGAAACAACACAAAGAACAAGATCTTCATCGAGCTCCTCCTTGAGCTTGGTTGCGTCACCTGCATGATATCATCGGCACCTGCAAACTGGTTTCAAAAGTATCTGTGAGTCACGGGGACTCAGCAATCTCACACCCTCGCAATCAAGACTATTTAAGCTTATAGGAAGGTAAAGGTCTGAGGTAGAGCTACAGCAAGCGACTAGCATATATGGTGGCTAACATACGCAAATGAGAGCGAGAAGAGAGAGCAAAGGCATGGTCGAACAACTATGATCAAGAAGTGATCCTAGAACAACCTACGTCAGGCATAACTCCAACACTTTGTTCACTTCCCGGACCCCGCCGAGAAGAGGCCATCACGGCTACACACGCGGTTGATGTATTTTAATTAAGATAAACTTCAGGTTTTCTACAACCGGACATTAACAAATTCCCATCTGCCCATAACCGCGGGCACGGCTTTCGAAAGTTCAATCCCTGCAGGGGTGTCCCAACTTAGCCCATCACAGGCTCTCACGGTCAACGAAGGATATTCCTTCTCCCAAGACAATCCGATCAGACTCGGCATCCCGGTTACAAGACATCCTCGACAATGGTAAAACAAGTCCAGCAAGACCACCCGATGCGCCGACATCCCGATAGGAGCTGCACATATCTCGTTCTCAGGGCAACACCGGATAAGAAATCTGTACAACTAAAACCAGCCCTCGAGTTTCCCCGAGGTGGCGCTGCAAGGGGCTCTAGTTTGGACCAACACTTAGACAAGCACTGGCCCGGGGGGGGTTAAAATAAAGATGACCCTTGGGCTGGCCTAACCCAAAGGAAAAAGAGGCTAGGTGGTGAATGGTAAAACCAAGATTGGGCCTTGCTGGAGGAGTTTTATTCAAAGCGAACTGTCAAGGGGTTCCCATTATAACCCAACCGTGTAAGTAACGCAAAATCCGGGAACATAACACCGATATGACGGAAACTAGGGCGGCAAGAGTGGAACAAAACACCAGGCATAAGGCCGAGCCTTCCACCCTTTACCAAGTATATAGATGCATTAATTAAATAAGAGATATTGTGATATCTCAACAATAATCTATGTTCCAACATGGAACAAACTCCAATCTTCACCTGCAACTAACAATGCTATAAAAGGGGCTGAGCAAAGCGGTAACATAGCCAAACAACGGTTTGCTAGGACAAGGTGGGTTAGAGGCTTGGCTTAACAATATGGGAGGCATGATAAGCAAGTGGTAGGTATCGCATCATAGGCATAGCAAAAGAGTGAGCAACTAGCAAGCAAAGATAGAAGTGATTTCGAGGGTATGGTCATCTTGCCTGAAATCCTGCAAGGAAGAAGAACGAGTCCATGAAGAAGACAAACAGACGTAGTCGAACGGGTCCTCACAAACGTGATGTTAACGGAACCAATCCGAAGAAGCAACACCGAAAAGAAGCACACAACATAGTAAACAACCAACACACGAACATGGTATGATATGCGGGATGCGATATGTGATGCATATGCATGATTTGGAAAGGAATGATTGAACCTGGCCTCAACTTGGAAAACCAAGAGTTCCACTGGAAAGAGGAGTTGATTTCGGTTGAAATCGATATAAAGATCACCGGAATCGGATGCACGGTTTGGAAATGGTAAGCAAAACAAATATGGCACTAGTCTGCGATTAACAGCAAGTAGCCATCTAAATGCATCAAGATAAATATGCTACAGCACTCAAACATAGCAACAAAATGCATGGCAGGGATCCACTCATGATGCTTGACAAAAGATGAACACTAAGCTACGGCTAATTCAATCAATAACAGGTTCAAACAAGCATGGCAAAAGTACAAAAGATAACAGGTTACAGACTTAGTGAAATTAACAGGATATCAGGAATTTATCAGCAGGAAGCAATGTTTAGAGCAAGATAAATATATGCTACAGGAACATATCATGGCAAAGCAAGGCATGGCATGAAGCTACTCTAAGCATATAACAAAAGTCCCTTTGTGACCATGAGCCAAAAGGGATTAGAAAATACAATTGCAAGCATGTGAACATAGCAAAAACATACACATATTCAAACTTAGTGAAAAACTGGAGCATGGCAAAACAGTCAACGAGTAGCCATGTTTATGAGCTCGATGCACTCACTACAAAGCATGGCATGACAAACTAAGCATACACCCAGTAAGAAGACATGGCATAGAAGCTAGAAATGGCAAGAACAACAACATAGCATGCACGGATCAATAACAACATCCTCGGCAAAATCGCTAAACATGTTAACAATCTGCTAGGAACAATTTATAGCAAAAGTAGAGCTCGATTGACTCAAGCTAGGGTGCTCCATAAATGCAAACAAAGACATGGATGGATAGAGCACCACAATATTAACAAAACATCCTTACTGATCATCCTCAAAAGAGGCACGAATCACTAGGAAACAACATGAACATATGGCATAAAAACAATAACAGGACAAGGACTTAGTGAAATTCTAAGTCCCTGAAATCAGCATCATTGAGTAAGCTACTTTGCATGCTTGTGCTAGTCACCACAAAGATCACAAAAATACATGGCATACACCCCTGTAAAGATGGCATGGCATATTTCAAAACACATGTAGAGCTCAGGGTCATAGCATGCACACATTAATCATGGCAAAAATGACAAAATGCCATTTGCTGAAACAGATCTGACATAATCCTCACATAGCCCTCTTCCAATAGCATTTCGGGCATCAAGATGAGCTCAAATGAAAATGATGCAGTGAGATGATATGATGTACTCGTCGAGACGGACATTTTGATATGCTACACTCACGAATCGGAGCCACGATGATGAAGTTATGATGCGATGAATATGCTCAAAAAATACTGAAATCTAGGGGACTTAGTGAAATTTGGAACTCTCTGGGAAAAGTCAACCCGGGACGAAGCGGTGCGGGACGGAGGGATCCGGATCTGGACGGAGGCCATTTGGATGGCCGAACTGGTGGATCTGGTCCACCCAACCAGATCCGGTCAGAATCTCACCGGAGACTCGACGACGACGGCGACAGAGGCCGGCGACATGGGCGACGGGGTCGCCGGAGATGGTGCTGGTGCTGGGCGGCGACGGAGGCGCAGCGACGGCGAAGGAAGTGCGGGGCGGCGCAATGGGAGGAGCTCCGGCAGCGGCTGCTCGTCGGTGCCGCTGACGGAGGCGGGGAGACGACGGCGGTGGAGGGTCCCGAGCGGTGGCGGCAGAAGGAAGAGAGTGCGCTCGGGGCGTGAGCTCGGCCAGGCGGCTCGGGTCACCGGCGGGAATCTGCGGGCGGCGGCGCGGCTGGACTTCGGCAAGGGCGCTCGGGCGCCGGCAAGAGATGACAGTGGCGAGGTGGCTCCGGCGGAGCTCGCCGGCGGGAGGCCGAGCGCCGGTGCAAGGGTGGCGGGGCACGAGCGGGCTTCGGCAGCGGTGCAAGCGGGCTTCGGCGGCGGCGGCTTGGGCCCGTGCGGGCCCCGGATGGGCTCCGCGGGCCGCGGCAGGAGGAGAGAGAGAGGCGGTGAGGTGGCGGCGCGCGATAGGCTGGCGGCGGCGATGGGGTGATGTGGCGCGACGCCATTGGCCGGAGCGAGGTGGAGGGCGGACATGTCTGGCGGCGGGGATTTTTGTCCGGTGGCGCGAGGTAGAGGAAGGCTAGGGTTAGACCGCAAATTTCGGAGGGGATCACTTATTTATAGGTAGAGGGAGCTAGGAGAGTCCAAATGAGGTGTGGTTTTTGGCCACACGATCGTGATCGAACGATCGAGATGATGGAGGGGGTTTTGGTGGGTTTTGGGCCACTTTGGAAGGGTGTTGGGCTGCAACACACACGAGGCCTTTTCGGTCCCTCGGTTAACCATTGGAGTATCAAACGAAGTCCAAATGATACGAAACTTGACGTGTGGTCTACCGGTAGTAAACCAAGGCCGCATGGAAAGTCTCGGTCCAATCCAAAAAAGTTTAACACCCACACACGAAAAGAGGTAGAAAGGGACACCGGGTGACATAGGAGCGCCGGATTGCAAAACGGACAATGGGGAAAATGCTCGGATGCATGAGACGAACATGTATGCAAATGAAATGCACATGATGACATGATATGCAATGCATGACATGCAAGCAATGACAAGGCAACAACAGCGAATAACTGGAGGACACCTGGCACGTCGGTCTCGAGGCGTTACAATTTAAATCCGAGAATAATGGTTGTCCATTTATATGAGAGATATGTTTTATGGTCATGCCCCGCTGGTCAATGGTTTATTCTTGTTTAATCTCGAACATGATGTGACATATATTCATACTGTGAATGCCAAGAAGTGTAAGATTGATAATGATAGTCCCACATACTTGTGGCACTGCCGCCTTGGTCACATTGGTGTCAACCGCATGAAGAAACTCCATGCAGATGGACTTTTGGAGTCTCTTGATTATGAATCATTTGACACGTGCGAACCATGCCTCATGGGCAAAATGACCAAGACTCCGTTCTCCGGAACAATGGAGCGAGCAACCAACTTATTGGAAATCATACATACTGATGTGTGCGGTCCAATGAGCGTTGAGGCTCGCGGTGGCTATCATTATGTTCTCACCCTCACTGATGACTTGAGTAGATATGGGTATGTCTACTTAATTAAACACAAGTCTGAGACCTTTGAAAAGTTCAAGGAATTTCAGAATGAGGTTGAGAATCAACGTGACAGGAAAATAAAGTTCTTACGATCAGATCATGGAGGGGAATATTTGAGTCACGAATTTGGCACGCACTTGAGGAAATGTGGAATTGTTTCACAACTCACGCCGCCTGGAACACCTCAGCGTAATGGTGTGTCTGAACGTCGTAATCGCACTCTATTAGATATGGTGCAATCTATGATGTCTCTTACCGATCTACCGCTATCATTTTGGGGTTATGCTTTAGAGACTGCCGCATTCACTTTAAATAAGGCTCCGTCGAAATCCGTTGAGACGACACCATATGAACTACGGTTTGGGAAGAAACCTAAGCTGTCATTTTTGAAAGTTTGGGGATGTGATGCTTATGTCAAGAAACTTCAACCTGAAAATCTCGAACCCAAGTCGGAAAAATGCGTCTTCATAGGATACCCTAAGGAAACTATTGGGTATACCTTCTACCTCAGATCCGAAGGCAAGGTCTTTGTTGCCAAGAATGGATCCTTTCTGGAGAAAGAGTTTCTCTCGAAAGAAGTAAGTGGGAGGAAAGTAGAACTTGATGAGGTACTGCCTCTTGAATTGGAGGGTGGCTCAGCTCAGGAAGATGTTTCTGTGGTGCCTACACCGACTAGAGAGGAAGTTAATGATGATGATCATGAAACTTCGGATCAAGTTGCTACTGAACTTCATAGGTCCACAAGGACACGTTCCGTACTAGAGTGGTACAGCAACCCTGTCCTAGAAATCATGTTGTTAGACAATGGTGAACCTTCGAACTATGAATAAGCGATGGCGGGCCCGGATTCCAACAAATGGCTTGAAGCCATGAAATCTGAGATAGGATCCATGTATCAAAACGAAGTTTGGACTTTGACTGACTTGCCCGATGATCGGCGAGCCATAGAAAATAAACGGATCTTTAAGAAGAAGACAGACATGGATGGTAATGTGACCATCTATAAGTCTCGGCTTGTTGCCAAGGGTTACCAACAAGTTCAAGGGGTTGACTACGATGAGACCTTCTCACCCATAGCGAAGCTGAAGTCCGTCCGAATCATGTTAGCAATTGCTGCATTCTAAGATTATGAGATATGGCAAATGGACCTCAAAATGGCATTCCTTAAAGGTTTTCTTAAGGAAGAATTGTATATGATGCAGCCGAAAGGTTTTGTCGATCCTAAGAATGCTGAGAAGGTATGCAAGCTCCAACGCTCAATCTATGGGCTGGTGCAAGCATCTCGGAGTTGGAACATTTGCTTTGATGAGATGATCAAAGCGTTTGGGTTTACGCAGATTTATGGAGAAGCCTGTGTTTACAAGAAAGTGAGTGGGAGCTCTGTAGCATTTCTCATATTATATGTGGATGACATACTATTGATGGGAAATGATATAGAACTCTTGGAAAGCATAAAGGCCTACTTGAATAAGTGTTTTTCAATGAAGGACCTTGGAGAAGCTGCTTATATATTAGGCATCAATATCTATAGAGATAGATCGAGACACCTCATTGGTCTTTCACAAAGCACGTACCTTGACAAGATATTAAAGAAGTTCAATACGGATCAGTTCAAGAAGGGGTTCTTGCTTGTATTACAAGGTGTGAGATTGAGCACGGCTCAATGCCCGACCACAGCAGAAGATAGAGAAAAGATGAGTGTCATCCCCTATGCCTCGGCCATAGGGTCTATTATGTATGCCATGCTGTGTACCAGACCTGATGTAAACCTTGTCGTACGTTTGGTAGGAAGGTACCAAAGTAATCCCGGCATGGAACACTGGATAGCGGTCAAGAATATCCTGAAGTACCTGAAAAGGACTAAGGATATGTTTCTCGTTTATGGAGGTGACGAAGAGCTCATCATAAAGGGTTACGTCGATGCTAGCTTCGACACAGATCTGGATGACTCCAAGTCACAAACCGGATACGTGTACATTTTGAATGGTGGGGCAGTCAGCTAGTGCAGTTGCAAGCAAAGCATCGTCGCGGGATCTACATGTGAAGTGGAGTACATGGCAACCTCAGAGGCAGCACATGAAGCAATCTGGATGAAGGAGTTCATTATCGACCTAGGAGTTATTCCCAATGCGTCGGGCCCGATGGCTCTCTTCTATGACAACACTGGAGCTATTGCCCTGGCCAAGGAGCCCAGGTTTCACAAGAAGACCAGGCATATCAAGCGTAGCTTCAACTCCATTCGTGAAAATGTTCAAAATGGAGACATAGATATTTGTAAAGTGCATACGGACCTGAATGTAGCATATCTGTTGACTAAACCTCCTCCATGAGCAAAACATGATCAACACCAGAACTCTATGGATGTTCGATTCATCACAATGTAACTAGATTATTGACTCTAGTGCAGGTGGGAGACTGTTGGAAATATGCCCTAGAGGCAATAATAAAATGGTTATTATTATATTTCCTTGTTCATGATAATTGTCTATTGTTCATGCTATAATTGTGTTATCCGGAAATCGTAATACATGTGTGAATACATAGACCACAACATGTCCCTAGTGAGCCTCTAGTTGACTAGCTCGTTGATCAATAGATGGTTACGGTTTCCTGACCATGGACATTGGATGTCATTGATAACGGGATCACATCATTAGGAGAATGATGTGATGGACAAGACCCAATCCTAAGCATAGCACAAGATCGTGTAGTTCGTCTGCTAAAGCTTTTCTAATGTCAAGTATCCTTTCCCAAGACCATGAGATTGTGCAACTCCCGGATACTGTAGGAACGCTTTGGGTGTGCCAAACATCACAACGTAACTGGGTGGCTATAAAGGCGCACTACGGGTTGATACGTCTCCAACGTATCTATAACTTTTTATTGTTCCATGCTATTATATTATCAACCT
Organism: Triticum aestivum; assembly: GCF_018294505.1. NCBI lineage: Eukaryota > Viridiplantae > Streptophyta > Magnoliopsida > Poales > Poaceae > Triticum > Triticum aestivum. The sequence continues at coordinate 591,255,676 of NC_057806.1, read as the reverse complement.
TGGAAGTTTTATATGCATTTATATGCCAGTTTATATGATTTTAGGACTAACCTATTAACCTAGAGCCCAGTGCCAGTTTTTGTTTTTCCTTGTTTTAGAGTATCGCAGAAAAGGAAAATCAAACGGAGTCCAATTGACCTGAAACTTCACGGAACTTATTTTTGGAATGGAAGCAATCCAGGAGACTTGGAGTAGACATCAGGGGAGCTTCGAGGAAGCCACGAGGCAGGGAGGCGTGCCCTACCCCACTAGGCGCGCCTCGACCCTCGTGGGCCCCTCGTGGCTCACCTGACCAACTTCTTTCGCCTATATATGTCCATATACCCTAAAAATATCGGAGAGAAAAATAGATCGGGAATTCCGCCGCCAGAAGCCTCCGTAGCCACCGAAAACCAAACTAGACCCGTTCTGGCACCCTGCCGGAGGGGGAATCCCTCTCCGGTGGCCATCTTCATCATCCCGACACTCTCCATGACGAGGAGGGAGTAGTTCTCCCTCAGGGCTGAGGGTATGTACCAGTAGCTATGTGTTTGATCTCTCTCTCTCTCTCGTGTTCTTGAGGTGATACGATCTTGATGTATCGTGAGCTTTGCTATTATAGTTGGATCTTATGATGTTTCTCCCCCTCTACTCTCTTGTAATGGATTGAGTTTTCCCTTTGAAGTTATCTTATCGGATTGAGTCTTTAAGGATTTGAGAACACTTGATGTATGTCTTGCATGTGCCTATCTGTGGTGACAATGGGATATCACGTGATTCACTTGATGTATGTTTTGGTGATCAACTTGTGTGTTCCGTTTGTGAACTTATGCATAGGGGTTGGCACACATTTTCGTCTTGACTCTCCAGTAGAAACTTTGGGGCACTCTTTGAAGTTCTTTATGTTGGTTGAATAGATGAATCTGAGATTGTGTGATGCATATCATATAATCAAACCCACAGATACTTGAGGTGACATTGTAGTATCTAGGTGACATTAGGGTTTTGGTTGATTTGTTTCTTAAGGTGTTATTCTAGTACGAACTCTAGGATAGATTGAACGAAAATAATAGCTTCATGTTATTTTACTACGGACTCTTAAATAGATCGATCAGAAACGATAACTTTGAGGTGGTTTCGTACCCTACCATAATCTCTAGTACAGTAGATATTACACCAATATGAATTTAGAATTAGTTCACAACAGTACCTAAGTGGTTTTTTTATTTTCTTATACTAACGGAGCTTACGAGTTTTCTGTTGAGTTTTGTGTTGTGAAGTTTTCAAGTTTTGGGTAAAGATTCGATGGACTACAGAATAAGGAGTGGCAAGAGCCTAAGCTTGGGGATACCCAAGGCACCCCAAGGTAATATTCAAGGACAACCAAGAGCCTAAGCTTGGCGATGCACTGGATGGCATCCCCTCTTTCGTCTTCGTTCATCGGTAACTTTACTTGGAGCTATATTTTTATTCACCACATGATATGTGTTTTGCTTGGAGCGTCATTTTATTTTCTTTTGTTTTGATTTCTGTTTGAATAATATCCCAAGATCTGAAATTCTTAAATGTTAGAGGGTCTTCATGTAATTACATAATTATTCGACTACTCATTGATCTTCACTTATATTATTCTGAGTAGTTTGTCATTTGCTCTAGTGCTTCACTTATATCCTTTTAGAGCACGGCAGTGGTTTTATTTTATAGAAATAGATGAACTCTCATGCTTCACTTATATTATTTTGAGAGTCTTTTAGAACAGCATGGTAATTTCCTTTGGTTATGAAACTAGTCCTAATATGATGGGCATGCAAGATGGGTATAATAAAAACTATCATATAGAGTGCATTGAATACTATGAGAAGTTTGATACTTGATGATTGTTTTGAGATATGAAGATGGTGATATTAGAGTCATGCTAGTTGAGTAGTTGTGATTTTGAGAGATACTTGTGTTAAAGTTTGTGATTCCCATAGCATGCACGTATGGTGAACCGTTATGTGATGAAGTTGGAGCATGATTTATTTTTTGATTGTCTTCGTTATGAGTGGCAGTCGGGGACGAGCGATGGTCTTTTCCTACCAATCTATCCCCCTAGGAGCATGCGCGTAGTACTTCGTTTCGATAACTAATAGATTTTTGCAATAAGTATGTGAGTTCTTTATGACTAATGTTGAGTCCATGGATTATACGCACTCTCACCCTTCCACCATTGCTAGCCTCTCTAGTACTGCTCAACTTTCGCCGGTACCATAAACCCACCATATATCTTCCTCAAAACAGCCACCATACCTACCTATTATGTCATTTCCATAGCCATTCCGAGATATATTGCCATGCAACTTTCCACCGTTCCGTTATCATGACACGCTTCATCACTGTCATATTGCTTGCATGATCATGTACTTGACATCGTATTTGTGGCAAAGCCACCGTTCATAATTCTTTCATACATGTCACTCATGAATCGTTGCACATCTCGGTACACCGCCGGAGGCATTCATATAGAGTCATACTTTGTTCTAAGTATTGAGTTGTAATTCTTGAGTTGTAAGTAAATAAAAGTGTGATGATCATCATTATTAGAGCATTGTCCCAGTGAGGAAAGGATGATGGAGACTATGATTCCCCCACAAGTCGGGATGAGACTTCGGACGAAAACTTTAAAAAAGAGAAAAAAGAGGCCATAAAAAAGAGAAGGCCCAAAAACAAAAAAAACAAAAAATGAGAGAAAAAGACAGAAGGGGCAATGCTGCTATCCTTTTACCACACTTGTGCTTCAAAGTAGCACCATGATCTTCATGATAGAGAGTCTCCTATGTTGTCACTTTCATATACTAGTGGAAATCTTTCATTATAGAACTTGGCTTGTATATTCCAATGATGGGCTTCCTCAAAATGCCCTAGGTCTTCGTGAGCAAGCGAGTTGGATGTACACCCACTTAGTTTCTTTTTGAGCTTTCATACACTTGTAGCTCTAGTGCATTCGTTGCATGGCAATCCCTACTCACTCACATTGATATCTATTGATGGGCATCTCCATAGCCCGTTGATACGCCTAGTTGATGTGAGACTACCTTCTCCTTTTTGTCTTCTCCACAACCACCATTCTATTCCACCTATAGTTCCATGTCCATGGCTCACGCTCATGTATTGCGTGAAGATTGAAAAAGTTTGAGAACATCAAAAGTATGAAACAATTTCTTGGCTTGTCATCGGGGTTGTTCATGATTTAAATATTTTGTGTGGTGAAGATAGAGCATAGCCAGACTATATGATTTTGTAGGGATATCTTTCTTTGGCCATATTATTTTGAGAAGACATGATTACTTTGTTAGTATGCTTTAAGTATTATTATTTTTATGTCAATATTAAACTTTTGTCTTGAATCTTATGGATCTGAATATTCTTGCCACAATAAAGAGAATTACATGGATAAATATGTTAGGTAGCATTCCACATCAAAAATTCTGTTTTTATCATTTACCTACTCGAGGACGAGCAGGAATTAAGCTTGGGGATGCTTGATACGTCTCCAACGTATCTACAATTTTTTTTTGTTCCATGCTATTATATTATCAACCTTGGATGTTTTATATGCATTTATATGCTATTTTATATGATTTTTGGGACTAACCTATTAACCTAGAGCCCAATGTCAGTGTCAGTTTCTGTTTTTTCCTTGTTTTAGAGTATCGCAGAAAAGGAAAATCAAACGGAGTCCAATTGACTTGAAACTTCACGGAACTTATTTTTGGAACAGAAGCAATCCAGGAGACTTGGAGTAGACGACAGGGGAGCTTCGAGGAAGCCACAAGGCAGGGAGGCCTGCCCTACCCCCTGGGCACGCCCCCACCCTCGTGGGCCCCTCGTGGCTCACCTGACCGACTTCTTTCGCCTATATATGTCCATATACCCTAAAAACATCGGAGAGAAGAATAGATCGGGAGTTCCGCCGCTAGAAGCCTTTGTAGCCATTGAAAACCAATCTAGACCCGTTCCGGCACCCTGCCAGAGGGGGGAATCCCTCTTCGGTGGCCATCTTCATCATCCCGGCGCTCTCCATGACGAGGAGGGAGTAGTTCTCCCTCGGGGCTGAGGGTATGTACCAGTAGCTATGTGTTTGACCTCTCTCTCTCTCTCTCGTGTTCTTGAGGTGATATGATCTTGATGTATCGTGAGTTTTGCTATCATTGTTGGATTTTATGATGTTTCCCCCCCCCTCTACTCTCATGTAATGGATTGAGTTTTCCCTTTGAAGTTATCTTATCGGATTGAGTCTTTAAGGATTTGAGAACACTTGATGTATGTCTTGCATGTGCTTATCTGTGGTGGCAATGGGATATCATGTGATTCACTTGATGTATATTTTGGTGATCAATTTGCGGGTTCCGTTTGTGAACTTATGCATAGGGGTTGGCACAAGTTTTCGTCTTGACTCTCCGGTAGAAACTTTGGGGCACTCTTTGAAGTTCTTTGTGTTGGCTGAATATATGAATATGAGATTGTGTGATGTATATCGTATCATCAAACCCACGGATACTTGAGGTGACATTGGAGTATCTAGGTGACATTAGGGTTTTGGTTGATTTGTGTCTTAAGGTGTTATTCTAGTACAAACTCTAGGATAGATTGAACGGAAAGAATAGCTTCATGTTATTTTACTACGGACTCTTGAATAGATCGATCAGAAAGGATAACTTTGAGGTGGTTTCATACCCTACCATAATCTCTTCGTTTGTTCTCTGCTATTAGTGACTTTGGAGTGACTCTTTGTTGCATGTTGAGGGATAGTTATATGATCCAATTATGTTATTATTGTTGACAGAACTTACACTAGTGAAAGTATGAACCCTAGGCCTTGTTTCAACGCATTGCAATACCGTTTGCGCTCACGTTTATCATTAGTTACCTTGCTGTTTTTATATTTTCAGATTACAAAAACCTTTATCTACCATCCATATTGCACTTGTATCACCATCTCTTCGCCGAACTAGTGCACCTATACAATTTACCATTGTATTGGGTGTGTTGGGGACACAAGAGACTCTTTGTTATTTGGTTGCAGGGTTGTTTGAGAGAGGCCATCTTCATCCTACGCCTCCCACGGATTGATAAACCTTAGGTCATCCACTTGAGGGAAATTTGCTACTGTCTTACAAACCTCTGCACTTGGAGGCCCAACAACGTCTACAAGAAGAAGGTTGTGTAGTAGACATCACGGATATCTCCGTAAGTGTCTGTTGGGTTGGCATGAATCGAGACTGGGATTTGTCACTTCGTATGACGGAGAGGTATATCTGGGACCACTCGGTAATGCATCATCATAATGAGCTCAATGTGTCTAAGCAGTTAGTCACGGGATCATGCATTACAGAACGAATAAAGTGACTTGCCGGTAACGAGATTGAACGAGGTATTGGGATACCGACGATCGAATCTCGGGCAAGTAACGTACCGATTGACAAAGGGAAATGTATACAGGGTTAATTGAATCCTCAACATCGTGGTTCATCCGATGAGATCATCATGGCACATGTGGGAGCCAACATGGGTATACAGATCCCGCTATTGGTTATTGGCTAGAGAGATGTCTCGGTCATGTCTACATGGTTCCCGAACCCGTAGGGTCTACACACTTAAGGTTCGGTGACGCTAGAGTTGTTATGGGAATTAGTATGTGGTTACCGAATGTTGTTCGGAGTCCCGGATTAGATCCCAGACGTCACGAGGAGTTCCAGAATGGTCCGGAGATAAATATTTATATATGGGAAGTCCTTGTTCGGTCGCCGGAAGTGTTCGGGGGTTTGTCGGTATTGTACCGGGGCCACCAAAAGGGTTCAGGGGGTCCATCGGGAGGGTCCACCTGCCCAGGAGGGCCCTAAGGGATGAATATGGAGGGGAACCAGCCCCTAGGTGGGCTAGGTGCCAACCCCCCTAGGGCCCATGCGCCTAGGGTTTAGGAGAAACCCTAAAGGGGGCGCCCCACTTGGCTTGGGGGGCAAGCCACCTCCCCTTGGCCGCCGCCCCCTCTAGATCTCATCTAGAGGGGCCGGCCCCCTTCCCCCTTCACCCTATAAATAGAGGGGTGGAGGGAGGGCAGCAACACCTCATCCAAGGCGCAGCCCTCCCCCTCTCGAACACCTCCTCCTCCTCCGTTGAGCTTGGCGAAGCCCTGCCGGAGAACTACGAGCTCCACTACCGCGCTATCATGCTGCCAGAGCTCTTCCCCAACTTCTCCTTCCCCCTTGCTGGATCAAGAAGGAGGAGACCTCCCCGGGTTGTACGTGTGTTGAACGCAGAGGCGCCGTTGTTCGGTGCTTAGATCGGAATCAACCGTGATCTGAATCTCTGCGAGTACGACTCCTTCATCCGTGTTCTTGTAACGCTTCCATTTCGCGATCTTCAAGGGTATGAAGATACACTCCCCCCTCTCTCGTTGCTAGTCTCTCCATAGATTGATCTTGGTGATGCATAGATATTTTTTAATTTTTCTGCAACGATCCCCAACAAGAACTTGCACAAGTGAAAGTATGAACCCTACACTAGTAGAAAACAGGGCTTTGGTTGGAGCCTGCCAAGCCCATTATTCTCGGTTCAGTCAAGAACCGGGACCCATGGGGGGGCATACGTCTCTGTTCATGCGCCCAGGGGCCCGGACGGGCCTCGGAGGCATTTGTCCCAGTTTATGTGGACCCATTTGTCCCGGTTCTAGGCACGAACCGGGACCAATGGGCCTCGCTCCTAGCCCACGGCCATTGGTCCCGGTTCGTGCCTAGAACCGGGACAGAAGGGTGGCCTTTAGTCCCGGTTCCAGCCACGAACCGGGACAAATTAGTTGCCTATATATACCCCCTCGCCGGCGAGCAGAGCAGTCCACACTGCTCTTTTTTTTTGGCCGGCGAGGGGAGGGCATTTGGGTGCTCTAGCTCACCTCCTATGCACATGAGGTGTTCAATGAAATGCCTGAGCCACACTAGTTAAGCTTTCTCCTCTCGAAGCCCGACCTCCGAGCTCCATTTTTCCCGAGATTTGTCTAGGTTTAGCGGTCCATCACGCCCCGTCCCCGTCTTCACCACCGTCGATCGCCCGCGCCGATCTCGTCGCCGGTACTACCATGGTGAGCCTCTTGTTCTTATCTTCTTTCTGAAAGAAAAAAATTCTTACTTTAGATAGATACTTGTCTAATTTTCTTACTTTTGACACACATAATTATATATCATGCACGCAAATGAACCGGCAATGGATGTACGGTGACAGACACACCTCGGAGTACATTAATGGCGTGCATAATTTTCTCGAAGTGGCTGAGGCAAACAAGCAGAATGGTTTTATGTGTTGTCCATGCCCTAATTGTGGGAATACGAAGTCTTACTCTGACCGGAAAATCCTTCACACACACCTGCTTTATAAGGGTTTCATGCCACACTATAATGTTTGGACGAGGCACAGAGAAATAGGGGTTATGATGGAAGACAGCGAAGAAGAAGAGGATGATGACAACTATGTGCCCCCTGAATACCGGCATGCTGCAACGGGGGAAGCTGCTGAAGATCAAGAGGAACCAGACGATGTGCCCGATGATGATGATCTCCGCCAGGTCATAGTCGATGCAAGGACACAGTGCAAAAGTCAAAAGGAGAAGCTGAAGTTCGATCGCATGTTAGAGGATCACAAAAAAAGGGTTGTACCCCAATTGCAAAGATGGCAACACAAAGCTCGGTACCGTACTGGGATTGCTGCAGTGGAAGGCAGAGAATGTTGTGCCTGACAAAGGATTTGAGAAGCTACTGAAAATATTGAAGAAGAAGCTTCCAAAGGATAACGAATTGCCCAACAGTACGTACGCAACAAAGAAGGTCTTATGCCCTCTAGGATTGGAGGTGCAGAAGATACATGCATGCCCTAATGATTGCATCCTCTACCGTAGTGCGTACGAGGATTTGAACGCATGCCCGGTATGCGGTGCATTACGGTATAAGATCAGACAAGATGACCCTAGTGATGTTGACGGCGAGCCCCCCATGAAGAGGGTTCCTGCGAAGGTGATGTGGTATGCTCCTATAATACCACGGTTGAAACGTCTGATCAAAAACGAAGAGCATGCCAAGTTGATGCGATGGCACAGAGAGGGTCGTAAGGAAGACGGGAAGTTGAGAGCACCTACTGACGGGTCGCAGTGGAGAAAAATCGAGAGAAAGTACTGGGTTGAGTTTGCAGGTGACCCAAGGAACGTATGGTTTGGTTTAAGCACGGATGGCATTAAGCCTTTCGGGGAGCAGAGCAGCAATCACAGCACCTGGCCCGTGACTCTATGTATGTATAACCTTCCTCCTTGGATGTGCATGAAGTGGAAGTTCATTATGATGCCAATTCTCATCCAAGGCCCTAAGCAACCCGGCAATGACATTGATGTGTACCTAAGGCCATTAGTTGAAGAACTTTTACAGCTGTGGAATGGAAATGGTGTACGTGTGTGGGATGATGACAAACAGGAGGAATTTAACCTGCACGCGTTGCTGTTTGTAACCATCAACGATTGGCCCGCTCTCAGTAACCTTTCAGGATAGACAAACAAGGGATACCACGCATGCACACACTGTTTAGCTGACACCAAAAGTATATACCTGGACAAATGCAGGAAGAATGTGTACCTGGGCCATCATCGATTTCTTCCGATCAACCATCAATGTTGAAAGAAAGGCAAGCATTTCAAAGGCGAAGCAGATCACCGGAAGAAGCCCGCCATGCGTACCGGTGATCACGTACTTGCTATGGTCAATGATTTACACGTAATCTTTGGAAAGGGTCCCGGCGGACTAGCTATTCCGAATGACGCTGAGGGACATGCACCCATGTGGAAGAAGAAATCTATATTTTGGGACCTACCCTACTGGAAAGTCCTAGAGGTCCGCTCTTCAATCGGCGTGATGCACGTGACGAAGAACCTTTGAGTGAACCTTCTAGGCTTCTTGGGCGTGTATGGGAAGACAAAAGATACACCTGAGGCACGGGAGGACCTGCAATGTTTGCACGAAAAATACGGCATGCCTCCAAAGCAGTATGAAGATCCTGCCAGCTACGCTCTTACCAAAGAAGAGAAGGAAATCTTCTTTGAATGCCTGCTCCGTATGAAGGTCCCGACTGGATTCTCATCGAATATAAAAGGGAATAATAAATATGCCAGAGAAAAAGTTCCAAAACCTAAAGTCTCATGACTGCCACGTGATTATGACGCAACTGCTTCACGTTGCATTGAGGGGGCTTCTACTGGAAAACGTCTGATTAGCCATTGTGAAGCTATGTGCATTCCTCAATGCAATCTCTTAGAAGGTGATCAATCCAGAAATCATACCAAGGCTAAGGAGTGATGTGGCGCATTGTCTTGTCAGTTTCGAGCTGGTGTTCCCACCATCCTTCTTCAATATCATGACGCACGTCCTAGTTCATCTAGTCGACGAGATTGTCATTCTGGGGCCCGTATTTCTACACAATATGTTCCCCTTTGAGAGGTTCATGGGAGTCCTGAAGAAATATGTCTGTAACCGTGCTAGGCCAGAAGGAAGCATCTCCATGGGCCATCAAACAGAGGATATCATTGGGTTTTGTGTTGACTTCATTCCTGGCCTTAAGAAGATAGGTCTCCCTAAATCGCGGTATGAGGGGAGAATGACTGGAAAAGGCACGCTTGGAGGGGACTCAATAATATGCAGGGGCGGGCATTCTTGGTCTCAAGCACACTACATAGTCCTACAGAACTCTACCTTGGTGACCCCATATGTTGATGAACACAAGAACAGTCTGCGCTCCAAACACCCAGAGTAGTGTGACAACTGGATTACATGTGAACACATCAGGACTTTCAGCAGTTGGTTGGAAACGCGTCTCAAAGGTGACAACACTTTTGTGATGAGTTGTACTCTTTGTCCAGGGGACCATCTTCGACTGTATTGACTTACAAAGGATACGAGATAAATGGGAATACATTTTACATGATCTCCCAAGATCAAAAGAGCACCAACCAAAATAGCAGTGTCCTCTTTGATGCAGCAACCGAGAGGGGAAAGGACACATATTATGGTTACATAGTGGACATATGGGAACTTGACTACGGACATGATTTCAAGGTCCCTTTGTTTAAGTGCAAATGGGTCAATCTGTCAGGAGGCGGGGTACAGGTACACCCACAGTACGGAATGACAACAGTGGATCTGAACAATCTTGGGTACACTGACGAACCGTTCGTCCTAGCCAATGATGTGGCACAGGTTATCTATGTGAAGGACATGTCTACCAAACCGAGAAAAAGAAAAGATAAGGAAGCGAATACATCATACGATGAGCCAAAGCGCTACATAGTTCTTTTAGGAAAAAGGGACATCGTGGGAATGGAGGACAAGACAGACATGTCCGAAGATTATGAAAAGTTTCATGAAATTCCTCCCTTTAAAGTCAAGGCTGGCCTAAGCATTCTGATAAACGATGAAGACTATCCATGGTTACGGCGCAATAAGGAAAGGACACAACCAAAGAAAAAGTGAAGACTTTCTCTCCATAACTATTATGATGATACCATGCCAACTTTCAACCTTTTCCTAGTTCATTTGAAATGCCTGTTGTAACAGACGAGTTTCCGTATGAAACTCTGATATCTTGAAACAGATTGTCCGTTTTGTTGAAATGCTTTGAATGTTTTGTTGAAATGCTTTGTGTGTTGCATTTTATAAACCTCTAGTATTATTGAAACTAAAATTATATAGAATTTATGCAACTAAAATTATCAAATTATTTTCTGTTCAAAACATTAAAAGCAAAAGGAATTTAATAAAATAAATACAAAAAGAAATAAGTAGAAACAAAATAAAATAAAATAAATAAGTAGAAACAAAATAAAATAAAATAAACTTTTATGAAATAAATAAGTAGAAAGAAAATAAGACAAAGTAAAATAAAATAAAATAAACTATAATAAAATAAAATAAATAAAAATAGCAACAGTAAGTATTTTGTTGTAAGTATAAACAAAAAAATAAAGCAACAAAGAAAAAACTAGAAAAAATAAAAAAATGCCACCTACTGGGCCACCACGGCTTGAATACGACTAGAAACCCAGCTAGTTGGGCCAGGATTCAGGCCCGCAGAAGGCCAAGCAGACCCACAGGCAAAGCAGTGTCAGATTAGGCCCATATGCCTGCAGTTCAGAGGAGTTCGAGAGAGAGGAGGCAGCGGAGCTTATAAATAGGTGTTCAGCGCTCTCAACTAGCGAGGTGGAACTAAACTCCCACCATCACGCCGCACTGCAAGGCCATTGGTCCCAGTTGGTGGCACGAACCGGGACCAATACCCACCTTTGGTACCGGTCAGTGCCACAAACCGGGACCAATGCCCTCCTTTGGTACCGGTTGGTGCAACCTACCGGGACCAAAGGCCTCTGCTTCCCGCCCTTTGGGCTGCTGAAAAGAGACCTTTGGTCCCGGTTGGTGGCACCAACCGGGACTAAAGGGGGTATTGGTCCCGGTTAGTGCCACGAACCGGGACCAATGCTCTGTCTATATAAACAGCACTTGTGAAAATTTTCATTCAGTTCTTCGATCCCGCCCGATGACGTCGCCAGGCTGCCCTCTGCCTCGCCATCGCCGTCGTCGCTGCGCGTCGTCCCGTGCCCCTCTGATGCCATCCCGCACCGCCCCGACGCCGTCGCCACCCTGCCCTGACCTCGCCCTCGCCGCCCTCTGCCGCGCCTCATCGTCGCCGCCCAGTGAGCCCCCTCCTTTCCCCCGCCCCGCCGCCCCTGCCTACTCTGATTGCCGTGCGCCGCCGCCACCGCCCGGCCTGCTCTACTTTACCACGCGCTGCCGCCGCCGCCCCGGCCTGCTCTCTAGTTTTCTTTTCATACACCTTTTTCTAATTCATTGATGTATGTATATATGAATGTCGTATGTATATGTATATATGCAGATGTATGTATGATCCATGGATATGTATGCATTGATGTATGATTTTTTTTCATAGAATTTTTTGTTAATTTATGTATATATATGTGCATATTTAGAAAAAAATTGTGTTGCAAAAGTTACATTTAAGGTTAGTTGATTTAGTGCATTTTAGGTTATTAGTTCTACTGTTAGTGCATTTTAGGATACTAGATTCTAGGTTAGTGGATCAGAGAGGAAAAGGTAAAATAATGAAAAGGAAGAAAAGAGGAAGAAGGAAGAAGAAGAAAAAGAAGGAGAGGAAAAAGGAAAATAAGAAGAGGAAGAAGGAGAAGAAGAGGAGAGGAAGAAGTGGAGAAATAAATAAGAAGAGGAAAAAAGAAGAAAAAAAGAGGAGAAGAAGAAAGGAATAGAGGAGAAGACTCTATTCCTTTCTTCTACTCCTTTGTTCTTCTTTTTTTTCTTCAATCTTCTCCTCTATTCCTTTCTTCTTCTCCTCTTTTTTTTCTTCTTCTTCCTCTTCTTATTTTTTATCGGGTATGTCGTTGTCGATATACCCCCTCCCCGATAACTTCGACGTAAGGGGGGGGGGGGTTGATAAAATAATAGAACTAGTTAAACTAGTTTACTTTTAGTAAGTACTACTTTATTTTATTTATAGTAAGTGCTTAGTAGTTGAACTAGTTGATTTAATAAAAACTACTTTATTTTACTATAGAAGTAGTTTATTTTTAGTAAGAAAATTAATAGAACTAGTTTATTTCTTTAGTTCAAGCAATTATTCCTGCATCGACGTTGACGATGCCTATCCCGCATCCTCGTCGTCGACTCATCGGAGGAGGCTGGCTTGATCAGAGGGGCCATGTCCGGGACTGGGCTCCGCTGGGCTGGTATTAGGAGGTGCTACCTTTCGGGGGCGTAGGTTGGTGAGGAGCCAGCCCGTCGTTGACCCGATCCTTGTTTGGTGGCGGTCGCGTGGGCCAGTGATGGTGTTGAGGCTTCCGGACACCGCGGAGGTGGTACGTCACCGTGTCAGCGAGGAGGACGAGCACGTCCGTCGCTACCTGGTTGCATTGGAGGGCAGGTTCGACAATACCTGGCAGGTTCTTTAGGGATCTCACTGGAGCTATGATCCTGTGATGGTTCTTTCTCTTTGGGTGTCCACCGCTCGCGCCGATACCCGTCGGGCGCTACGGTTCTAGCTGTATTAGCGATGCTATATGTATGATAGTATTGGAGGTGTATTAGTGATAATATCCGACGATGTATGGACGCAATAGATGATGTAGTTTTGCTTATAACTGAATGCATGCTAATTTGAATACTACTTTATTTTACGATTTGGTTTTGCTTATTTAATGCACAAATTAGAAAACTACTCCTACTTTGAATGCTAAAATTGGAGAGCAATATGCAAGGAGTATGCATTTGATTAATTGTACAAGTTCAATATTTGAATTATGAACATAGGAAATGTCGTACTCGGATGACGAAAGTCTCCTGGGGAAGTGCGATTGGTGCCACGACGACCGAGGTCTGTCGACAGGCCTCACCTAGACGAAGATCGACGCTTCAGCATTAAGCTCGAGGAGACCTTCGATGTTGAAGCGATACACAACGACGATAAGTGTTTTTTTTGTAAAGCACAACTTCAACTATTTTAACGTGTAATTTTCATCTTTCACAATTCGACTAGCTTATCCCATGTCATGCAAGATGATATGTCTTGGAGAGGATGGGTTTTGAAGACCATGAAAGGATGGAAAGAAAGAAAATTCACCTAAGGACCCATCATGGTATGGATTTCGAAGTAAAAATGTACAATTCTGAGAGCGTAACCCATTTTGGTTGCAAAAAATGGGAAGCACTTTGCAAGATGTATGGTTTTCATGAGGATATGCTTGTCACCATGGATCTTGGTGATCCTGAAATCGAGCAAGACAATATGGACATTTGGGTCCTTGTTGATACGCCTCCAATTCTACCACTATGTGAGTTTCTCAAACATAGTTATTAACTAATTTATATTGTTTATTTCAAAATAGTTGACAGCTTATTTTCATTCTTCAAAGAATGTGCGGAAGATGGTAGACAAAACCCACTACACCGATGGCTCCGAATTAACTTATCAGGAGAAAAATCATCTGATTGCATTTTGTACTGATATTGAGAATTACAATATCTACAATCAAACTCCTCAACATTATGGTCAATACGTGCCACTAGTGCACGTGTTGAACCACGATAACTACCATGGAGATACCCTGGTAAGATTTTTTACTATTACGACATCCGTGCATCTTTTGCATACTTCTAAAACTAGTACATCATTGTTAACTATGAAGTTATTACTATGTTTTTCAACAGAGAATCCCGATGGATTGTGTGCCTCATTTGATATATCAGAATGGTAGCCTTGATGTTTTGAACATATATCCAGGTCATCCTACGAATCTGAACTGTCCATACCGGATTTCTAAAAAAGTGGAGACATGCTAATCAAACAATGGAAAAAATGTATGGACAGTCGTAAAGAGGTTCTTGGAAGCAAAACGAAGCGAAGCACAAGAATTGGAGACAGGATGATCTCCATTCTCTATAATGAAGAGTCAGGGTCTATATTGTTTTATGCTATTTTACCTTAAAGAGGGTATTTAGGTCCTACCTAATACTGATGATCATGTGCTAAGAACAATTAAGTAGGGTTGGTTCGATGACTATGAGGATGATGATTGTATGACTTGTTATTAATAACGAGTAGAAGTTGTATGATGATGATTAGTAGGACTTGTTATTATGATGATGCATGACGCGGGCATGAAGAGTTATTATATATCAGTGGGTGAAATGAACATTGATTGGATTAAAGTGAAGGCAACATGCATGTGGTGCATGTCGAAAGTAGTACTAATCCAAACTTGATCAAGTTAGGATTAGTATTACTTTCGACATGCACCACATATATGTTGCCTTCACTTCAATCTAAGCCACGTTTAGGCATAGCAGTAGCTTTGGTAAACCAATCACGAAGATAAGAGAGGGCACTTCTTTCTATTAGCTAGCTAACAACCTAAATTAACCCCCCAAACCCCTAAACCACCCCCTTTAAAAAAACACAGCTCCCGCTAGCTGCTGACGCGTGGATGCCTTTTGGTTCCGGTTGGTGCCATCAACCGGGACGAAAGGCCCTCCTTCCTGGGCTCGCCGCAGCGGCCACGTGGAGGCCCATCTGTCCCGGTTCATGTAAGAACCGAGACTAAAGGCCTAGGGCATTAGTAACGACCCTTTAGTTCCGGTTCACCAACCGGACAGATGGGCCTTACCAACCGGGACAAATGGCCCTTTTTCTACTAGTGCTAGGCCTTGTTTCAACGCATTGCAATACCGTATGTGCTCACTTTTATCATTAGTTACCTTGCAGTTTTTATATTTTCAGATTACAAAAACCTATATCTACCATCCATATTGCACTTGTATCACCATCTCTTCGCCGAACTAGTGCACCTATACAATTTACCATTGTATTGGGTGTGTTGGGGACACAAGAGACTCTTTGTTATTTGGTAGCACACTACTAGGAAAAGGGCTATAGATGGAAATGGCACTAATGGCGCACCAGACAAGTGGTGCGCCATTAGTATATACTAATGGCGCAACACCCTCTGATGCGCCATTAGTGTTGAAACTACTAATGGCGCACCCTGACCACGGTGCGCCATTAGTACCAATTTTTTTTTGAACTAGTGCGCCTGTCCAAACATACTAATGGCGCATCCCCTGGTGGTGCGCCATTACTAGTTGTAACTAGTAATGGCGCACCATCCAGGAGGTGCGCCACTAATGTTATTTTTTTATTATTGCTTTTATTCCTTTTTTTGCAAAAGTTCTAATGGCGCACCGCCAGGGGGTGCGCCATTAGTAACCTGGATTACTAATGGCGCATTTGTTGCTGGTGCGCCATTAGTAAGTGGGCAGCAACAAGATATTTTGGACAGCCTCTCCTCCCACACTCACTTTCTCCCCACTTCATTCTCTCCACCGCCTCCTCCTTGTCTCGGGTGCCTCCTCTTTTTCACCTCATTTCCACCATAGATTCATTCAAATTAAGTGGTTAAGTTACCTTGTTTTGCTAGGTAAGTAAGGGGGGAAGCTATATTTATGTTGTTCTCCCTACAAACAATGTGCACATGCACTTTTTATGGCCTAGCTAGATCTATGTATGTTCGTGGTGTTGCATATGTTTGTGGTGTTGCATATGTGTTTGTGTTTGGAGGTGTACCGGTATTTGAAATGCGATAGTTGCCAATATTTTGCCGGAATGTTGATTCATTTCCGTTTCGGCGAGAATTTTGGCATTAAGCATTCTTTTTGGTCCTATTTTTAGGGAAAGTCATGCCAAATTTTTTCTTGGTTCTAAAATATCGTTTTGCTCTACCCCGCAGGCGACCATGGTCCGCACGATGACCGAAGGCATCGTGAATAGGTTTTTGAGGTCCGCGAAGGCCGAGATGCTTCAAAAGAACGAGACGGAGATAAGATGTCCGTGTCGAAGATGCAAGCTGAATAGCCTTATTGCGGACCCGGATTCCGGGCAGGTGCGGGACCACCTGCTCTTGCGTGGTTTCATGGATGGCTATCGGTGGCAAGGTGATGATGATGACTACGAAGTCGTTCATGGGGGCCGGGCAAGAAATGAGGAAGGGCAGCAAGACAACCACCGCGGCTCGGGGGGGCGAGAAGACGAAGAATCCCCAGGAGATGATCACGACGGTGATGCTGTACACAGTCATCATGTAGAAGATGCAGGACATGATGATGATGCCGGCGGAGCAGACGACGTTGGACCATCGATGGGCTGGGTGCAGGACCCTCATATTCAAGAGCTGCTTCTCAAGCAGACGGATAACGCAAGAGCTGCCGCCCGAGAGAAAGCCAAGATGGATCAACTTGAGTTAGACGCGGTTACTCCGTTGTATGAAGGATGCAGGCCCGAGGATACCCGCCTGAAAGTAACGCTCATGGCTCTGGAGATGAAGGTAAAACACAAAATGACCGACGCATGCTTCGACGAGAACATGTCATTCTGGCACGAACGTCTTCCCAAGGGGAACAAGTGCCCGACCAGTTTGGAGGAGGCAAAGAAAATCGTGTGTCCTCTGGATTTACCGCACGTGAAATACCATGTGTGCATGAACAATTGCATCATTTATCGGGACGAGCACGCGGAGTCTACAATATGTCCGGTGTGCGGTGTCACTCGATACAAGAAGAGGAAGAAAGCTCCTCGAAAAGTGGTGTGGTACTTTCCGATCACTCCTCGTCTGCAGCGGTATTTCGCGGATCCTAAGGTAGCAAAGCTCCTGCGTTGGCACGCGGATAGGGAGGAGAAGAAGCGAGAAGATGACGCAAATGATCCGGAGATAGATAAAAAAGACAAGATGCTGAGTCACCCTAAGGATGCGAGCCAGTGGCAAGCATTGAACTTCGAATACCCAGAATTTGGGAACGATCCAAGGAACATCGTGCTGGGCGCGAGCACCGATGGAGTCAATCCGTTTGGCAGCCAGAGAAGCACACATAGCACCTGGCCTGTGTTTGTGTGGATGTACAACCTTCCCCCCTGGTTGTGCATGAAGAGGAAGTACATTCACATGAGTATGCTAATTGAAGGGCCGAAACAACCAGGGAACGACATCAATCTGTATCTGGGGCTGCTGAAAGAGGAGCTTGACACGCTGTGGAAAACGCCAGCCAATACGTGGGACGCCGCAGAGAAAGAATATTTCCCTATGAGAGCCGCACTGCTCACGACGGTGCACGACTATCTCGGTTACGGATATCTTGCGGGGCAGGTAGTCCACGGATTTTCTGGATGCGTAAGGTGCATGGATGACACAACGTATCGCCAGCTAGATAGAGATCCCGGGTCTTCGAAAACCGTGTTCATGGGACATCGAAGGTGGCTTCGCGACGATGACCCGTGGAGGAAACGCAAGGATCTGTTCGATGGTGAAACCGAACCCCGAAAACGCCCGTGTACGAGGAGCGGCGAGGAAATAGACAAGCTGTTGAAAAATTGGAAAGACTGCCCACTGCCGGGAAAGAAGCAAAAGGCGCCAGAGCCGGGAAAGAAGCGAAAGGCGCCAGAGCCGCTGCTGAAGGTATGGAAAACGAGGTCTGTTTTCTGGGACTTGCCGTACTGGAAGATCCACCGTGTGCCTCACAGCCTTGATGTCATGCATATCACGAAGAACGTGTGCGAGAGTCTGCTTGGTACCCTGCTCAACATGCCAGAGAGGACCAAAGATGGGCCGAAAGCAAGGGCAGACTTGAAATCAATGGGCATCAGGCAGGAGCTTCACGCTATATATGATGATGATGATGATGATGATGATGATGATGATGATGATGATGATGAGGCGAAGCAGGACACAGAAAGTCGTCGCAAAGGCAAAAAGGCCAAGAAGACCGGAAATGACTACCCTCCCGCGTGCTTCACTCTAAGTCAGGAGGAGATCGAGCAGTTTTTCACCTGCCTCCTAGGAGTAAAACTTCCTTACGGTTACGCGGGGAAGATAAGCAGATACCTAGACCCAGCGAAGCAGAAGTTCAGCGGGATGAAGTCTCACGACTGTCACGTGCTGATGACGCAGATACTTCCAGTTGCAATCCGTGGGATCATGGACGCGCACGTCCGTGAAACGCTATTTGGCCTATGCAACTTCTTCGACGTCATCTCTCGGAAGTCGATTGGCGTGAGGCAACTCAGAAGGCTACAGGAAGAGATCGTGGTGATACTATGCGAGCTTGAGATGTACTTCCCGCCCGCATTCTTCGACGTTATGGTGCATCTGCTGGTCCATATAGTGGAGGATATCATCCAACTCGGGCCGACGTTCCTGCACAGCATGATGCCGTTCGAAAGGATGAATGGTGTCATCAAAGGATACGTTCGCAACATGTCACGTCCAGAAGGAAGCATAGCCAGGGGCTTTCTGACCGAAGAGTGCATCTCCTACTGCACGAATTATCTAGGCATCGAGAACCCCGTTGGTCTGCCCGTCAACAGGCACCTCGGCAGGCTCGCTGGATGGGGTCACCGTGAGGGTCGCCGCGAAATGCATGTCGACTTCGAGGGTCGACTCGCCGACTTTGAAAGAGCAAACCTAGTCGCGCTACAACACATAGACGTGGTCGATCCTTGGGTGGTAGAGCACAAAACCTTTATTAAAAAGACGTACAATGACCGAGGCCAACAGAGGACGGACGGAGATACACTCAAAGAGCACAACTCATGTTTCACGCGTTGGTTCAAGCATAAGCTTCTGTCGTACCCTTTACATGAGGATTCTTCCGCGGAAGAACAACTCATATTCGCCTTGTCACAGGGCGCCGAGCACAACCTGATGACCTATGAGGCGTACGATATCAACGGCTACACATTCTACACCGAGGCCAAGGACATGAAGAGCGATGGTTATCAGAACTCCGGGGTAACGATGGAATCCTACACCGGTAACGACAAGGACAGATACTACGGAAGGATCGAGGAGATCTGGGAGCTGAGCTACGCTGGAGAGAAGGTCCCGATGTTCCGTGTCAGATGGGCCAAGAACGTCATAAAAGAAGACCGGTATTTCACCACCATGGTTATACCCGAAGCCAAATCCAAGACCGCGGGCGCAAACGTCACCGCGAAAAATGAGCCATGGGTACTGGCTTCCCAAGTGGACCAATGCTTCTTCATTACCGACCCGCCAAAGCCCAGTCGTGTTGTCGTGAGGAGAGGCAAAAGGAAGATCATCGGAATGGATGGAGTAGCCAATGAGCAAGACTTCGACAAGTACGGCGACCCGAGGATCGAACATGACGACGATGATGAAGTAGCAGCATACACCACAAGAAGAAGCAGGACCACCCTACCTAAAGGACGTCCGTTCCACAGAAGAACTCCATTTGCGAAAAAGAAGGGCAAGAAGATTGTGAACAGATAGCTAGCTAAGATCGATTGTATTTAAATCGTAGCCTTCATTTCTCGATTGTATTTCATGGGTACTTTTTGAACTATCATGAATATTTTTAAATTTCATGGACACTCGATCTCGATCCCCCTCCATCTCGATCGCTATCCCACCTCGCCAGATCCGGCCCCCCTCGCCGCCGAGCACCCCCCCAGTCCACCGGCCGCCGCCGCCGACCCCCCGCACCCTCGATTCCCCTACTCAACCGCCGCCGCCGACCCCCCGCACCCCGCGCACCGTCTTATAAAAAAAATTAGTATCAAACAGCTTTTTAAATGCTACTGTCTTATAAAAAAATATTACTGTTATTATTTAAACAAGTTTGAACATATTTAAACATAAATAAGTATCAAACAGCTTTTTAAATGCTAAAAAAAATTTGTGGAGCCTGGGAGTCGAACCCAGGACCTCCTGGTGTGAGAACTGGCTGCTGACCAGTCGAGCTAGTAGAGTGGGCTTGACATAGATAGGTTCTGGTACTACATAACCTTTTGGCTCGAGTTGAAATAAAAAAAATACTAATGGCGCACCACGGTGAGGTGCGCCATTAGTATGGACATGCTAATGGCGCACCACGGTGAGGTGCGCCATTAGTATTGTGGCCCCCCTTCGCCCGATCCCCCCTTCGCCCGATCCCCCTTCGCCCGATCCCCCTCGCCAGTTCTCTCCCTCTCGATCCACCGCCGCCGCCGCCGCTGCCCTCGCCCTCGCCCTCGCCCTCGCCCTCTCCCTCCCTCGCCCTCTCCTCGCCGCCCGGACGCCGCCCGGACGCCGCGCCGACGCCGCCTCGACCCCGCCCCGACCCCGCCGCCCGGACGCCGCCCCGACCCCGCCGCCCGGACGCCGCCCCGGACGCCGCCCCGACCCCGCCGCCCGGACGCCGCCCCGACCCCGCCGCCCGGACGCTGCCCCGCCGCCCCGACGCCGCCTCGACCCCGCCCCGACGCCGCTGCCCCACCTCGACCCCGCCCCGTCCACACCACCGTCGACCCGCCTCCCTCGACGCCACGGCGCCGCAGGACCTAGACTAGACGCCCAAGGTACGACCACCTCCTCCTTACTTCTCCATTCCGCAAGTCCATAGCCTCCTCTCACGTGCTTGCTTCCTTCTCCATTCCACTGATTCTGGTCAGTGTGTGTATGCTTATTGATGGCAAATAACAAAGTTGAATCATATTAGTTTTAGATTCGTTGAAATATTAAGTCCTTAGTTGAAAGGTTGCAATGAGCAGTTTGCATTGTCCATTTGTGCCATTTTCTGCTTCTAATTTTGTTGGTTCTTCTAGCAAGCATATTCCATTGATCCTGATTGAATTCCCTTACCATTTTGTCTATCTGTGGTTCTTTACTTCGGTGATGTAATCATTTTAAAGTTTGACCTAGATACTATAATTAATAAACAGTTGTGAATAGTATATATCGAGAGGACTCCACTATGCAACCTTTGACATGCTCATCACATACTGTTATTTATAGTGAACCTTCTTTACTTGTATTTACAGGGAAACAATTGGTACAATTCTTGCCCGGGGCCACAGCCGTGTACCTGTGTATTCAGGAAACCCTAGAAATGTTATAGGTCTCCTGTTGGTAGGTAAAAATTATGCCATGGAGAATTACTCGATGATCTTTCTTTATGTACTTTACTAACTTAGAACCATTTAAATATTATTTAGGTCAAAAGTCTTCTGACAGTTCGTGCTGAAATAGAGACGCCAGTTAGTGCTGTTTCCATTAGGAGGATTCCAAGGTATATACCCCAATTCTATTTAAATATAAATTGGAAAAATCTCTTTCAAAATTTGGTACAATTGCTTGAATTTTTGGAGTACACGAATTATGGGCTAGTGATGATCATATGCACTAGTTACTAGTAGATGCTTCTCGACCCAATTTGAGCAGCAGAGCACTAGCACCAAGCTCTGGGTTTTGTTCGGTACACTCTGAGATGTAGATGCCTGAAAGATAAACATGTTGTTTGTCTACAAAAAAAACTTAATTACTATTATGGGCTAGTGATGATCATATGCACTAGTTACTAGTAGATGCTTTTTTATCCTCAGATTGGCGTCTAGTGTTCATAGAAATATATGATTATCTTTGTTGTATAAACTGACTGGCTGCCAAGTTACAACTTACTGGTGAAAGTTCATTTTTTTTATCAGTGGCATATGAGTGGCAGAAAAGTGGCTAGCCTCGTCTGCATATATGAGCATATAGATCAACAAAAAATAAACCCATTCGGCAAGAACATTTATGCACCTATTTACTAGAAGAATGAATAAATGAATGTCAGGGCTAGAGATCATTACTGTTTGTTATCCAGGAAATACAAAAGTTTGGATTGTTGAATGCATTCTGAATTCTAGCTATACAAAAGTTTTTTCCTTCTGAAATGTGTTTTTCTTCTTCTTCCTGTTTTGAGTAGTTTGCGTAAGTTTTCTGAAATGATGATGTATTTTTCTTAATTCAGCGAACCGTGAGATGGACTTAGAAGAAGAAACTGTCTCCTGATTGCAGTTGATTAATTAGTATATATGTTGTAGACTTGTAGCATACCTACCTCTATATGGTTTTATATTTCAACTTGATTTCTGAATATTCCAAACCACACGCGAAGTCCTTTCTTACAAGAAGAAGTTTCTCTTCATAACAGTGAACAAAACTACTGTCAATCAGCTCAGTTCTAGTGCTGTTGGATTTTTTTTAATTGGCTTCTTGCAGTTTTGAAAATTCAGTTTATTCGGTTACTGAAAATTCAGTTAATTCAGTTAGGCACACAAATTTCAGAACTTTTGTGTGCCCTAGTACTTGGTGTTTGTAGAAAACCAGGAGTGTCAATGGGACTAGAATTCACTTGTTCTTATATGGGTTTGTAAAACTTGTTCATGTACTGAACTACTAATGCCTTGTGATGCTCTGAATTACTTGTGATGCCTCTGAATTACTTGTGATCACATTGAGAAAGACTTGTAAAGATGATGATCATCTTTAACAGAAAACAATTTGTGATGATTTTGCTAGTTTGCTGGGTTTTGTCTCCGACCATCGTGTCGTGATGATTTTGCAGGTACCCCGAGAGGCCCTTGAGTTTGCCGGAATGTCGATTAACTTCCGTTCCGGCAAATTCGGGTACTCCATATGTCCTATTTTCAGCAAAGGTCATGCTGAAATTTTCCGTGAATTTTAGCATGACTTTGCTAAAAATAGGACATATGGGGTACTTGTGACTAATGCATAGGCCGGGGTATCTTAGTAGTTAATTAAGTAGGATCAAGTGCCCCGGCGTACTTGTGACTAATGCATGGCTTTTAGGGTGCCTCGGTGTCGATAAAAACCGAAATGATGAAAAGTTAGGCTTTTAGGGTGCCTTGGCGTCGAAAAACCCTCAATGATAAAAGCTTAGATTTTAGGATGCCTCGGTGTCGACAAACCCTAAATGATGAGACCATGATCTTGTTCCTTGACAATAACCAACTTTTTGACCAAACTTTGTTTCTATTTAGAGAGAAACATGGCCCACAACGATGAGGCCGGGGGTTCGGGCGGCAAGGCATTCTGGGAGCTGTCCCAGGAGATGGAGGAACAACCTCACTTGTATGAGGCCGCCGCCTTCCCCACCGATCCTGAGACCACGGATGGTGCCGCCGAGGATGACCACACTGATGCCACCACTGATGGTGCCGCCGAGGATGCCACCACTGATGATGGCGGCGCACGCACAGATAGCAGCCAGCCGAAGAGGCAACGGAAGGACCGGCGCCCGATCGTGCTCCGCACCCTCAAGGAGGAAGTTACTGAAGTGGACTCCAACGGGAATCCAACGGCGCCCGAACGAATAGTCAAGGGGTACTCGCTTCAGCTCGGGTGCATTGTCCGGAGCACCGTCTCGATCAACACCGAGAACCTGAGGCATCCTGACCGAGGGAATTTGCGCCACCTCCTCTTCACGAAGCTGCACGAACGATACAAGTTCCCCGCTGAATTCGAAAACACAAGCCTCAAAGGGAATAAAGTGAACAATGCTGCCCTCACGAAGATGAGCAAGGCCCTGTCTACTTGGAAAAGCAATGTGAAGAGAATGATCGAGAAAGGTGAGAGTTATGAGAAGATCAAGGAGAAAAATCCTTCGATCACCGAAGATGACTACAACGACTTCAAGATCAATTGCTCGAGCACCGCAAGCTCCCAATCAAGTGAGTGGGGGAAACAAATGCGGGAGCTGAACATAGGGGAACACACACTCGGTCCCGGCGGTTACAGAGTGGCGGAGCCTATATGGGACAAGGAGGAGGCGGACCGTGCCGAGCAAGGCCTACCGCCCCTCTTCGATAAATACGGTGACAAGCAGACCAGGAACTTTGTCAGGGCCCGGTACAAGAAGGACCCGAAAACAAAGGAGCTTACCACGGATCCGAAGACCAGGCGGCTTGAGCTTGTTCTGGTAAGGAATACACCCCCGCGTAATTAGCTCCATATGGTTGCATTCTAATTAATGAAGCCGAATTTCTAAATGGTTCACATTCCTTCCGCAGGCGACTGAAAGCAGTAGCGCGGGGTCGACTAAGAGCAACCCTTGGGACACCACTCTAAATAGGGGGTTGAATATAATGAAGAACAAGGATAAGCTCAGTAAGCCGACGTCAGCTGGTCGTGTGGCCGGCAAAGGCTTGTCGACAAAATGGGGGTCATACTATACCGCTGGTGTGCGGAAGGAGAAAAAGACCAGCTCGGAAAGCCAGGCGCGAGAGGTTCAAGAACTCAAGGCACAGGTGGCGCGGATTCCGGAGATTGTCCAAGAGCAAGTGGAACAACGACTCGGAGCGACGATCACCGCCCTTGTGCCTACCTTGATCTCGGGGTTGAGTGCGTGGATTGCGGGCGGCCAACAGGGGCCGCCCCCGATTCCTAGCTTCACGGCCAGCAACTCGCATAATGCGATGGCGGGGCCATTGGTGCCTCCGGCGGAGGCGGCATTGGTGTCTCCGACGCCGGCACGGGAGCTTAATGCACCCGGGTGTACGCCGGCCGGCACCTCTTCAGCAAGCGGCCGCTCCGTCAACTGCACGCCCGCCGTTGGCGGTGCCTCGACATTAGCCGAGCTCGACGCCATCATCACGGTAACTAATTAAGCCTCTCTCGGCCGAGGACTTCATCTCCTTGCCTTTGACTGGGCATCCCTGACGCCCTACATGTTTTCGCAGGGCGCCGCCGACGTTCCGTGCACTCTCCTCCACTTCGTGAACAACGAGTTGGTCGATGTCGCCAAGGGCAAAATCGTTCAACCGGGCAACCCCTTGTTCCACGGTACCCAGATGCCACCCAACTTGTTTAGGGTTCAACTGGTTCGGGTGCTGCCAGGCTGCGACGACTTGTTACCTCCGATTCGACCCGTCGGGGCCGACGATGATGACGTGATGACCCTCAGCGCCTGCCTGAGCTGGCCCCTGCTTTGGCCGAAGAGCCAGATTCGTTTGGGGGCGGGGGACACCACCCCAAAGACAACACCGCCAGTCGTGCCGGCGCCAAGTCGGCCCCATGGCAAGACCGCCGTAACGGTGCCGGACATCCCTATGCCACTGGATCCAAACATGCATATGGCACAGGATCAGAACGACGACGACGACGACGATGATACATTTGGCAACGTCGATCAGTACTTTGCCGAGCATGGGTACGATGGCGACTTCATGGGGCCTCCTTCTCAAGAACCAAACCCAACAAAAGACGTGTGCGATCTAGCTCGTACCGCGGAGAAGCCAAGTTGCAACAGGCGCCGTCTGGCGTTCAGCTCTCAGGAGACGCCTCCAGCTGCCGACTTCACCGAGCCTCAGATAGGCGAGGTGCGAAATATTATCAGCCCCAACACACTCAAGAAGGCGGTCTGTGAGCAGAACTCGGTCCCATTACAGGAGAAGAAGAAGGCACGCAAAAGAAAGACTAAGAAGGGTGCGAGCCAGCCGGCACCGAGTACGATCCGTGCTCAGGACGGGCCACCTTCACCGCAGGATATCTCGAGGAGGGTGCATGTGGCGGGTAGGGCGATGCTACCGACAAATATGCTCAATGCTGCAACCGGTGCTATGCGGAGTCTGCATGACAGTGTTCTTGCTTTGGAGAAGCGGCGTCTCAGGGAGAAGGATGTGGCATACCCGGTTTTCGCGGC
The DNA here is from genome assembly GCF_018294505.1 of Triticum aestivum. NCBI lineage: Eukaryota > Viridiplantae > Streptophyta > Magnoliopsida > Poales > Poaceae > Triticum > Triticum aestivum. The sequence continues at coordinate 591,229,580 of NC_057806.1, read as the reverse complement.
CAAGGTGCCAGAGGGCAAGGGCTTTGTGGATAACTCCATCGGGCGTACGATCGTCCTGCGTTTTGATGACATCCACGCTATGTTGAACCTTCATCCGCTGCACTACACCTTCGTTCGGCTATTTTCGCTGAGTATGGAGATGCGGATCATTCGCGACAAGACCCCGGACATCGTGATAGTCGACCCCTTCTACATGCGTGCCAAGATCTTGGGCAGCGCTGGGGACCGGCAAGTCGCGAGTTCTTACCTCGAAGGCGTCATTCTGGCAAACCAAGATAAGGATAACTTCCTCGTGCCTTACTTTCCCGAGTAAGTCCTCCCCTCAACCGGCCCGTAACATATGAATTCTTACTTTTCGATCGTTTTTCTTTTAACATTCCGTGTTTTCTGCAGTGACACACGTTGCACGCTCATCCTCCTAAGCCCCAAATATTCCATGGCCACGTATTTCGACCCGGACCGTCAGTCGAACGTAGACTACACAAATGTCAAGAAGGTTCTTGATGATGTTCTCCCCGGCTACGCCCAATCTGGAGGCACCTTCACCAGGCCTATTCGTAAGTACGGCAAGCACGTGTTCTCCCACAATACGACGTTCTGCTGCGTCAAGCAGCCGCCTGGCGGTCAGAAGGGTGCCTACTACGCCATCCATCACATGCGGGCGATCGTACGGGACCATCATCAACTTCTGCTACCGAGTAAACTCAAAGATTGGGCCGCGAGCGTGTCGGCAATCCAGGACGCGGACCTCCGACAAGAATTCTTTCGCATCCAGTCGGAGTTTGCGGAAATCATCCATCAAGATGTCCTTCGTACCTCGGGGCAGTTCTACCTCAGAAATCAACCGTCCAACAGTGACATCGACACAATGCTACAAATGCAGGATGACAACGCCCGTTCTTTCATGACTCCCACGATAGACGGCGGCTTCATCCACGCTCCGGTCCCTTGAGTCGAGTTGTCTAGTTCTGAAACATCGATTGGCTCATGTTGTAATTAAACTTTAATGAACTTGTAGTATGTCTCTTTGGTTTCGAGAGTCGTTCAACTTAGATGTAATCGATGCTATTAATGTCTTCCTTTTCTCTTCCGATCGTTCTGTTGCATAATTATATATTGCTTATGTATTGTCTGTGAATTGGTACTAACGTTTCGTTTGGCTAGTGCATAGCGATGCCGACGTATGTCGTGTACAAGGGTAAGGTTCCCGGAGTCTACGATGACTGGGAGGAGTGTCGGAGACAGGTTCACCGATTCAGCGGTAACAGTTACAAAGGGTACACCACTAGGGCCGAGGCCGAATCTAGATACGCCCGCTATCTAGCGGGAGAGGGGAGGGAGCGTTGGAGGAACCGGATGAAGACGAGTTTCATCGTGATGATGCTCATCGTGATGACCGCAGCTCTCTTCTATGTGATGGTAGTTTAGATGATCGATATCGACTTGTAATGTGAAGACAAACTCGCTACTCGCGGTCTCGAGACTTGTAATATAATGTTCTATCTTTGTTCGGTCTTTTTAATTCGGAGACTAATATGATGAATTGTATTCGGAGACTAATATGATGAATTGTATTCAAAGACTAATCTTCTATTGTATTCGATGAATCTGTTGTTGATGTGTGCTGTCTATATTTTGTCAAACTATACATTTTGTAACCTGTGCAAAAAACAGAAAATAAAAAGATAAAAAAAACCTAATATTCATACTAATGGCGCATCACAGGACAGTGCACCATTAGTATGACAGTGCATACTAATGGCGCATCACTGGGTAGTGCGCCATTAGTATGCTGCGGTTACTAATGGCGCATCCAGTGGTGGTGCGCCATTAGTATGCCAAAGCACCTGGGTATACATGGCCCCTGGGAGGCATACTAATGGCGCACGCTGGCCTATACTAATGGCGCACCCGCGGTGCGCCATTAGTATACCAGATACTAATGGCGCACCAGGTGGTGCGCCATTAGTAAAAATTACTAATGGCGTGCTGTTAATGGCGCACCACAGATGCGCCATTAATGGCCATATTAGGTGCGCCATTAGTAGGGTTTTTCTAGTAGTGGCAGGGTTGTTTGAGAGAGACCATCTTCATCCTATGCCTCTCACGGATTGATAAACCTTAGGTCATCCACTTGAGAGAAATTTAATATTGTCCTACAAATCTCTGCACTTGGAGGCCCAACAACGTCTACAAGAAGAAGGTTGTGTAGTAGGCATCACAGAGTCGACATCCCTCCCTTTATGGCCATAATTTTTAGAGGGCACTTCGAATCTAGCATGTGAGCCTCCATATGTGGAGGTTGTCCAAGTTGATATAGTGCACCCTCCATCTACCAAAATATTGGAACTAGGACATTAAGGACTAACACTCCCTTCTGCCACCGTCCACATGCCTACGCCGCCTTCTTTTGGTGCCACCTCCAAAAGCCCAGACCGTCGCGGTTTGACCCTTGTCACCTTCGCAGAGCCGTTCCCGGACCTGCACGCTTCACTACAGCCCCCACGCTTTCACCCTACGATCTGGACACACCACCCCTTCCACCGCGCGACCTCAAGCTGTTCGATGGCTTGCCGAGAGGTAAATTTCCCCAACCATTTCTTGTAGAATTCGTTTAGGGGCTCATAGTCATGCAGATGCACATAGGATTTGCATTACATGTGGATGGATCTAATGGTGGAGCTAATGTTTTTTGATGATTCGTTCTCGGATTTGAGCTATGTGTCTGAGAGCGAAAATTAGCAAACTGTAGAAGACAAGGCAAAAATAAGGATCACACCCCCGCATCTCCTGTTGGGTCGAAAGCAACATATGACAAAACTTTTGTGTGACACTATGATTCAAGTGGTCATATAATGACACCATGAAAGGTTTCAATTTTCTTCCGACAGTGTTTAATATATTTTTATAATACAAAAGGCATTTTAAAAACATATGTGTGTGCATATGTGTCAATTATCACACACTATTGTTTGAATTTTAAAATTTAGTTCATCAAACAGGACACAAAACAAGTTTGCTAGAAAGAAAAAATGGGACACAAACGACCAATCAATGGATCTCACTCTCTGTCTTAACACTTCTGGACCGGGCTGAGAGACGCAGACCGACCGTGTCATGCTTAGATATATGGGCCGGTAGAAAGGCCCAAGCAACTACAGATCTCAGGTTCTTCCAGTAGATAAAACTGCCGGAAGGCCAGAGTAGATAGCACATTTGGCAGCTGAGATCAGCTAAATCATTTAAACGAACGGTCACCAACGTCTATGTCGTGAGAGGGCTGGGATTTTAAGGTGTCTTGGTTTCGTTGTTCTGCTAATGTTGTACATAAATTAGCTAGAGTCGGAGTAGGTGATGAACTTTGTCAGATGTGGTTGGGGATCATCTCAGACTACGGGCTTGATGTAATCTCGGATGAGATTCCAAACGCTTATGATTAAATAAATGCGGCCACATTGATCCTTAAAAAAAAGAGCTGGGATTAGCCTCAGTTTTATGATAATTTGGCTCAGTTTTGTAGGTGGAGCTTTGCTACACCTACATAAAATAATTGCAATTTTTTATTAGCGGGAATGGGGCCCCATCCTGGTAAGGTAATTTTCGTAAGTTAGTTTCGTGGGTGTAGGATTTTCGCTGTAGGTGAGGTCTGAGGTGCATTCATTAGGTGATGATGTTATCTCAAAGAAAATGTGAGGTGCATTCATCTCATCATTATTATGACGTGGTCAGTGATTGTTCATGAAAGGCCTGTTCAGCTCCACTCTGCTCCACGGCTTCGCTCCGAGAGCGGACGGAGCGTAGTTTAAAGTTTTGGAGCGGGCAAACAGCGGCTCCGCAGATTCTTGGAGCCGGTGGATCCCCGAACGGGGCCGAAGTTCCTCCGTGTCTTGTTGGAAGAAATCTGAATTGGCCATTTTAACATGAAATTCTAGGATACTCTTGTTTAACACTCTGTTCGTCACCATAGCGTCAAGTTATACATCTGTATGATATACTAAAACGCACAGGATTCAGTCGAGGTACTAGGGATCACAATTCAACCGAATTACAATGGCTATCAGACTGGTGCATGCTAAGCTGATGATGACGATGACGTTGGCGCTCACTTGCCCTGGCCTTTCCTGGCGGCCAGCAGGGAGCCAAAGGTGGGCCGGCAGTACGCCCCGGTGGCGTCGTGGAAGAACATGCCGGCGACGACCTTGTACATGGCCTCGGTCATGTGCACCCCGTCCCAGTTGACGTACCTGGCGGGCTGGGCGCAGGCGGTGGCGACCTCCGGCGAGCCGCAGGTGGCGAAGATCTCAAAGTTGTAGGCGCCGCCGCCTGTGCCGCAGCAGGCCTTGAAGGGCTCCGCGAAGCCGTACCTGGCCGGGCTGCGCACCACGGCGAGGTGCGCGGCGTGATAGTCGGCGTAGGCGATGATGGCGTCCGGGTGGCTACGCCGGAGCCGGTGGAGCGCCGCCTGGAGGTGGTGGTTGTGGTCGAGGCTCTGCTGGTTGACGGACGCCACGCAGCTGAGGTTGTCCCGGTCCCCCGACCGCGACAGCGTCATCGTCAACGGCAAGCATCCCGTCAGCGGCATCCCCTGCACCACCACATACCCGGCCCCTCTGTTCAGCAGCCCCTGCGTTTTTTTCATGTTTCTTTCTTAGTCACGCACCGACAAATCATTCTGGTGGTTGAGATAATTTTGCGTTTAATTTGTTCATAGAATAAGTATTTGTTTTCTAAAGATTCAAGTTTCACAAATTTGAAGTTTATAGAGAAAATTATCTATATTTACAGTACCAAATATATTTCATGATGGATCTAACGGTATTTATTTGGTATTCTAGATGTTGATACTTTTGTTATAAAAAATTGATCAAAATTTATAAAGTTTGACGTAAAAAAATCTAAACATGCTATATAATGGGATAGATGGATTATTTCTCATAAGACTAAACCATTTCTAGGCCACCACCATAACTTTTCAATACAAACACACCATTTGTTTAAATACGAAAAAAAACATTGGATGATTAGTAATATTTGTGTCCAATGTTTTGGGTGGCCCATCCTTGCTTCTCCCATATCCGACTGGTTATTCTCCCTTCACCGGGCAGTGGTGATTGTGATGTGGTGGTGCGGTGCCTTCAGGCTCGTTGGTGGTGTGTCAGTGCGTGTAGTGGTGTGTTTGCCTCGGGTTCCATCGCTTCGGCGGTCGGTTGGGGACTTTGTGCCCTTTGTATCTGGTTTTCGCTCAGTTTTTCCAATTAATCAGATAACTTCCTTTTCCTATATAAAAATGCAGAAACCTCTATCCCTCTTTAGATGTGTTAATTGAAAAACGAATGTGTAAATACAAAAGAGATGGAAATGAAACACTTTGACCTAGGTCGTCGACTCAATGGGGGAGTAACGAAGACCCATTTGCTATTTGTCTCATCCAAATGGAAACTCTTAATTACTATCGTACACCCGCTAAATGTTGGGTGGGTGTACATGTACGACTCATATATTGTGGCATATCAGGCTAGTTAATCGTTGCTAGTTAGTTTGCCTTGTGCCTAAAAGTTGTTTATTATTTTAGCATTTTTTTAGTTTAGTTGTTTTGATACTTGTTTACTTTACGCATTCCTCGTTAGATTATCTTACCATTTACTCCCTCCTTTCCGGTTTATAGGGCTTATCTCAAAATTTTAGTTTTTTCATTTTATAAGGTTCAATTTGGTTGTTCTCCATCACATGTTCAGACTTTAAAGTGCATTAAATAATTGCATGCAAGTATTAAGAGAAAACTGACCAATGCATGCACTTTATGCATGCATGCATTGCAATTAATGCATTCGTAAACATAATTTTTTAAGGAAAACAAGAGCATTAATTGGGTGCTTTTGTAAACTACAAAAAAAATCCACCACTCATCATCTACCTTGGTTGATGAGATTTTTAAATTGAGCCTTATAAACCGGAAAGGAGGGAGTACATGACTTGATAGAAGATATCTCATGTACACAACTATAGACCATGCCAACTCTAGTTATGGCAGGAATGCCCAACCTTAGCTCCTAAGTTCCATAAATACCTTGAAATACTTTTGTAATAAGTATTGCGGTGATATGTGCCATTGCGGGCATCAAGTTGTAACGCCCCGGTCACATTCATTGGTTCCTGGCTGTTACGCCTGGCCTGATCTAGACTGACCTTACAGACAAACACTTAGCCACCAACATCATCACAACACAGACGGCGCCATAGTAGTCGAGGACAATCGGTTACATGCCACCACTCTTTACATATTGTTTCAACCCGTAGCAACACATGAGTATTTAGCTATTGATAATAAATGAACACTTGTATGGAGGCTAAAGAATGATTTCTTTTTGTAGGTGCAGATGGGATGCTACTTCGGACAATTGAACTTTATAAATGATATTATTTGATATGTGATCTGCATGCTGTCATATTCATAGTTGGTGCTTAGATAATTTTTACTGAACTACCAAAGCATCTTATATTTAGGAACTAAGGAGGTACAATATAATGGATAAATTGTCAAGACCTGCTTACAACAGACGTGAGGTGTCGCACGAACCAATTAGTGCAGTTATTATGACCCGAAACTTGCACTCTGTGCTTGGCTCAGTTACCCCTTCCATATTTACCCGCTGCACACAGGAGAGCGCCCACTTTTTTGGAGCTAAGACTATCTCTAGCAGATTTTATGTATCGCCTCATCCTGCAAAATAACCGTTGTTTTACAGAATCGGTACAAAAAATCATCATAGCCAAGTCCTGTAAAACGGCCCGTCCCATAAGTTTTTTTATGGGGAGTTGTATATTTCGTCCGCCGTCCATCATACTCCCAAGATTTTTTCCTCTTTTTACAGTTTCATCTATCTCTCACGTGGCTTGGCGGGAGGAAAATTTTAGCCCCAACCGTTTCCGTTGCAGCTAGCGTTGCCGCCTCCCAAACTCGATTCTGGCCAACTAGAGAAGCCACCACATCTCGCCGCTGCCACCGGTGCCCCGCCATGGCCTTGAACCTCGATTCCGGCTGTAGGCGCGGCAGCAGCAGCTCGGCCGCCCACGAGTTCACCCCCGTGCAGGACATGAGATCCAATTATAATTTAGCGGGCGCTTTTAGGGGGTTTTATGCAATTTTGTCGGGATCATGAGAGATTTTTATAGAATCTAACCGGAACAAAAGTCATACTATAAAAATGTAAAAAAACGTTTTGCCGTATCCTGTAAATCAATTTTGTGGTATAGATTTTAAGGGATGTGCTAGAGATGCTCTAAGGCCGAGTCAAACTTTATAAACTTTGACCAAATTTATACAAAAAAATATTAATATCCATAATACCAAATCAATGCCATTAGAATCATGATTTTATATATTTTCATATCATATATATTTGGTATCAAACTTTATATATGACAAAGCTAATATACTGAGTAAAAAAACGGACGGGGTGTATCAACCTTACCGAGATAAGAGGGGGGTGAAGCTCTGAGCACCCGTTGTGCTCAGTACTGTAACTACTAGCCGCATTTCATTTTCAACAGCTACTCACGCTGTGCTAAGTACTATAACTATTAGCTGCATTTCATTTTCAATAGCTACTCACTGTGCTAAGTACTATAACTATTAGCTGCATTTCATTTTAACAGCTACTTATCGAGAATAGTCCTGAAATTGGGAGTCTAGCTATCAATGAGATCTAGCCAAAGCTAGTTGCTTCCTGTAACTTCCGTCAGACGTGCATGCATCAGCACCCATGCCCATGCATTTGTGAAGTGCTAGTGAGTACTGAGTAGTGACATCGAAGAAACGCAAAACTAGAGCAACACAGTGTACCTCGAGGAAGGTGGTGATCCTATCGATGGCCATGCTCCGGATGCGCTCTGACGGGAGGGCGTCGGGGGCCATGAAATTGTACCCGTAGTCGTTGGCGCCGATCTCGCCCACCCAGAACAACGCATCGCCGACGCCCCCGTCCTTGCCGCCGCCGCTGGCCCGCCGCGCCTTGAAGTGCGCGTCGAACCAGCCGAGCTGCGTCATGATGGACTGCGGCGTGATGTTGGCGCTGAGGTTCTGCCTGACGAAGAACTCGTGCTCGATGGCCGTCGCGCCGGCCACCGCAAAGTTGACGCCAGAGTAGCTGGCTTTGGTGGCGTTGGCGTTGCGGGAGAGGGTAGAGAGGTAAGGCGGGAGGAAGGAGGGGAGGGCAACGAAGTCGGTGGCGAGGAAGTCGACGACGAGGCGGCCGTCGGAGTAGCGGTTGGTGGGGCGGTGGAAGAAGGTGGCGCCGTACGGTGGGTGGGACACGCCGAAGGAGTATGGCCCCGTTGTGGAGTGCGTGTTGCCCGTGTCCGTCAACGAGTCGCCGAAGGCGTACAGCGTCCGGAACGGCCCCGGCGAGGATGGCGCCGCGGCCGCGACGGAGACGACGGTCACGGTGACGACGAGGAGGAGGCGGCGAGCAGCGGAGGACACGGCCATAGCGAGCTGGATGCCGCTCAACTAGCTTGCTCCTTGCTGCAGCCTGTGCCGCCGGTGTTTGTTTCTCTGTTGCGTTTCGGTGCGGCGTGTCCGTGTCCGTGCGGCGGTTTTTAACTTTTTATAGTTGGTTCAGGCCCGCCGGCACAACGGGCTGGGCCAGACCGGGCTAATACGTCATAGAGGCCCCGCTCGGGCCTCCTACGTTATTTCACTTGCATGGTGTACTACTTCCGGGAGCAACTAGTTAACGAGCGCTTCTATCTTCTCAAAAAAAAGTTAACGAGCGTTTCTTGGAAGCCTCGCAACGATCAGCGCCACTTGACGCGCTCTTAACCATTCGTCACGTGTCGCGCTCTGAGCGCTCCCACCGAATTTCGGCTTTTTAAACGGGTTTTTTCGATTTTTTTTTCAACGTTTTGGTTTTTTCATCGGTCTTTCCCGGCTTTTCAATCAAAAAAATAAAAAAAAGGTCCATTTTACTCCCCTCAACAAAGTCGATGGTTCACATAACCCTCCGAAGTCTAAAATGGTTCACTTAACTCCTTAATAAAACCAATACCGTTCAATACTCGCCCAAAATGGATTTGCCGGGTGGTTTTGCTAAATTGACTCGGTCAAGGCTGATTTGTTCACCGTGGAGTCTCCTCCTTCCTTGTGCAGCCTTGGCCTCTTTGGAAGGCGATGCACACAACATGGCCACCAGCAGCGACAGGTGCGGGGAGCCAGGGGCTGGCGGCGGCGACCTGCATGCCGACTGGGGCTGAATAAGGAGTGCTCCGAGTCGACCTCAACGTAACGAAAGCTCGCCATGGTGGGCAGGAATCACAGCCTCCTTTTTCCTTCCTCCGGTGTGCACGTTAGTGATGTCTGGCTGCACAGCGTACTGCTCTTCGTAGGATTCTTCCTCCTGGAGGACCACGGTGGCCGGTCCCAATGGTGGCTCGGTCAGGGACCGTGTCCACCCTAACCTCCCAGCACGGCGGATTGGCCACCATGCTCCGGATCCACGAGCCTCTGGCCTGACCTTCACTCAACCGGAATTGCCACGGCTGGCCAAACACCACCACACCTCGTCCTGGTTCCTCACTGCCTGCTCCGGATCCCAGCAGCGCGCTAGCGGCTGTGCGAACTGGATACAGTGGCCAGGTCGTTACATGAGAGATGCAGCCTGCTAGCGAGCAGCCCAGACTCCCCATCACCTCGCGCCACCAGCCGTCGCCGCCATCCTGCTCCATCCCCGGCCGAATCTCTTGCACCCAGCCGTGCCTCCTAACCTGTATCCGGGCAAGCACCTTCCTGAGACTCGCCCCACCTCGGCTATGCCTCCGGCACGGACAGAGGAGGCTGTCGGGAGCCGATGCATCCAGGACGGACTTGAGGGCCAGCAGAGGTTCATGTTTGTTACGTGCACGACGAGCGCCGGCGGAGAGAGAGATGGAGAGGGAGAGGGAGAGGGAGAGGGAGAGGGAGAGAGAGAGAGGGCGAGAGAGAAAGGGAGAGGGAGAGAGAGAGAGAGAGAGAGTCAAGAGGCAACAACGGCGGCGGCGGGTCACGGGAACAGCAGCGGCGGTGACGCCGGACAAACCTGCATCGCCCCCCTCCCTCCCCTCCACTGGTCAACAAACCTCTTTGACCCAGTCCACGTCAGCAAACCACCTGAGAAACCCACTAACAACGATTTTTGAACGGTATTGGTTAGATTAGGGGGTTAAGTGAACCAAAAGAAAGATGAGGGGGTTATGCGAACAACCCACTTTCTTCAAGGGAGTAAAATGGACTTTTTCCAAAAAATTACGCAAAAAACACTTTTTTTGTTTCCTTTCGCGAGAGTCATGATTTTGCTTCCACGAGAGGCACGGTTTTGCTTTCGCGCGAGTCACGGCTGTGCCTCTCGAAAACGAAAAAAATGTGTTTTCTGTTTTTTTTCTTTCGCGAGAGTCATGGTTTTGTTTCTCCGAGAGGCACGGGTGTGCTTTCACGAGAGTCACGGCCGCGCCTCTCAGAAACAAAAAAACGCGTTTTTTATTTTTTTTCTTTCGTGAGAGTCACGGTTTTGCTTCCGCGAGAGGCATAGTTGTGCTTTCGTGAGAGTCACGACTGTGCCTCTCGAAAAGGAAAAAAACGTGTTTTCTGTTTTTTCTTTATTTCACGAGAGTCACGGTTTTGCTTCCGCGAGAGGCATGATTGTGTTTTCATGAGAGTCACGGCCGTGCCTCTCGGAAAGGAAAAAAACGTGTTTTCTGTTTTTTTTTCTTTCACAAGAGTCGCGGTTTTGCTTACACGAGAGTCACGGCCGTGCCTCCTCGGAAATGAATAAAAACGCGTTTTCTCTTCTTTTTTCTTCTTCCGCGAGAGGCACGGTTGTGATTTCGTGAAAGGCACGGGCGTGCCTCTTTCGGAAAGGAAAAAAACCCGTGATCCTGCCTCGGTTTTTTCGTCCGGTTTTTTTTATGAAAAAAATTCGTCAAAATCTATCAACATGGGATCTAGTTTTGAAGATCTCAACGTGAGGAATCCAACGGTGAAAGGGGTTCGAGATTTGAACCCATTGTTTAAGAGATAAAACGTTTGAATAAACGAATCTACGAAAAAAGAGAAAACTTCTCGATTGCAATAAGTGGCGCGTTGTATGTGCGTCACTTGCCGCAACCAAGAAAAATGAAGTGATCTTTACACCAAATACTCCTCAATTAGTGACCGACTACTCCTTGCCACAGAGATTGACCTGCAGGTGCCAGCAAGACAATCTTTTTATCCCCCTTCCACAGAGATTGACCTGCAGGTGCAATCTGTGCTGCACGATGCTCCATTTCGGTTGGGAAAATAAGTTATGTGGAACACACAGGTTGTAAGTAGTAGGTGGTGGTACTAGAGACCATCTCCTTCTAAATGACGGGCGCAGCGGAGAGTGGCGTCGCCTGCAAGCCCAGTAACCACGTGGTCTCTTCAAGTTCATATCACGCAGAAGTCATGCGTGTTTATTTCCTCTAATTTTGAAAATAACTATAAATATGCATATTATGAAGAAAAAAATGGTTCACTGTTTTTAAAGTGTTCAACACACATTAAAAAAATGTAAATGCAGTGTTTGCTCAACTTTTGAAAAGAAAAATCTACCATTTCAAAAAATGCAGAAACATTTCAAAAAAATCAGGTGTTTTAGAAAAAATTTATGTTACATTTAAAAAATATTATACAATGTAAAAAAAATGGTCCCTACCATTCAAAAAAATATGCAGGCTCCATTTAGAAAATTTATCATTCATTTCGAACAAAATGTTTGTGAATGAAAAAACAATTTATCCCATGTTAAAAAACACATAATTCAAGAAAACAAATCGCATTATACAAACAAATTGTTTCAACATGCATTGAAAAAATATTTAACACATATTCGTACAATATTCAAAAACAAGTAGTAAAAAATTAAATCATGTATTAAAAATATTAAATGTATATAAAAAATGTTTTAGATGTATACGAAAAATGTACAATGTATATGAGAAAACTAGACAACAAAACATATATTTACAAAAAATGTTAGTCATGTATTTGAAAGTGTTAAATGTATACAAAACTATACAATGTGTATGAAAAATTTAGAAATCTGTTACAAAAAGGAAAACGAAAAGGAAAAAATGGTGAAAAGAAAATAAAGAAACGAAGAAAATCGATAAAGAAACAAAGAAAACCGAAGAAAAGATAAAAGAGAAAAAACGATACAAAAGGCACCTCAACATGTCCCTTACCGGGCCGGCTCACAGGTAGCGAGCGGTGTCGATGCCAGAGGCATGACACATTAGGAGGGCAACGTATAGGTCTTGCGCTAAATAACTACAAAAATTATATACTCTATTCGTTTGGGCCTTTTTCTTTAGCTGGATCCAACCTACTCAATTTTAGTTTTGCCCCTGTTCCATTAAATGGTTGTTCACTTTTGCCTTCCACACCATTTCTATCATGTCCAAGCCATTTAGCAAATGCCCCTGGCTAAGGCAAATGATTTTATGTGGTTATGTCTTTACGTTGCAGGTATTACAATGCAGTTCCTATGCACAAAACGATTATTTTGGAAACTGGTTGCCTGTACATGCATAACCACTTATCTACTAATGGTGTTATGGACAGGTCGGACTTGCTTTATTTCAAGAAGGCGAATGGGGTCTTTGACTTGTTCCAGTATTTCAAAATGGACCCACACTGTCAAGGAAGCCCATTTGCCTCCTACTGCTCTCGCCACCGCAAGGGTGCGCCGCTAGGCAAAACCAGCACAACGCCGCCGGTGGTAGGAGGTCTTCTCATGGTTTCGTGCCTTGTGGGGTGGCCTGGTATGACGGGAGGATCAACTGTTGTGCATGCTGGCGCAAGACCTGCAAGTGGACGACCAAGCAGCACTCGCATTGGATGTTCAAGATTTGACGCGGTTGTGCGGTGTTGCTGCAGGTTCGCGCGTTAGCGGCGGTTCTAGGCTAGCTAGCCGCTAAGATCCCGTGACTTGGTAACCTTCGGCGGCAACTCGTCCTGGCCTAATCATCATAGGAGGGCGCGGAGACATGATCATGGGCGGTAACAGACTTTAGGAAGTCGTTGTGTCTTGGTCGGGGCGACTAGGGCGGCAGCGTTGCCCCAGTTTAGGAATAATATCCTCCCTGTCATTTCCTCGTTTCAGCAATGCGCTTAGCGTCGGTGGAGAGCGTGTAGAGGTGTTTCTTCGGCTTATCTTCTTGGATGCGGACGGTTTTGATCTCTGGTGGATCCGTATGGATTCGGCCGACACTTGTGATCTTTGGAGTACTTGCAGGCTCTTTTGGGTGTTTTTTTCTCCGGGGTGGCAATTTTCTACGCACATCACAGTCGCCAACGTCTTCTGGTCTACATCAATGACTCTTCAGCCACTGCTTCTACAAGCTCCTTGTTTCAAACAAAGTTGCTCCGTCGAGATGAAGGCCTAGAGGCAGCAACAAGGTTTGCTCATGACGCGTTGTCGATGGTTACAAGAGGAAGAAGACTTTGACAACCCTAAAGATTTGGACTTGCGATGCATAAAATATGGCCTTAGGACTTCCCAAAAAGGCCATGAATAGATTATAGCTTAATGAAGAGCGGCTATTTGGCTCCTCAGCTCATCTACTCCCACCATGAACAGTAAAATCAGAATAAATACTAGAAAAATTCAAAACAAAATCCAAATGTTTGTTGCATGAAAGAAAGATGCTTCAGTGCGTAAGCTCCGTGCCAAATTTCAGCTAGTTTGAACATCTGAGTCTCTCTCAGCAAAAAAGAGAAATTTAGGGTCTATGCAACAATTTACTGGTTGGACCCTTTTTTTGTGAGAGCTACTCAGATGTCCGAACAAGCTGAAAGTTGGCATGGCCCTCACCCACTGAAAAAGCTTCCATACAAAAATAATTTGGATTTTTTAAAAAAAATTAAAGTTTACTGTTCACTGGATGCAGATGAGCCCAGACTTAGAAATGGATTGCGCATAATCTTGCTAAATGTGGTTATAGAATTAAAACTAATTTTCGTTAGTTGGGAGTGTACCATCCCGCGTCACAGCTGGTGTTGTTGAGGATTGTAGAATCTCAGATGCTTACATATATGCATATACACTTACCCCGCCTCATTCCTTTCATGCTGATTTTGGGCTTCATAACCTACTTTGTACTGCAAATTGTTCGTACAGTTAGCAGGTTAAAATCGTTCAAACATTTCCTTACAGATTAAGATGTGTACGCTAAGGAACCACGTGCATACTTTGTTTGGTGAGCAATCATAATCTGGGAGGATGTACGCAAGGGAAGCACGCCAGAAAGCGTGCACGACATAAAAAAGAGAAAAGAAAGAGTCGAAAAATGTTTCTTCGGCCGTCTCAGACAGTAACGAGTGAAATGCAGCTAGCTCACTCGTTTAGGAGGGTAACAAATCTCTGGAAATTCTCATACGAGGACCCGCCCTCGCCGATGCTCCTACGCGCTGCATTCCTGAGCATCCCTACCCTCTCCGCGATTCCCTCGTCGCCGATGACCTGCTCAAGTTTGCTCTTCACCTCCTCCTTCGTCACGACTCCATCTCCGAGCGTCACGGCCAAGCCGGTCCTCCAGATGTCGCAGATGTAGCTCCGGTTCGTGAACTGGTCGGCGAAGTAGGGCCAGCACAGGATCGGCACGCCGTTCCTCACCCCTTCCATCGTCGAGTTCCACCCGCAGTGCGACACGAAGCACGCCACCGCGGGATGCGCCAGAACCTGCATGTTGACATGGATGAGAACCTGGAGCTTGCAATGAGCGCTGACAGACGCACATTTCTTGGTAATGTACGCACCTGCTGCTGGGGGCACCAGCTGACGATCATGCCCTTGCCGGCGACGCGGCTCTGGAACTCGTCGAACCATGCCTTGCCGAGGCCGTCGGAGGTGAAGTCCGGGCGCACCACCCACAGGAACGGCCGGCCGGTGAGCTCCAGCCCCTCGGCGAGCTCTCTGAACTGCCGCGGGTCGAAGATGGTGAAGCTGCCGAACGCCACGTACACGACGGAGCCTTCGGACTGCGAGCCGAGCCACTCCAAGCAGCTGATGTCTTCCGGCCAGAACTGCCCGACAGGCTTCCGGAGCTCCTGGTCGGCAAACAGCGGGCCGATGGGCAATATCTCCGGGAACATTTCAAACGTCGTTGTCTCGGCGTCGTGGAACGAGTTGCACACGACGATCTCGGCGAGGTTGGTCGCTTGGGCGTTGTCGGTGACCACGAGCTTGAAGATCAGCTGCTGCCCTTCGGTTGGACCGTCGATGTACCACGGCAGGCGCGACATGCAGATCGTCGGCATCTTGGGGGCGATCTCATATATTCCCTCCTGCTTTGCCACGCCTGCAATGCACTTATTTGTCATCATGTGTGCTTCAAGGGAAAATCGCAAAGCTGATTGATATGCAATCTGCAGAGACGATGCACATATGACTTCTGCTGCAGAGTTATATTGTTATCGTTGGTGGTTAGTTTGATATGTCATATCAAGACAAATATCTGATTTAAAGTGAAATTTCCTCTGATTTTAGCTATATGCAAGTCACCTGAATTTTCAATTTGGGTCAGTCACTTTGTTGGCATACTACCTGTGCCATTAACTTATTCCTTCTTAGGAAACTTCCTTTGGCAAAAACATTGACCGTTAGATGCTTATTATTGAATATTATAACATAGTGCAAATTTCGTGTAAATTTTGTGCAAATTTGGTCATTGTTTGTTTTAGTTTGTTATTTTATTTTTCCTTAAAGGGTAATACCATGCCACTAATTCATTCTTCCCTATATAACTTATTTTTTATTTTGTTTTATTTTCTTAGTATTAGTGTAAGGGAAAAAAGAATGCTAAAAAAGAAGAAGAAGAAGAAGAAAGTGCCTTTGGATCTAGATCGGGTGGTGGAGAGTGGTGGAGAAAATTTGACTGAACACCCAAAAAATAAGCACCTATCAAATAATAGCTCCCATAACATGGATATATATTCACTCAATTTTTATGCAATGTGTGTCCGATTCATACCGATGTGTTAAAATTGCACTACGATACCCTTATTTTTGCACGTTAGGAAACAATGCAATTTCTATACCAATCATGTGCAAAAAAAATTGTCATTTTTTGTTTTATTTGTTTTTACATTTTATTTCTTCTTTTGTGCAATGCAATATCATGCCGCTAACCATGGCCAACCCTTCCAACCCAAGTTTTCAGAAGGTCTTTTCCACCATAGTCACCCCAGGCAATCTCGTCGACAGCTAGAGGAATGGGGATCCATCCCTTCCATTTTTCTTATCTTTATAAGGGTTTTGGTTTTCTAGCAGCATCGGGGAGGTGCTGGTGGTGACAACGTATTGGAATGAGATCTCTCCGCCATTTCCCTACACCGGCGACGTCTAATCCTACACCAACCATGGTGTTGTCAAATATGCTGGCTCTCTTCGGATCTTTAGATCTTGGCAACTAGTGTAGCAATCTAGGAATGTTGTTGGTTGGATCATAGTGCGCCGACTTCGATATCTTCTTTCAATTTGTTAAGCAACATGATCTGGTTTCTTGAACCCTCTTGACAGGTGGAGAAGGAGTGTAAGCATGTGTTTGTGTGGTCTGATGCCCCAATCGATGTGTGTTCAACAGTTTTTAGATCTCGTTTCAAGCGGTGAGTAGCTATTTCGGTCTTCAAAGCATGGTATGATGAGGCCGTTTGCAGGTGTCCCTTTTCTTTACCATCGGTTCAATACAATTTTGAATTTTTGATGGGTGGTGTATAATCCAAGAAAGAAGATGAAGAGTATGACTATCAATGTAATTTTATTTTTTACTGGTTGTTTTGTGTCTAGTTGTCTTTCCATTGAGCTGACAACTTTTTTTTTGACAATTATCAGACCTAAGATGCCGTTTAGTGTCTTTTTCTCAAATAATTTTTTTTGCCAAAATATTTTTTTGTTTTAAGTACTCCTTCCGTTTTAAAATTTCTGAAGTTTTAGATTTGTCCTAAACTAAACCTATTTAAGTTCGACCAAATATATGAAAAAAATACCAACTTCTACAACAGAAAATTAGTTTCATTGGATTTAGTATAATATATATTTTAAACTATATATGTTCCATGTATTATATATTTGGAAAGTTTTCACCAAACTTGGTCGAATTTTACAAAAGTTTGACTTGGCACAAATGTAGAACTTTTAATATTTTGAAACGGAGGAATATGTATATAATAAATAATCGAAACTTTTATTTTATGATATATAAATATAAACAATGGAAACTAGGCAGTAGAAGGATAGATATTTGGTACCCTTGTCATCGATGAAGCCATCCTCTATCATCTTGGGAATGTTGGACCACATCTTGAAACATGAATATTGGATTGATAATATGAGAATCAAAACGGAGAATGTCATAGTTGTAAATGTGGAGCGGCCGCTCTACATTGGCATGAATGCGCGCACTTGCCGCTCTGCGCGAACGCGCGTGGGTGAGGGAGGGTTTCGTGTGGACTAGAATGGTCAGAAGCGGGCGTGGGTGTTGTCCGGACGCCCGCAAAGCCCGCACGTTTGTCTTTGGTTTACGGGAAAAAGTGCGTCCGGACCACCATGCGGACCGATACAAGCTCGCGTTGGATCGCACAACAAATCCGAACCACACCGTCCACACGGTTGCGCGGCTTGAGCGTCAACGTTGGAAATGCCATAACGTATTTTGTATTCCAAACGGTTCATACAGTTAGCAGGTTAAAATCGTTCGGATTTTTCTTCTTCTACAGATTAAGAAGTGTACGCTAGGGAACCACTATACTTGGTGAGCCATCATAATCTGGGAAGATATATACGCAAGGGAAACGCGTCAGAAAGCATGCACAATGTATAACAAATAAAAAGAGAAACACGAAAAATGTTTCTCAGTATACAGTAAAATGAGCTCACTCGTTCAGGAGGGTAACAAATCTCTGGAAATTCTTATAAAAAGAGAAACACGAAAAATGTTTTTTCATACACCTTTTTGCAATTCATTGATGTATGTATATATGGATGTCGTATGTATATGTATATATGCAGATGTATGTATGATCCATGGATATGTATGCATTGATGTATGATTTTTTTTCATAGAATTTTTTTGTTAATTTATGTATGTATGTATATATATATATATATATATATATATATATATATATATATATATATATATATATATATATATATATAGAAAAAAATTGTGCTACAAAAGTTACATTTAAGGTTAGTTGATTTAGTGCATTTTAGGTTATTAGTTCTACTGTTAGTGCATTTTAGGATACTAGATTCTATGTTAGTGGATCAGAGAGGAAAAGGTAAAATAATGAAAAGGAAGAAAACAGGAAGAAGGAAGAAGAAGAAAAAGGAGAGTAAAAGGAAAATAAGAAGAGGAAGAAGGAGAAGAAGAAGGAGAAGAAGAAGGAGAGGAAGAGGTGGAGAAATAAATAAGAAAAGGAAAAAAAAGAAAAAAAGACCTCGTTTCAAGCGGTGAGTGGCTATTTCGGTTTTCAAAGCATGGCATGGTGAGGCCGTTTGTAGGTGTTCCTTTTCTTGACCGTCGGTTCAATACAATTTTGAATTTTCGATGGCCGGTGTATAATCGAAGAAAGAAGATGAAGAGTATGATTTTCAATGTAATTTTATTTTTTACTGATTGTTTTGCGTCTAGTTGTCTTTCCATTGAACTGACAACTTTTTTTTGACAATTATTAGATTTAAGATGCCCTTTAGTGTCTTTCTCAAATGATTTTTTAGATCTTTTACAATAGTTTGAAAAAAAATCCCAAAATATTTTTTTAGGTTTAATACTCCTTCCATTTTAAAATACCTGAAGTTTTAGATTTGTCCTAAACTAATAAACTTATTTAAGTTCGATCAAATATATGAAAAAAATACCAACTTCTACAACAGAAAATTAGTTTCATTGGATTTAGCATAATATATATTTTAAACTATATATGTTCCATGTATTATATATTAGGAAAGTTTTTAGCAAACTTGGTGGAATTTTACTAAAGTTTGACTTGGGACAAATGTAGAACTTTTAATATTTTGAAACGGAGGATATGTATATAATAAAGAATCGAAACTTTTCTTTTATGATATATATAAATCTTTACCTACTAATAAAGCAAATAGTGCTTCTGCCCGTCCGTCATTAAAAATGCCCTTGACGTTGGCAATAATTACCCACCAATGCCACCCGTAAGTGGCAAAAACGATTCGTTTTTAATTTCTAATATCGCTCCAGGATTCTGTTATTAAAGGTGGATACGATATAATAGCACCAATGCATGGGCAGCGCGATGGCTGAGGCAACGATGCTTCACACAGGAGACCAGGGTTCGATCCCTGGTTCTCACACTTTTTCTCTTTCTTTTTACCAAGCGCAGTAATGGGCCAGCCCATGTGCGGGTCGTGGCGCCCCCTGTTTTCTATATCTTTTTTTATTTTTATTTTGTTTTTTCCCTAAAAATAAATTTCGGATTGATGGCGCCCCCTATTTTTTATTTCTTTTTACTTTTTTATTTCTGTTTTGGTTTTTTATCTCAAAATTAATTTTGGATTTCCAAAATATCAAACAATTGCGAGTTCTGAAAAAAAGTAGGAAAATGGTAAACTGTTTGTGAATTTAAAAAATATTCTAAAAATCAAAAAATGTTCATGACTTAAAAAATTGCTCACAAATTATAAACAAATCACGATTTCTAATGATTTCATGAAATAAAAAATGTTCATGATTTTTTTAAATGAGCCAATATTCAAAGCATATTCAGGAATTTAAAAATCATGTCCATCAGCTTTTAGAAAATGTTCACAAAAATTAAAACACATCCGTAAATAATGAACAAAACTAATTGTAGGTTCCATAAAGGTTTTATTAGGAGATCTATATAGCTCGTTTTATGATTTTATTTAGTCCTTCGCGTTGGGTAAAAAAGGGTTTCCGTGTTTTGTACAACGCTGAACCCAACAAAATTGACATAACTTTCTAAGGGTTTGTTTTTGTAAGCTATATTAAAATGACTAAATGTCTATTTTGCTTCCATACACAGTTATGCTTATTTTCATATCACAATAGTGGTTATGGTAAACACCGCTACGCTAAGTCCAGACGAGACACTTTATTTATCAGTATAGCTCAGGCAGGGTCCGTCAATGCAGTTTGCTCAGCCACAAAATATTTTGTTGTGACGCCTTAAAAAATCAAGTCTTGATGAGCATCATATTGTTCGTTTTTGAAATTACATTTTAAAAGTGTCTTATCGCATCATGACATGATTTGTATATACTTTGTGAATTTGATTCATACTTTTTTATATCTACCACACATGTATAACTTGATAGTTTTTTTCCGTTGCAAGGCACGGGCATTTCCAAAAATGTTCGCTAAATCAAAAAAAGTTCGTCAAATTCAATAACTATTCCACCCAATTTCTAAATATTTTCATCGATTATAGAATGTTTGCCAGTTCAGGAAAATTGCTTAAAAATGTTCACAATTTCTAAAAAATGTTTGTAAATAGCAAAAAATATTCATAAATTGAAAAAATGTTCTTGATTGTAAATTTGTAATAGTATGTTGTTTGCGATTTCAAATATGTGCATGAGTTTAACAAATTGTTCATAATTTCAAAATGTTCATGATTTCGAGAAATTGAGAGAGATATTGTATCTCGGTGATGCAACGAAATGTGATCATGACCATTTGAAATTATGAATTTTTTTCTCCCGTTGCAACGCACGGGCCCTTTTGCTAGTATAAACAATGGAAACTAGGCAGTAGAAGGATAGATATTTGGTACCCTTGTCATCGATGAAGCCATCCTCTATCATCTTGGGAATGCTGGACCAAATCCCGAGACTCGCCGCGGCCGCCGGCCAGACGGCAGCCACCCGGACGCCGAGGTTCTTGGCACCCTGGTAGCAGAACCCTAGGTTGACGTCGGCGAGGAGCCACTTGACCTTCTCCCCGGACGCCTCCGTCCCCCTGATGAGGTCCTCCACGTAGCCCGGCACGTACCGCGTGATGGCGCCCACGAACTTGCAGAGGTCCCTGCGGTCGTCGCCTTCGGCCATGCCGTCCGGTATGGAGACGAGGCGGATGCCGCACAGCGCGTCGCCGGTGGTGCCGGTGTCGAGGAGGAGCGCGTGGATGAGCTCGGTGCAGACGAAGGTAACCTGGAAGCCGTGGTCGACGAGGCGGTGCGACAGCTCCATGAACGGCGTGACGTGGCCCTGCGCCGGGAACGGCAGCACCATGACGTGAGGCGCGGCGCCGGCCATGCTGGTCGACTCACTGCTGGGGTTGATTTCCGAAGCTAGCTGCGCCGTCGGCGTAGACGCTGCGTCGCTGCCTTCTGCCAATATTGGACAAGCAGCGTACGGAGAGAAAGAGAGACGGACAGATACTGATAAGCGCGCGTTGCTTTGGCAGTTGCGCCCGTCGCCGCACTAAACGATCTCGTCGTTTTCTCTCTGCCCTCTGGTACGACTACGATCGGCGAGACCGGCTGCCGGCTGTCGCCGGCGCCGCCGGCTCGCGTTTCTGTTGGCCGCGCGCGATGATGGACACGAGGAGTGAGAGTGACAAGTGGGGGGTCGGCCCGGTGGGGTGATTCTTCTTATTGGGCCTTTCGAGTGAGGGGTCTTTTTTTTTTAACTTGTGGCACATTTTTTTCAAATTAAATAATGGTTACATCTCTAACAAGGGCATCTAGAATACTGTGTGGAGGATCATTATCCCACGCAATTACAGAATTTGAATCAAAAGATTTTCTAGTTAGCTCATGTGCCACAGTGTTTGCCTCTCTAGGACAATCTCTACTCCTAATGTCTCGGTTGGTAGGTCGCGTTTCGGGTTTTATTTTCGTCCCACCTCACCCGGTCTTTTTTGGTACTTCTTTGGTACTTGCTCCCACCTCCCACTCAGCCGCGAAAAACCAAAGAAAACCCCACGATCGAGTGCCGCACACGCCCAACCTCCCGTCGCAATTAACTGATACGATCGAAAATAAACCACCGAAAACAAACCGGCGAAAATTAACCAGCGAAAAAAACACAAACAAATCGCACGCAGGATCGACGGGGCTCCCCTCGATCTGTTTCCCAGGTCGATCCTCAGGACGCCGCTGGGCGACAGCCCTTCGCCATCGCCGAGATCCGAGGGGAGCCGCCGCCACCGAGGTCCGGGAGGAGCCGCCGCCGCACCGTCTTCCTCCTCCGCCGACCTCCGAGGCGCCCAACTCGTGGGACGCCGCCGCCTTGCGGAACCCGAGGGCGGGGCAGGGCATGATCGCGTTGCGGTCGAGGTCCAAGATCGCTGCCGCCGAGGTCCAAGATCGCCGCCATCGACCTCTGAGATCGACATCCCTCTCTATTTCTGGTTCGCCGGCCTCTCTCCCTTTTACCAATAACTCTCTTTTGTGCGCGTGCATCGCTGCCGGCGTCCACTACCGGCCGCCTCCGCCGTCGATTGGTGCCCCCATGGCGCTACTGACTCCGACGAGATCTCCTATTTCCAACATATGCAGCCGCCTCGCTGTTCTGGCCCCATGTGCGGACCCGTGGCTAACCCTAGCCATCTCTATCTCCGACGGTGATGCCTCCTCTTCCTCTTGCAGCCCCGCCCTCGTCCTTGCTGGTGCTCCACATGTATATCCGACGGTGACGGCGACCGACGGGCTGTGGGTCTACCAGAAGGCGCGGCAGGCGACAGCGCAAGGCCGCTCGCAGCAGGGCGCGTGGTCGATGCGTGCGGGTGGTAGCCGGCGAGGACATGTTGATGTTCATCCGGGGCACACGGTGAGTATTCTATGTTTATGTGAATAGATGCATCAGCCATACGGCTGCACCATCTCCAAGTATTTCTGGGTCAATCGTCCGAGCCCCATGTCCATGGCAACAACAGTGAGGTGAGCAGCAGCAAAGGCACCTCCGCCGAGGTGGTGGTCGGCGTTCGGCGTCTAGCAGTGGCCGCGGCGATGCAGAGAAGTTGGAGGCCAGGAGGCGGGGCAAGAAGATGGGGATGGCGAGGCAGAGGAAGCGGTGGGCGGAGGCAGAGGAAGGAGAGTGGGCAAACTGCATAGGGAGATGCAGAGGAGACGGGTCGGCAGCAGGCAGAACGAGCAGCTGGGCGGCAAGGGCATGGGGCCGGAGGAACTCTCCTTTGAGGTGCTCTGCGTGCTCACCTAGGTGCTCCTCTACGGCTGGGTCATCGTTCCCGCGCTGAGCAAGTTCTCCATCTCCTCGGGCGGCGGCTGCGGGGAGCCGTCGCAGCTGCAGCGGATGGGCGCAGGCCGCGTCCTCATGGCGATCTCCATGGCGATCGCGGCCGTCGTGGAGACGAGCCGCCTCGCCAGCACGGATCGTACATGGGCATGATTGGTGGGGATCGGACATGGGCATGACTGGTGGAGCTGATAACGGACACATCAAGAAACGACCATAGCTCCTCGAGCCAGCTAATCTGCTCGTTGCTCTCTCTATCTCCTGATTTGCCTCTCTGCTCTCTTTTCCATTCATCTCTTTTTATTTAATCCCCCCAAAATATCATCTTTGTTGGTTCTATGCCTTCAAGGTGTTTGATGAAAGTTTAACTAGGCTGTAGGTATATAGCATGTAACATTTATCCTATGTTGTCTTTTGATAATTTCTTCTCCCTGAAATTTAGCTGCAGACCTGGGTTATGTGACTTGCCTGTAGTATATGTTGCCTCTGGGTTATGTGGACTTGCCTGTGCAACATATCATTTGATAATGAGCCTGAGGAAATATACTTGTGCTGGATTGTTTGAGATATATGCATCAGATAAGCCCATGTTGCTGTGAATTTTGCTGGTCTGACCATCACTTTATTTATGCTTGCGTGTGTAATTCCTGTTTTGTGCGCCAACAGTGGCCACTATTTTGTCTCACCGGACAAAACCTGAAAATGATGGGAGGCCGCCACCGCAACAGACCGTCGGTGGCCATGTGCGGGTGTCTTCCGGGATCCAGCTGTGGTCGTCGCCGTCATATGGGTACCAGGGGATATGGATGCTAGAGGAGGAGGACGTGCTTCTCCGGCCAGACCCAGGGTCAGGGCCGGCACGCCGCGGGCATCTACTGCGACCATGGCCACACGCCTGGGCTGACGCCGCTGATGAAGCCGCACACCCTCAGCCACAAATTTGTCCCCGATCCCATCCATGCAACTTCTAAGCATGTCTGTTTCCATTAGCTGGCTTCTTGTTCTGTTCACTGATGCAAAGCCATTTGTGCAGGTGGGCTTCGCTGCCATGGAATGGCGCCTCTGATTTCTCAGGTAGATGAGCTCGGATTCATGGATGCTATGTCCATACAGCAAACTGAGTGCTTCAAAGGTACTGACTAATTAACTCATTTGTGTGATCAGCAAGCAACACTTCATTAATGACATGAATCAGCATATCTGAATACTACCCCGCCAAAAAAAGCATATCTGAATACTGTTTGATTTCTTCTCCTTGACCATGTATCTGAACTTTATTACGCTTTGTTGAGTCGATTAAATGAATTGTTGCTGAACATTGATGGGATGCTCACAGAAGATGAGGTCAAGAAGGTGGCTACGCAAATGATCACAAAGAGAAGACTACCGCTGGTTCGTCTTCCCCCGCCCCTTCAACTATGTTCACATCTGCACATCAATCTATTGATATTGTTTGGGATTTTTTTCCAGGGCCTTTTGATCGACCACGCGATTCAAAAAGCTCTTTAGTGCAGTTTGCAACAACAAAAATCAGAGGAAGCTCTAAGTTGATTCACAGAAGTTCAGAAGTTCAGTCCAGATGCCAAGGCATGCTTAGCATCTCATAGTCAGAGGCTATCCCGTCTCAACATTGCACCTATGCAGGTTTTCAATTTAGGAGATGATTTGCACCTATCCATTTACTCTAATGTATTACATACTAATCCTTTTGGAGGCAAGAACGGAAGAAAAATCTGGTGATGTCTCCACGAGTCAAGTTATATAGCCGTTTCTGACTTGAAGGAATATTTGTGGGATTTCAATCATTAGGAAGTTAGAGGGCATCTGCAGCTTGGCAAAGTAGATGTTGTTGACATCAATTATTAATTGTTATTTTATAATGTTCCATCATTTTGTTTTTACACTTTTTTGCAGGCACTAGCAATGTTTTACCATTGACAGAGCATTGTGAATATGGTAACAGACTACTTGGGTGTTCTGAAATCGAATTCTGTATATAATATAAGTATATTCCATGACATGTGTTGCTGCTTCTGATTAGATACAATAGCTTCTCTCTTTTTTATCGTACAGCTGAGATCTTCATTACATTACAACCTTATGTTTTGCTTTTTTCTTAATTGAAATTGGTGTTCTCTCTCTAGGTTAATGGATCATCCTGGGAATGGACTATGGAATGGCAAACTAACAGGGCACATCGCACAACTGGTATAAATGTGTCGATATGTTGCATTTCAAGGCAGTTTCACTCATAAATACTACTCCATCCATCCCAAAATAAGTGCTCAACTTTGTACTAACTTTAGTATAAAATTGTACTAGAGTTAAGACACTTATTTTTGGATGGAGGGACTGCAAATTAAAGAATAACTACCATTTGTGTGTGTGTGTTGGGGGGGGGGGGGGGGAGGATGTAGAAGTGAAATTTTCTAAAAATTTAACCTACGTTTTTCCTTGAGAAGGTTTATAAAATTATAAGACATAATTTGATGAAAGAGATATCTCTACTTCTTGGTGTTGCATCAAGGCCTTGATATTGGACTACAATGCATATGTCATTTCGTTTCCTCCCCTCCCCATCCTAGGTTGTTGGTCAGGCCAGCTGAGGAGAGACACCAAATTAAGAAGAGAGAGACATCAAAGATGGAGCTGTGTTTAGCTGCTCGCTCATCAGACCTTACCCGGCAGAGCTGCTTGAGGGGCTTGCTGCCATGCGGTTTTGCTCAAAATAGCTAGAGCACACACGTGATAGGTGGAAATCTCTTGCTTCTTGGCTTGATTTGGTTCAGTTTTTATTACTGATTTGGTTTGCTTGCAGGGTTGCTTTGGTTTACAAGGAGGAGAGGCTGAGGCTGATGCTTCTAGAGTTGGTGTACGTTGTGTAGAGAGAGGTGAGGATCTCACTCCAGTATCTTGTAAGTCTGGAGTAGGACAATACGTTGGGCCTTTTCATTAATGGATGTTGTTTCTGCATGTATCTTGACTATATATTTGATCCGATGCATTACTTTATTTTCTAGAAACTTTACTCTTAGGAAAATGTCGGTTCACATTGGAAAAATTCACTCGGCGTTGTCCTTCTGTTTCATGCATGATGCAATAACCATAAAACATGTTTGGCACCATGGAAGCCACAAGGTTACAGAACTAGAGACATGTAACCTACTTAATGCCTTATATCTGTCTTCCTATGTTTAAATATTTAGATATTTTTCTCTAAATTATTTATATATTTTTCGATCATGTACCGCCTCTCACTGATTATTTATTTATTGCAAATCCATGAAGTTTATGATTTTCGCATATAGCTATTGTTTTACTTTTGCCTTGTTGTGACCTGTGAGTACAATTAGTCTTCTGGCTAAATTCTTGTTTTATATTCCCACATCATCTTAGATATTTCATTCATTGTCACTACTCTTAATTTTGGTTTACAAATTTGCTGTGGGTTAATGAATTTTTCAGGTTCTACTGAATTTTTCATGTTGAATTTGATTGTATACATACTTGCTAATCCAATTATAGATAGCTAAATAAATTGAAGATGATGCCACTTTGTGCATTGTACATCTATTGGAAATGGCAATAGTTACATGACCAACACTTTCCCATTCAGTTTAGTCTGCTATTCTGCTTGTACTATCATTTCTTCAGATATATAGATTTTTTGTTCTACTAAACTCTCATGCTACTTGAAGTTTACGTAAAGAGTTTCAGGGGAGCAAAGCAGAAAGGAGTTCAGTGCGAAGGAGAATAGGAGGGAGGAGAGATCTGGACGCACCAAGACAAACAAGCGAGCTGATCATGCCGCCAACCTTGTTCTGTGCGGCTCGCTGGAGCTAGACGATGAGTCCTTGCCTGCCTCCGGCCCTCCTAACAATTGCTGTGAACCCTGTTATGCGCCCTTGGCTGATCAGCCAATCTTACTATACCTTTCCCCCTCCCGGTTCATCATGCTCAGGTCCTAGCTTGCATCTTGTGAGTTTTAATTAATACAACAAAATATCGCACGTACTTTTGTTAGTTTACTTCACTTTTGCTAGCTTGTTGATACTTTGCACAAAATTGCTAGAGAAATAGGCACATCAATTAAATGATTATACATATAAGTCGATGGTGGTATTTTTTCAGAAAAATTACATGCATTTCTATGATTCTCCATTTTCCAGATTCTTCCTGCATTTATGTGATTAATTGAAATACCATTCTAAATGCATTTGCTTACTAGGATAATTTAAATTTCTGGATAAAATTTCACTGTAGTATATCTTGCGTCAATAAATATATGTTTTGCGTTTCATGCTGTGCGGCATATTTTTCTTACAAACTATTATGTTACTGAAAAAAGTTGTTCAGGTAATGATGGTATCTCACGTAGTGGTTAATGGTGATTTTTTATTTCACCATTTGTTCTTCCTCGAGTACCTGTTCTTTTTTTCACTCTGTCGTAAGTTGACGATATGCCCCTTTTGTGTGACACTGTTTTTTTCCTATACAGGAAGGACTTGGCGCAGTTGTGACGTTAATGAACAACACTCCAATCAGGGACCACAGTGACCTCGGGGAGGAGATCAAGAGAATCAACAACCCTTGGTGGTTTTCCTCATCATCGGCACAACTGCAATCAGCAACAATGATGACCAGCTCACAAGGCAGCTACTGAACCGTTCGAGCCTTGTTGAAAAGACAACATGGAGACCGAGAGTGATCCAGAGAGAGGGGGGGTGACCGGGAGAGGGAGGAAGAGTGTTCGAGAGAGGGAATGAGGGAGAGTGAGGAGGAAGAAACCTTGCAAGTACACATTGGTAGGACAACCATATTCTAAAATAAAAAATGGGATTTGGTGGGATCCCATCATTGTCTTTGTTCCCGGTGTCTGTCACACACGATAACTTTAATGTCGAATGCATAATGGATGCATTCTTAAATTATTTGATTAAAGAATTTTTAGCTCTACAAGGGTTGCATGTGGAATCTAAGGAGAATCTGTGCACCAGCGTCCGACTCCTTGATGTTGCTCTGATCATATTGTGTAAATATATTTCTAATAAAGCAATCACCCGATGGTGTACATGTTAGGAATAACAAGATGTAATCATCAAGTGTGAGAGATGGCAACATCATGATGGGATGGTATGTACTGTTGTGCTCATCAATAGAGTTAGATCACTTTTCTGTCTGAGAGTCGATTTTTTTGTGCGTTAGATGGATTGACAAGTACCAAAGTTTGATGCAAGCAGAACTAAAACCTGTCCATGGATTACCTTCAGTCCCACATTCCAATCAACAACATTGGGCTGAGCGAGCACGCGGGTGTCGCAAGAGGCAATGGGCAGCCGGTGGAGACTGAGTGGCGAGCGGCGGTGGCGAGGTCGAGTGGTTGGCACCAGCGGCGAGTAGGCAATTACCGTGATGGGCGAGCGGATGGGGCGAGTAGGTGTCACGATTGCATCACAATTGGAATAAAGTAAACAATGCATACGTGTGGCCATTAACTAATTTTGTATGTTGTGTGCTTGGGTTAACAGTCAGCCAAATCAATCAGCCAAGGACCATTATGTACGTGAGTGTGTTAGCAGTGGGTATATCTGAAGATTATTTCTCAACTCGGCATGTGGGTAGAGACTAAAAAGACGATGCCATGGTAGCATGGCAGACCTGGCAAGTGCCACAAACATCATGATATTCTTCCTTTTCTTAATTCCTTGATTTGAAAAATAATTTGCTCTGCGTGTGTAGGAACATAGCAGTCAGGCAAATGACACTTTGGCATCTTGATCTATGGGGGTTCGGATTGGTCTGTTGAGTTATGGCTGGCTGATCGGAATAATTTTTCTATTTAAAAAATATAGCAAATAGCATTTCATTATAGATTGGTCTGTTGAGTTACGGCTGGCTGATCGGAATAATTTTCCTATTTAAAAATGTAGCAAATAGCATTTCATTAGAGATGGCTTTGCAGCAAATTGCAAATCGCGCAAACCAAGCCATCACCGCCTCGTCGCTCTCGCCGGGAGCGACACCGCCTGTCTCTTCTTCGCATTCTTAGTCGGCATCTCCTCCATCCGGATGCCCTGCGGCACGAGCCACTCCGCCACCGGCTGGGACTCGACCTTCGGAAAGTTTAGGTCCGTCTACGCCCGTCCGGCACGCCACACCGCCACCATAGGAACGAGCAGCCTCATAGGCGGCGGGATACATGCCGAGCCACCAACGCTGCCCGGCGTCGGAGAACTCCAGTCCGAAGTTCCCGGAGGGCTTCGCCCTCATGCCGAAGAAACCGGACTTTCCCTTCAGCGTCTTCTTCGGCGCCATCGGGGAGCGGGCGGCGGCCAAGCGGGGAGCGGGGCGGCGACGTGCGGCGCGGGGTGGAGGCGGACGGAGCTGGGCGGCGGCGTGCGGCGCGGGACGAAAGCGGACGGAGCGGGGCGGCGGGCGGACCGGAGAGACAGGCGGACAAAGCAGGGCCGAAGAGGAGGCGGACGGAGCGGGGCCGGGCGGAGGATGGACTGGAGACGGAGGCGGCCGGAGAGGAGGCGGGCGGGGTCGGGGTAGCCGGAGCGGAGGCGAACGCGATGGGGCAGCGCGGCGGCAGGCGGCGGCCTAGGCGGGGTGGCATCAGTGGCGGGGGTCTGGATCTACGGCAAGGCGAGGCCTTAGAAAGTTAACATGTAACTCGTGCAAACTATTTCAAAAGCCCGTGGCAACGCACGGGCAGTCTACTAGTATGCATAGGATACCAGACCGATCCTGTGAGCAAGGATGAAACAGTCACTCAAAATAGCAGAATAGGGGCTCAGTATTTCCATCTCTCTCCATTGCATGCTGATGTGACTTCCAAGCAATCCGATTCAAACATGATATTTGAGCATCCCAGCTGATCTGCCAAGGCCAACCGTTCAATATAGCCATTGCTTCGGCAGTAGGGGCATCTCGCACTTAACTAAAGAGTGTCGTTGAGCCTGCAAGTGCTTGCCCATGGTGATCCCGAAGAATAGCCGCAGTTGCTCCCCTTCCATTGTCCATGAAACATGCATCAACATTCACCTTATACTTGTTATGTTCTGGTTTTGCTCACTTAACTTGAGGAACATCAGCAGCCTTCTTTGCTCCAGCAAAGTTAATCGTTATTGCATATATGGAGAGGGCAGATTTTGGTGGGCTCGCCACCCCTTCACCCTTCACCAACTGCCTCCGTTGCCACCATATATATATACCAAGCCCCCACAAATATGGACTCATGTATGCCACTCTGAGTTAGTTGCACAAGATGCTGTTGTTTATCTCTAAGGATATTCTCGAGGATGATACTGCCAGATCGGTCCTGTTCTGCTGCCACTTCAACTATTTCATGAACTCCCATAGCCCGCCAAACAGCTCTAGCTCGGTCACAAGTGAACATAAGATGCTTCAAATCTTCAGCTGCATTTCTACAAACCGGACATTGTCCCGAGACGGGAATATGTCGGTTTGCGAGTAATGCCATACCCGGTATCATCCCATGTAGCACCTTCCAGCCAAAATTTTCCACTTTGCTAGGAACATTCAGCTTCCAGAGAATCTCCCAAACAGGATTGGAAGATGATGGTCCGTCCTCTTCTCTTCTTATTCTGCCCCCGAACTGGTGAGCCCATTCTGTATAGTACGCGGATCGGACAGAGAAAGAGAAGGATTGTGTTTTATGCCAAGCTATGAAATCCTCTGTCAGATTTGTGCTCGGGGTATCCTCAAAATTCTCTCAACATCAATAGATATAAAATTATCACGTAAAAGTGCTTCATCCCAAGTTCTTGTCCAAGGGTCAATCAGTTCGTCAACAGTTTGCAGCATACACATTCATTTCAGTGAGATAACTTTTCTTGATGGGCTACATGGGATCCAATGGTCTTCCCATATGTTAATGCTACTACCAGATGCAACTCGCCAAATATGCCCCCTTTTGAAGGTCTGCAACCCAGCCACTGTACTTTGCCATGTAAATGGTGACCCCTTTTTAGGTCCTGCTTTTAGAAGGTTCCCATCAGGACAGTACTTTGCTCGAAGCACTCTAGCACATAAGCTATCCGGATTGGAAATAAATCTCCAACTTTGCTTTGCTAGCATCACTAAGTTAAAAGCACGTAGATCTCTAAACCCCATGCCGCCATCTCTCTTGGGCGGGGTCGGGCCCATAGTGGTGCAAAAAGTGCGGCCCGCACAGGGCCCAAAAATTTGGGGGGGCCCAATTTTTTTTACAAAGGCCTAGTACTAAAAAAAACTTATGCGCTTTGGGCTGCTGGGTGCTGTAGTGGTCTGGACTGCTGGAGTCGAAGCAACGAGGGCATCGAGGATCGAGCCATCGAGCGACCAGCGCTGAAACGGGATCGGGGATCGATCTCCTCCTCCTCTTCCAGTCCTCCTACTCGTCTCGATCGCTACAGCCTGCAGGAAAGGACCTTTGATCCAAGGTGTTCACTTCGCCTGTGTTGGAGTCTGATCCCTCGGTCCTTGGATCGACGATCGATCCAAGGTGTTCTGGAGTCTGATCCCTCGGTCGAAGGTGTTCTATCCTGGAGTCTGATCCCTCGCCCCTCGGTCCCTGGATCGATCGGATCACAGGGCAACTGGCCGCTGCAGGTGAATACAAGGACCTCCACTCCTCCAGACTCATAAACACATCCCCTACATGTAGATTGAGCTCCGCCGTCGTAGATCAGGGATATGGAAGTTAGATTTGATATAGTTTTTGTTGCCTCAAGTATTTCTGATGGTAAATTTCAAATATCTCCCCAGAATATATCAGAAAATATCCCATGTTTTCTTTAATTACTAGCATACCCGCATATAGTTTGTATGTGATACTTCCAAGTGCTATACCATTGTAACAAGTATAAAGACAGTTACTCTTTTTTCCTAGACACAGTTGTATACATCATATTATGGTTTATATATAGGCTCATGAGCCTAGCAGTTTGCTTTTTATTTTATTATTATTCAAATGTAAAAGACATAAATATGATTTAGCCTCTAAATATTAGTCTCTTACATATTTCAAGTGCTATACTACATCCAAATATTGCAATGCCTTTTCTTGGACAGTGCACATGTTAGCTCAAACTTGAATGTGTTCACTAGTTGTATGCCTCTTTGAGCCAATATATTCAAATTGTACTTCTTATATAGGTATTAACTTCGGTTCTACTCATAAAGAATACTAAAAGAATGAGGATGTTCAAATAAATAGCAACCAGGAGTTGGATAGGTATGACTTTTTATATTTTCAATTGTTATGTAAGCCATTATATTATATACATTACAATTTTTTTCTGCGAGATATATATACTATAATTTCTTGTTAGTTCATTTTTTTAAGATAGGGCCCCATTTTTTAGTTTCGCACAGGGCCCCGGATTTTGTCGGCCCGGCCCTGCTCTTGGGGATACACATCTTCCACCATGCCCACTACCAATGCATCTTGTTCTTTTCCTCTATATCACCCCACCAAAACCCAGAAATAGCATCAGTAATTTCCTTGCAAATTTTCTGAAGGAAATATGCCCTAGAGGCAATAATAATGTTATTATTTTATTTCCTTATACCATGATAAATGTTTATTATTCATGCTAGAATTGTATTATCCGGAAACATAATACTTGTGTGAATACATAGACAAACCAAACGTCACTAGTATGCCTCTACTTGACTAGCTCGTTAATCGAAGATGGTTATGTTTCCTAACCATAGACATGTGTTGTCATTTGATTAATGGGATCACATCATTAGGAGAATGATGTGATTGACATGACCCATTCCATTAGCTTAGCACCCGATCGTTTAGTATGTTGCTATTGCTTTCTTCATGACTTATACATGTTCCTATGACTATGAGATTATGCAACTCCCGTTTACCGGAGGAACACTTTGTGTGCTACCAAACGTCACAACGTAACTGGGTGATTATAAAGGAGCTCTACAGGTGTCTCCAAAGGTGAATGTAGGGTTGGCGTATTTCGAGATTAGGATTTGTCACTCCGATTGTCGGAGAGGTATCTCTGGGCCCTCTCGGTAATGCACATCACATAAGCCTTGCAAGCATTACAACTAATGAGTTAGTTGCAAGATGATGTATTACAAAACGAGTAAAGAGACGTACCAGTAACGAGATTGAACTAGGTATTGAGATACCGACGATCGAATCTCGGGGAAGTAACATAGCGATGACAAAGGGAACAACGTATGTTGTTATGCGGTCTGACCGATAAAGATCTTCGTAGAATATGTAGGAGCCAATATGAGCATCCAGGTTCCGCTATTGGTTATTGACCGGAGACGTGTCTCGGTCATGTCTACATTATTCTCGAACCCGTAGGGTCCGCACGCTTAAGGTTTCGATGACAGTTATATTATAAGTTTATGAGTTTTGATGTACCGAAGTTAGTTCGGAGTCCCGGATGTGATCACGGACATGACGAGGAGTCTCGAAATGGTCGAGACATAAAGATTGATATATTGGACGGCTATATTCAGACACCGGAAGTGTTCCGGGTGATTTCGGAGAAAACCGGAGAGCCAGAGGGTTACAGGAACCCCCCCCCCCCCCCGGGAGAAGTAATGGGCCATATGGGCCTTAGTGGAGAGAGAGAGGGGCAGCCAGGGTGGGCCGCGCGCCTCCTCCCCTTGGTCCGAATTGGACTAGGAGAGGGGGGCGGCGCCCCCCCCCCTTTCCTTCTCCCTCCCCACTTCCTTCCCCCTTCTAGTAGGAGTCCTACTCCTACTAGGAGGAGGACTCCTCCTTGGCGCGCCATAGGGGCCGGCCGGCCTCCTCCCCTTGATCCTTTATATACAGGGGCAGGGGGCACCCCTAGACACACAAGTTGATCCATGTGATCATATTCTTAGCCGTGTGCGGTGCCCCCTTCCACCATAATCCTCGATAACATTGTAGCGGTGCTTAGGCGAAGCCCTGCTACGGTAGTACATCAAGATCGTCACCACGCCGTCATGCTGACGGAACTCTTCCCCGACACTTTGCTGGATCGGAGTCCGGGGATCGTCATCGAGCTGAACGTGTGCTAGAACTCGGAGGTGCCGTAGTTTCGGTGCTTGATCGGTCGGGCATGAAGACGTACGACTACATCAACCGCGTTGTGCTAACGCTTTCGCTGTCGGTCTACAAGGGTACGTAGATCACACTCTCCCCTCTCGTTGCTATGCATCACCATGATCTTGCGTGTGTGTAGGAAATTTTTTGAAATTACTACGTTCCCCAATAGTGGTATCAGAGCCTAGGTTTTATGTGTTGATGTTATATGCACAAGTAGAACACAAGTGAGTAGTGGGCGATATAAGTCATATTGCTTACCAGCATGTCATACTTTGGTTCGGCGGTATTGTTGGACGAAGCGGCCTGGACCGACATTACGCGTACGCTTACGCGAGACCGGTTCTCCCGGCGTGCTTTGCACAAAGGTGGCTAGCGGGTGTCAGATTCTCCAACTTTAGTTGAACCGAGTGTGGCTACGCCCGGTCGTTGCGAAGGTTAAAACAACACCAACTTGACAAACTATCGTTGTGGTTTTGATGCGTAGGTAAGATTGGTTCTTGCTTAAGCCCGTAGCAGCCATGTAAAACTTGCAACAACAAAGTAGAGGACGTTTAACTTGTTTTTGCAGGGCATGTTGTGATGTGATATGGTCAAGACATGATGCTAAATTTTATTATATGAGATGATCATGTTTTGTAACCAAGTTATCGGCAACTGGCAGGAGCCATATGGTTGTCGCTTTATTGTATGCAATGCAATTGCCCTGTAATGCTTTACTTTATCACTAAACGGTAGCGATAGTCGTGGAAGCATAAGATTGGCGAGACGACAACGATGCTACGATGGTAATCAAGGTGTCGCGCCGGTGACGATGGTGATCACGACAGTGCTTCGAAGATGGAGATCACAAGCACAAGATGATGATGGCCATATCATATCACTTATATTGATTGCATGTGATGTTTATCTTTTATGCATCTTATCTTGCTTTGATTGACGGTAGCATTTTAAGATGATCTCTCACTAATTATCAAGAAGTGTTCTCCCTGAGTATGCACCGTTGCGAAAATTCTTCGTGCTGAGACACCACGTGATGATCGGGTGTGATAGGCTCTACGTTCAAATACAACGGGTGCAAAATAGTTGCACACGCGGAATACTCGGGTTATACTTGATGAGCCAAGCATATACAGATATGGCCTCGGAACACGGAGACCGAAAGGTCGAGCGTGAATCATATAGTAGATATGATCAACATAGTGATGTTCACCAATGAAACTACTCCATCTCACGTGATGATCAGACATGGTTTAGTTGATTTGGATCACGTAATCACTTAGAGGATTAGAGGGATGTCTATCTAAGTGGGAGTTCTTTAGTAATATGATTAATTGAACCTAAATTTATCATGAACTTAGTACCTGATAGTATCTTGCTTGTTTATGTTTGATTGTAGATAGATGGCCCGTGTTATTGTTCCGTTGAATTTTAATGCGTTCCTTGAGAAAGCAAAGTTGAAAGATGATGGTAGCAATTACACGGACTGGGTCCGTAACTTGAGGATTATCCTCATTGCTGCACAGAAGAATTACGTCCTGGAAGCACCGTTGGGTGCCAGGCCTGCTGCTGGAGCAACACCATATGTTATGAACGTCTGGCAGAGCAAAGCTGATGACTACTCGATAGTTTAGTGCGCCATGCTTTACGGCTTATAATCGGGACTTCAACGATGTTTTGAACGTCATGGAGCATATGAGATGTTCCAGGAGTTGAAGTTAATGAAGGAAATATGCCCTAGAGGCAATAACAAAGTTATTATTTATTTCCTTATATATCATGATAAAAGTTTATTATTCATGCTAGAATTGTATTAACCAGAAATATAATACATGTGTGAATACATAGACAAACAGAGCGTCACTAGTATGCCTCTACTAGACTAGCTTGTTAATCAAAGATGGTTATGTTTCCTAACCATGGACAAATAGTTGTCATTTGATTAACAGGATCACATCATTAGATGAATGATCTGATTGACATGACCCATTCCATTAGCTTAGCACCCGATCGTTTAGTATGTTGCTATTGCTTTCTTCATAACTTATACATGTTCCTATGACTATGAGATTATGCAACTCCCGTTTACCGGAGGAACACTTTGTGTGCAACCAAACGTCACAACGTAACTGGGTGATTATAAAGGTGCTCTACAGGTGTCTCCAAAGGTACATGTTGGGTTGGCGTATTTCGAGATTAGGATTTGTCACTCCGGTTGTCGGAGAGGTATCTCTGGGCCCTCTCGGTAATGCACATCACTTAAGCCTTGCAAGCATTGCAACTAATGAGTTAGTTGCGGGATGATGTATTACAGAACGAGTAAAGAGACTTGCCGGTAACAAGATTGAACTAGGTATGGGATACCGACGATCGAATCTCGGGCAAGTAACATACCGATGACAAAGGGAACAACGTATGTTGTTATGCGGTCTGACCGATAAAAGATCTTCGTAGAATATGTAGGAGCCAATATGAGCATACAGGTTCCGCTATTGGTTATTGACCGGAGACATGTCTCGGTCATGTCTACATTGTTCTCGAACCCGTAGGGTCCGCACGCTTAAGGTTACGATGACAGTTATATTATGAGTTTATGCATTTTGATGTACCGAAGGTTGTTCGGAGTCCCGGATGTGATCACGGACATGACGAGGAGTCTTGAAATGGTCGAGACATAAAGATTGATATATTGGAAGCCTATGTTTGGATATCGGAAGTGTTCCGGGTGAAATCGGAATTTTACCGGAGTACCGGGAGGTTACCGGAACCCCCCGGGAGGTATATGGGCCTTAGTGGGCCTTAGTGGAAGAGAGGAGAGGTGGCCAGAGATGGGCTGCGCGCCCCTCCCCCCCCCCCCTTGGTCCGAATTGGACAAGGAGAGGGGGCCGGCCCCCCTTCCTCCTCTCTCTCCTCTTTCCCCCCCTCCACGAATCCTATTCCAACTAGGAAAGGGGGGGAGTCCTACTCCCAGAGGGAGTAGGACTCCTCCTGGCGCGCCTCTCCTGGTCAGCCGGCCCCCCTCCCTTGAACCTTTATATACGGAGGCAGGGGCACCCCCTAGAGACACAAGTTGATCCACGTGATCATATTCTTAGCCGTGTGTGGTGCCCCCTTCCACCATAGTCCTCGATAATATTATAGCGGTGCTTAGGCGAAGCCCTGCGACGGTAGTACATCAAGATCGTCACCACGCCGTCGTGCTGACGGAACTCTTCCCTGACACTTTGCTGGATCGGAGTCTGGGGTCGTCATCGAGCTGAACGTGTGCTAGAACTCGGAGGTGTCATAGTTTCGGTGCTTGATCGGTCGGGCCGTGGAGACGTACGACTACATCAACCAAACGCTTCCGTTGTCGATCTACAAGGGTATGTAGATCATACTCTCCCCTCTCGTTGCTATGCATCACCATGATCTTGCGTGTGCGTAGGAAAATTTTGAAATTACTACGTTCCCCAACAGTGGCATCCAAGCCTAGGTTTTATATGTTGATGTTATATGCACGAGTAGAACACAAGTGAGTTGTGGGTGATATAAGTCATACTGCTTACCAGCATGTCATACTTTGGTTCGGCGGTATTGTTGGACGAAGCGGCCCGGACCGACATTACGCGTACGCTTACGCGAGACCGGTTCTCCCGACGTGCTTTGCACATAGGTGGCTTGCGGGTGACAGTTTCTCCAACTTTAGTTGAACCGAGTGTGGCTACGCCCGGTCCTTGCGAAGGTTAAAACAGCACCAACTTGACAAACTATCGTTGTGGTTTTGATGCGTAGGTAAGATTGGTTCTTGCTTAATGCCCGTAGCAGCCACGTAAAACATGCAACAACAAAGTAGAGGACGTCTAACTTGTTTTTGCAGGGCATGTTGTGATGTGATATGGTCAAGACATGATGCTAAATTTTATTGTATGAGATGATCATGTTTTGTAACCGAGTTATCGGCAACTGGCAGGAGCCATATGGTTGTCGCTTTATTGAATGCAATGCAATCGCGCTGTAATGCTTTACTTTATCACTAAGCGGTAGCGATAGTCATGGAAGCATAAGATTGGCGAGACGACAACGATACTACGATGGAGATCAAGGTGTCGCGCTGGTGATGATGGTGATCACGACGGTGCTTCGGAGATGGAGATCACAAGCACAAGATGATGATGGCCATATCATATCACTTATATTGATTGCATGTGATGTTTATCTTTTATGCATCTTATCTTGCTTTGATTGACGGTCGCATTATAAGATGATCTCTCACTAAATTTCAAGATAAAAGTGTTCTCCCTGAGTATGCACCGTTGCCAAAGTTCGTCGTGCCCAGACACCATGTGATGATCGGGTGTGATAAGCTCTACGTCCATCTACAATGGGTGCAAGCCAGTTTTGCACACGCAGAATACCCAGGTTAAACTTGATGAGCCTAGCATATGCAGATATGGCCTCGGAACACTGAGATCGAAAGATCGAGCGTGAATCATATAGTAGATATGGTCAACATAGCGATGTTCACCATTGAAAACTACTCCATTTCACATGATGATCGGTTATGGTTTAGTTGATTTGGATCACGTGATCACTTAGATGATTAGAGGGATGTCTATCTAAGTGGGAGTTTAAGTAATATGATTAATTGAACCTAAATTTATCATGAACTTAGTACCTGATAGTATCTTGCTTGTTTATGTATGATTGTAGATTAATGGCCCGTGTTGTTGTTCCGTTGAATTTTAATGCGTTCCTTGAGAAAGCAAAGTTGAAAGATGATGGTAGCAATTACACGGACTGGGTCTGTAACTTGAGGATTATCCTCATTGCTGCACAGAAGAATTACGTCCTGGAAGCACCGCTAGGTGCTAGGCCTGCTGCTGGAGCAACACCAGATGTTGTGAACGTCTGGCAGAGCAAAGCTGATGACTACTCGATAGTTCAGTGTGCCATGATTTACGGTTTATAATCGGGACTTCAACAACGTTTTGAACGTCATGGAGAATATGAGATGTTCCAGGAGTTGAAGTTAATATTTCAAGAAAATGCCCGGATTGAGAGATATGAAGTTTCCAATAAATTCTATAGCTGGAAGATGGAGGAGAACAGTTCTGTCAATGAGCATATACTCAAAATGTCTGGGTATAATAATCACTTGATTCAGATGGGAGTTAATCTTCCAGATGATTGCGTCATTGACAAAATTCTCCAATCACTGCCACCAAGCTACAAGAGCTTTGTGATGAACTATAATATGCAAGGGATGAATAAGACTATTCCCGAGCTCTTCACAATGTTGAAAGCTACGGAGGTAGAAATCAAGAAGGAGCATCAAGTGTTGATGGTCAACAAGACCACTAGTTTCAAGAAAAAGGGCAAAGGGAAGAAGAAGGGGAACTTCAAAAAGAAAAGCAAGCAAGTTGCTGATCAGGAGAAGAAACCCAAATCTGGACCTAAGCCTGAAACTGAGTGCTTCTACTGCAAGCAGACTGGTCACTGGAAGCGGAACTGCCCCAAGTATTTGGCGGATAAGAAGGATGGCAAGGTGAACAAAGGTATATGTGATATACATGTTATTGATGTGTACCTTACTAGAGCTCGCAGTAGCACCTGGGTATTTGATATTGGTTCTGTTGCTAATATTTGCAACTCGAAACAGGGACTACGGATTAAGCGAACACTGGCAAAGGACGAGGTGACGATGCGCGTGGGAAATGGTTCTAAAGTCGATGTGATCGCGATCGGCACGCTACCTCTACATCTACCTTCGGGATTAATATTAGACCTAAATAATTGTTATTTGGTGCCAGCGTTGAGCATGAACATTATATCTGGATCTTGTTTAATGTGAGACGATTATTATTTAAATCAGAGAATAATGGTTGTTCTGTTTATATGAGTAATATCTTTTATGGTCATGCACCGTTGAAGAGTGGTCTATTTTTGATGAATCTCGATAGTAGTAACACACATATTCATAATGTTGAAGCCAAAAGATGCAGAGTTGATAATAATAGTGCAACTTATTTGTGGCACTGCCGTTTAGGTCATATCGGTGTAAAGCGCATGAAGAAACTCCATATCGATGGACTTTTGGAACCTCTTGATTATGAATCACTTGGTACTTGCGAACCGTGCCTTATGGGCAAGATGACTAAAACACCGTTCTCCGGTACAATGAAGAGAGCAACAGATTTGTTAGAAATCATACATACAGATGTATGTGGTCCGATAAATGTTGAGGCTCGTGGCGGATATCGTTATTTTCTCACCTTCACAGATGACTTAAGCAGATATGGGTATTTCTACTTAATGAAACATAAGTCTGAAACGTTTGAAAAGTTCAAAGAATTTCAGAGTGAAGTTGAAAATCATCGTAACAAGAAAATAAAGTTTTTGCGATCTGATCGTGGAGGAGAATATTTGAGTTACGAGTTTGGTGTACATTTAAAACAATGTGAAATAGTTCATGCCACCCGGAACACCACAGCGTAATGGTGTGTCCGAACGTCGTAATCGTACTTTACTAGATATGGTGCGATCTATGATGTCTCTTACTGATTTACCGCTATCGTTTTGAGGATATGCTCTAGAGACGGCCGCATTCACGTTAAATAGGGCACCATCAAAATCCGTTGAGATGACGCCTTATGAACTGTGGTTTGGCAAGAAACCAAAGTTGTCGTTTCTGAAAGTTTGGGGCTGCGATGCTTATGTGAAAAAGCTTCAACCTGATAAGCTCGAACCCAAATCGGAGAAATGTGTCTTCATAGGATATCCAAAGGAAACTATTGGATACACTTTCTATCACAGATCCGAAGGCAAGACTTTTGTTGCTAAATTCGGAAACTTTCTGGAGAAGGAGTTTCTCTCGAAAGAAGTGAGTGGGAGGAAAGTAGAACTTGACGAGGTAACTGTACCTGCTCCCTTATTGGAAAGTAGTACATCACAGAAACCTGTTTCTGTGACGCCTACACCAATTAGTGAGGAAGCTAATGATAATGATCATGAAACTTCAGAACAAGATACTACTGAACCTCGTAGATCAACCAGAGTAAGATCCGCGCCAGAGTGGTACGGTAATCCTGTTCTGGAAGTCATGCTACTAGATCATGATGAACCTACGAACTATGAAGAAGCAATGGTGAGCCCAGATTCCGTAAAATGGCTTGAAGCCATGAAATCTGAGATGGGATCCATGTATGAAAACAAAGTATGGACTTTGGTTGACTTGCCCAATGATCGGCAAGCAATTGAGAATAAATGGATCTTCAAGAATAAGACTGACGCTGACGGTAATATTACTGTCTACAAAGCTCGACTTGTCACAAAAGGTTTTCGGCAAGTTCAAGGGATTGACTACGATGAGACCTTCTCACCCGTAGCGATGCTTAAGTCTGTCCAAATCATGTTAGCAATTGCCGCATTTTATGATTATGAAATTTGGCAAATGGATGTCAAAACTGCATTCCTGAATGGATTTCTGCAAGAAGAGTTGTATATGATGCAGCCGGAAGGTTTTGTCGATCCAAAGGGAGCTAACAAAGTGTGTACGCTCCAGCGATCCATTTATGGACTGGTGCAAGCCTCTCGGAGTTGGAATAAACACTTTGATAGTGTGATCAAAGCATTTGGTTTTATACAGACTTTTGGAGAAGCCTGTATTTGCAAGAAAGTGAGTGGGAGCTCTGTAGCATTTCTGATATTATATGTAGATGACATATTACTAATCGGAAATGATATAGAATTTCTGGATAGCATAAAAGGATACTTGAATAAAAGTTTTTCAATGAAAGACCTCGGTGAAGCTGCCTACATATTGGGCATCAAGATCTATAGAGATAGATCAAGACGCTTAATTGGACTTTCACAAAGCACATACCTTGACAAAGTTTTGAAAAAGTTCAAAATGGATCAAGCATAGAAAGGATTCTTGCCTGTGTTACAAGGTGTGAAATTGAGTAAGACTCAAAGTCCGACCAATGCAGAAGATAGAGAGAAAATGAAAGATGTTCCCTATGCTTCAGCCATAGGCTCTATCATGTATGCAATGCTGTGTACCAGACCTGATGTGTGTCTTGCTATAAGTCTAGCAGGGAGGTACCAAAGTAATCCAGGAGTGGATCACTGGACAGCGGTCAAGAACATCCTGAAATACCTGAAAAGGACTAACGATATGTTTCTCATATATGGAGGTGACAAAGAGCTTCATCGTAAATGGTTACGTTGATGCAAGCTTTGACACTGATCTGGACGATTCTAAATTGCAAACCGGATACGTGTTTACATTAAACGGTGGAGCTGTTAGTTGGTGCAGTTCTAAACAAAGCGTTGTGGCGGGATCTACATGTGAAGCGGAGTACATAGCTGCTTCGGAAGCAGCAAACGAAGGAGTCTGGATGAAGGAGTTCATATCCGATCTAGGTGTCATACCTAGTGCATCGGATCCAATGAAAATCTTCTGTGACAATACTGGTGCAATTGCCTTGGCAAAGGAATCCAGATTTCACAAGAGAACCAAGCACATCAAGAGACGCTTCAATTCCATCCGGGATCTAGTCCAGGTGGGAGACATAGAGATTTGCAAGATACATACGGATCTGAATATAGCAGACCCGTTGACTAAGCCTCTTCCACGAGCAAAACATGATCAGCACCAAAGCTCCATGGGTGTTAGAATCATTACTGTGTAATCTAGATTATTGACTCTAGTGCAAGTGGGAGACTGAAGGAAATATGCCCTAGAGGCAATAATAATGTTATTATTTTATTTCCTTATATCATGATAAATGTTTATTATTCATGCTAGAATTGTATTATCCGGAAATATAATACTTGTGTGAATACATAGACAAACCAAACGTCACTAGTATGCCTCTACTTGACTAGCTCGTTAATCGAAGATGGTTATGTTTCCTAACCATGGACAAATAGTTGTCATTTGATTAATGGGATCACATCATTAGGAGAATGATGTGATTGACATGACCCATTCCATTAACTTAGCACCCGATCGTTTAGTATGTTGCTATTGCTTTCTTCATGACTTATACATGTTCCTATGACTATGAGATTAT
Source organism: Triticum aestivum (assembly GCF_018294505.1). Lineage (NCBI taxonomy): Eukaryota > Viridiplantae > Streptophyta > Magnoliopsida > Poales > Poaceae > Triticum > Triticum aestivum. Next base: position 591,186,189 of record NC_057806.1, on the reverse strand, counting down.
GCATCTCCCGTTTACCGGAGGAACACTTTGTGTGCTACCAAACGTCACAACGTAATTGGGTGATTATAAAGGAGCTCTACAGGTGTCTCCAAAGGTGAATGTTGGGTTGGCGTATTTCGAGATTAGGATTTGTCACTCCGATTGTCGGAGAGGTATCTCTGGGCCCTCTCAGTAATGCACATCACATAAGCCTTGCAAGAATTACAACTAATGAGTTAGTTGCAAGATGATGTATTACGAAACGAGTAAAGAGACTTACCAGTAACGAGATTGAACTAGGTATTGAGATACCAACGATCGAATCTCGGGCAAGTAACATACCGATGACAAAGGGAATGACGTATGTTGTTATGCGGTCTGACCGATAAAGATCTTCGTAGAATATGTAGGAGCCAATATGAGCATCCAGGTTCCGCTATTGGTTATTGACCGGAGACGTGTCTCGGTCATGTCTACATTGTTCTCGAACCCGTAGGGTCCACACGCTTAAGGTTTCGATGACAGTTATATTATAAGTTTATGAGTTTTGATGTACCGAAGTTAGTTCGGAGTCTCGGATGTGATCACGGACATGACGAGGAGTCTCGAAATGGTCGAGACATAAAGATTGATATATTGGACGGCTATATTCGGACACCGGAAGTGTTCCGGGAGAAGTAATGGGCCATATGGGCCTTAGTCGAGAGAGAGAGGGGCAGCCAGGGTGGGCCGCGCGCCTCCTCCCCCCTGGTCCGAATTGGACTAGGAGAGGGGGGCGGCGCCCCCCGTTTCCTTCTCCCTCCCCACTTCCTTCCCCCTTCTATTAGGAGTCCTACTCCTACTAGGAGGAGGACTCCTCCTTGGCATGCCATAGGGGCCGGCCGGCCTCCTCCCCTTGATCCTTTATATACGGGGGCAGGGGGCACCCCTAGACACACAAGTTGATCGACGTGATCATATTCTTAGCCGTGTGCGGTGCCCCCTTCCACCATAATCCTCGATAACATTGTAGCGGTGTTTAGGCGAAGCCCTGCTACGGTAGTACATCAAGATCGTCACCACGCCGTCGTGCTGACGGAACTCTTCCCCGACACTTTGCTGGATCGGAGTCCGGGGATCGTCATCGAGCTAAACGTGTGCTAGAACTCGGAGGTGCCGTAGTTTCGGTGCTTGATCGGTCGGGCCGTGAAGACGTACGACTACATCAACCGCGTTGTGCTAACGCTTCCGCTGTCGGTCTACAAGGGTACGTAGATCACACTCTCCCCTCACGTTGCTATGCATCACCATGATCTTGTGTGTGCGTAGGAAATTTTTTGAAATTACTACGTTCCCCAACATTTTCTTCGGGATCTTAAACACTGACATAGCAAAAACTGGTAGTGATTGTATTATAGCTTTTATCAGGATCTCTTTCCCACCCAAGGATAAAATATTTTCTTTCCATCCTTGTAGTCTACTTATCACCCTTTCTACCAAAATACCTGAAGCATCACTTTGGTGCACACCCACCATAGTAGGCAGCCCAAGATATCTATCAGACATTGCCTCGGTCACGATATCAACTTTGGCATGTACATCCACATTTGGGCTAAAGAAAATGGTGCACTTTGCTTCACTAACTAGTTGACCAGAATTAGCACAATATTGATCAAGTACTTGTCTCAATGAGGTTGCATTAATCAAATCAGCTTTCATAAGGATTAAGGAGTCATCAGCGAATAACAAATGTGAAACTGATGGTGCATTTCTGCATACTCTTATCCCCTCGATCCCACGAACCTCCTCTGCATGAGCCAATAAACTTGATAATCCTTCAGCACACAATAAGAATAAATATGGAGAGAGCAGATCTCCCTATCTGAGACCCCTAGTAGGTGTGAACTCTTCCATCTCCTTGTCATTAAATCTCACAGTATATCTAACAGATGAAACGACGAAAGCCATGATGAGATCTACAAACTCCTGCTGAAAGCCCAACCGAATCATCATTTTATGTAGGAAAGCCCACTCCACCCTGTCATAAGCTTTATGCATATCTAATTTGATAGCACAATATCCATGCTTCCCTTTTTTCTTATTCTTTATGGTATGGATACTCTCATAAGCAACCAGGATATTATCTGTTATTAGATGCCCCGGTACAAACACACTTTGGACAGGAGATATAACATCATCTAACAACTTATTCCGGCGTATATCAATCATCTTAGAAATAATTTTATATAGAACAGTGCAAAGACTGATAGGCCTGTACTGGGTTACCTTTTCAGGGATATCAACTTTTGGAATGAGAATGATCACCGTATCGTTCCACCCCGTTGGAATTACTTTCTCATTTATCGACTGAAGCACCTCTTCTGTAATAGATTCACCAAGGATGTTCCAACATTTTTTTAAAGAAAACCGCATGCAGGCCATCCTTTCCCGGGGCTTTTAAATCCCCAATAGAGAAAACAAGCTCTCCTCACGTCCTCTGTTGTATAGGGCTGATTAAGAGAGTCATTCATTGCCCGATCCACCCGTCGTACCACCTTCTCTAGTAAAGCAGGGTCAACCTCATCCATCTTAGTGGTAAACAAAGTCGAGAAATAATTTGATACCAACGGATTTAAGTGCGCCACCCCTTCCTGCCAATTCTCATGATCATCCTTTAGCTGTTTAATTTTGTTTCGTTGGCGACGCATACTAGCCGTGTTATCTCGTTTTCCAGTCCACACAGGTGTATGTTTCCCATTTTCACCCGTGGCACATCAACGTCGTGGAGCAATTTCAAAGAAGAGGTAATTTCATCGCTCGTTTGCTTCCATGTAACTGTACTCAGCTACCCCATGATCCGACTTGTATCCCACTCTTGGTTTTCGATGAATAAAATTTGGCTAAACCCTAGAAATAATGTAACTGTACTCAACTCCGTAGAGGCAGCCAAACACGATCTTGCATCACTTCGTGGCAGAGGTGGTGAGCAATCTTCAATCATGTCAGTTAAAAAAAACGTATGCTCATGCATCATCACAGAGTGGCTCTGTCTGTCCTGGCAGCAGTTTCAATCGTCATAACCCCGCTTTACAGGGAGTGGCTCACTAGCAACTAATGATGCATGGTTGCATATCAAAATCAGAGGTGACAAGTTTATGTGTTCAGAGAAATGATTAGTACTACGAATCACTTAATATAGGACAGGATTCTCCATCTACTCGTTGGTGTCGCAGCATGTATAATTTGATAATTGATTAGCCATGCGATGTGACACGGAAAGGTTGTGTCATTAAATTTTCCATCGTGATCTGCTCATTGGTGCCGCTGTATGCAATGGAGACACAAACGCTTCGTTTGTCAAGATGTCGTCAAGCAAAAGACTGTTTATTGGTTTTCAAAGGCACACTCTATTCACATGTCACAACACAACCAAACTTCTTGCCAACATGCCATCTCGATCTGTCACCCTACCATTAGAATACTTCCGTTAATCCCTGTATGCACGTTTGTTTTCTTAAAATCTCAAAGATAATGTAGACCGAAAGAGAAAAGTGAAATAAAGTTATATAGTTTCAGCAATTCTTGTGTTGTAAAGCATCTTTAATGTTGTTGTGCCCTGCCTCTCAGCATTGTAAACCATGTATTGCACCTTGGGTCGTGTACAGTACAATGCCACACAAGAATTGCTTCTCCCTTGCCGCGAGAGACTCGGCGTGGTTCAAGGTCAACCTGCTCCTATCGAAGCACGCCCTGAAGTCGCGCCCTCTATAGCCTAACACAATTTGCTCTTTGTCATTTCACTTTATTAATGTTTCCCAATTTATGCCCAACTTTCCATTTGCCCTACATGGAGTTTATTTTTGTGTTTTGTTTTGCATTTACCACCCTCTAAATTATCTAGGGCGATGTTGTTAGAGAGAACAATTGTATTTTGGTTTATGCCTATTGTGGATCCCTGTATTTTTTATTAAGATGGAACATTTTATACTCCGCATACCCATGCTTGAAATATGCTTTGCCACTGCCGCAAGCTCGTCTGGAGCCAACCGACATAACTTGTCGAGTGTCCATCCTTTCCCACACCTTACATTGCCCCCACCTTGTTCCTAAATGCAACTAGTGATGACAACTGCTTACCGAAATGCATCACCCGACCACCCTACCCAAGCAGACAAGCCATTCATGAGGGATGATGGTGCACCTCCCGTCGGCGGGGGCTACATTACCATACGTTCAAGGGTATGTGTTGCATATACTTTTACTTTTGCATATTTGTTCTTGTATATGTAAAAGATATATAGTTCCAACAATTCTCATGTTGTAAAGCAACTTTATGGGGTTGTTGCGCCATGCCTCCTTGCATGGTAAATCATGTTGCACCTTAAGTCATGTACACTGCCACACACACATATGGCCACTTCCTTTTCGCGGAACATTCAGTTTGGTTCCGTACCCGGGCCAATTTCCCAATTGGTATTTCACTCTATTTTCTTCTGCCAGTTTATGTCCAACTTTCCGTTTTTCTCTAAATTAACTAGGGTGGTGTTGTTAGAGCAACCAATTGTATTTGTTTTCTGCCCTTTTTTAGATCTCTGGATATTTTGGATTAAGATGGAACTTTCTCACTCTGCCTACCCATGCTTGAAAGCTGCTCTTTGCCACTGCCCGTCTACTCGTCTTCTGCCCCCATCATCGTAGTTTATTGGGTGTCCATCCTTTTCCAGATTCTTACATTGCCTCGCCTAGTTCTTAGATGCGGTCATAGATGAGGCCTACAAGGTGGCGGTGCCACTCTTCCCCTTGTTTCCAGATCGAATTGTTCTAAGACGAGCTCCAGCTACACACACACACACGTCTATTAATGACAGTGGAAAAAATGTAATGCATTCCGCTTCTCCTGGATATTTCTTTTCTTTTAGGGGTCTTTGTGTATGATCGATGGAAATAGAGGAGAGGAAAACATAGATGTACAATGCATTATGTCTCAAGAACTGTAATTGTAGATGGTTGCTACAAAAATTGGTTGCAATATATTTCAATGAAATTGGAACATGAATATTGGACTGATAATATGAGAATCAAAACGGAGAATGTCATAGTTGTAAATGTGGAGCGGCCGCTCTACATTGTCATGAATGCGCGCACATGCCGCTCTGCGCGAACGCGCGTGGGCGAGGGAGGGTTTCGTGTGGGCTAGGATGGTCAGAAGCGGACGTGGGTGTTGTCCGGACGCCTGCAAAGCCCGCACGTTGTCTTTGGTTTACAGGAAAAAGTGCGTCCGGACCATCATACGGACCGATACAAGCTCGCGTTGGATCTCACAACAAGTCCAAACCACACGGTCTACACGGTTGTGGGCGGCTTGAGCGTCAACGTTGGAAATGCCATAACGTATTTTGTATTCCAAACGGTTCGTACAGTTAGCAGGTTAAAATCGTTCGGATTTTTTTTCTTCTACAGATTAAGAAGTGTACGCTAGGGAACCACTATACTCGGTGAGCCATCATAATCTGGGAAGATATATACGCAAGGGAAACGCGTCAGAAAGCGTGCACAATGTACAACAAATAAAAAGAGAAACACGAAAAATGTTTCTCAGTATACAGTAAAATGCAGCTCACTCGTTTAGGAGGGTAACAAATCTCTGGAAATTCTTGTACGATGACCCGCCCTCGTTAATGCTCATACGAGCCGCATCCCTGAGCATCCCTACCCTCTCCGCGATTCCCTCGTCGCCGATGACCTGCTCAAGTTTGCTCTTCACCTCCTCCTTCGTCACGACTCCATCTCCGAGCGTCACGGCCAAGCCGGTCCTCCAGATGTCGCAGATGTAGCTCCGGTTCGTGAACTGGTCGGCGAAGTAGGGCCAGCACAGGATCGGCACGCCGTTCCTCACCGCCTCCATCGTCGAGTTCCACCCGCAGTGCGACATGAAGCACGCCACGGCGGGATGCGCCAGAACCTGCATGTTGACATGGATCAGAGACCTGCCACTTGCAATGGGCGCATCATGGAGTTCTTGAGAATATATATACCATACCTGCTGTTGGGGGCACCAGCTGACGATCATGCCCTTGCCGGCGATGCGGCTCTGGAACTCGTCGAACCACGCCTTGCCGAGGACGTCGGAGGTGAAGTCCGGGCGCACCACCCACAGGAACGGCCGGCCGGTGAGCTCCAGCCCCTCGGCGAGCTCTCTGAACTGCCGCGGGTCGAAGATGGTGAAGCTGCCGAACGCCACGTACACAACGGAGCCTTCGGACTGCGCGTCGAGCCACTCCAAGCAGCTGACGTCTTCCGGCCAGAACTGCCCGACGGGCTTCCGGAGCTCCTTGTCGGCGAACAGCGGGCCGATGGGCAGTATCTCCGGGAACAGCCCGAACGCCGCAGTCTCGGCGTCGAGGAACGAGTTGCACACGAGCATCTCGGCGAGGCTGGTCGCCTTCGCGTTATCATAGACCACCAGCTGGAAGACTTCCTGCTGCCCCTCCGGTGGGCCGTCGATCAACCATGGCATGCGCGACGGGCAGACCGGCGGCATATTCGGGGCGATCTCGTACTTCTCCTGTCGCTTTGCCACGCCTGCACATGTCATTTGTTTAGGTGTTTTTCATCAAAAAATAATAATTTATGTGTTGTCATCTGCATGCGTTTCATGAAAAAAGTCCCAAACCCTCTACAAAGAGACTGAACAAAACGTAAATCTTGTATTGACTTAGTCAAAGCTGATTGATATGCAATCTGCACGAATGATGCACATATGACTTCTGGTGCAGTATCTTTAATTCGGCAAGATTCTACTAGGTTTTATTTTTTTTTGAATTCAAGAAGATTCTAGCTAGACCGTTGGCCTAGCATGAGAAGCCTTTGCTTCAAAAAGTGGGACACGAATATACCTCCTACTGTCATAGATTCATAGTTATAGTAATGAACAAGTTATTCCTCGCAAAGTGAACCTCGTTTATTTTTCATGACACCTTAAATTTGATTTAGAGAGCATTTGTTTTTGCAATAAAGCTTCCCTTGTCTAAATAATCTCATCTGGATAGTCACTATAGTCATCTCTAGCAGAACTCCTCTCCTACAACTCCACAAATGCTCTCTCAATATTGAACTTCTCAAATATGAGAAGTCAAATGGTAAGCGGAGCTAACGAAACCCTTATATTTAATTCTTTTTTAAGAAATGGGCTATAGTTTCATCCTTTGTGACATATATTTCAAACAATTGCATGGTATTTCGTCAATCCTTTGAATGATTCAAATGCACCATATGCAACAATTTAATAACAAACATACATATAGTTCATCCAATCAAGCAATTTAAATTAAAACATGCATATACATCATCCAAAAGCCACAAAATAGATCAAGTTTATCCAGAAAACCACCGCATAACATGTATTATGTCGTGAATCAATTCCTGCCAAGTTCATACTACATGAACTCATGCATTCCCTTGCTCACCATCACCACCACCGTGACCACGGCTAGCACCATCACCACCGCAGTCGAACACTGGTTGGGCCTAAATCTCACCAGGAGTGAGTTCCCAATATTTCCTCATCGTGTCATCGATTGAGCTCGAATCCATATAGATGCTAGCACGCTCTCTAGGCATTGCGTCGGACACTTGGCAGACATGATCCTCTCTGAAGGTTGCGGTAGTCGTAGGTGGCGGCGGAGGAGGTGAGGGGTGGTCATAGATGGATGACAAGGCGTGGAAGTCACTCGATGTGAGAAGGCATCCGAGTGGATGAGCCGCCGCCTCGTCAATAACCTTGTATGTTGTCCGCGGCTTCCTCGTCCGTTTGTTCTCGGCCAGCGCAACCAGAGGGCGGCTGGTAATCTTCATGGACAGCGCGGTCTTGCCGCCGGCCTTCGTGGACGGCTTGGCGGACTGTACGGTCGTTGTCGTCTGTAGCCGCTTCCTTTGCACGAGAGGTTGTGCGTTCGTCGACCTCGGCGTCGTAGCACCGACGATAGTGGTCGGTGGGTTGCAGAGGTGGCCAACGGTTCCATTCCCATCAGAATTAGGACCTTCGGTGGATGCGTCAGTGACATTAGGACGGGAGTTTGGATAGAGAATCTTTTGATGAGAAATGTTGGCGGCTATTCAGAAGTGAGAGAGGGTGGGAGGGTTTTGGCCTTAACTCCTAAATTTTTTAGAAGTTAACTCTTTGAGGGTTAGGTTAGGTTAGGTGGAGCTTAACTCCTCAAAACTAAATCTTTAAAGAAGTTAGCCCTTTTTTAGAGTTCGACTAGATATGCTCTAAATGTGGTTCAAAACGAAGCTATGCTCACTAAATTTAATTCAAATGCTTAAAAAGATTATAATTAAAATATAGCCGTATTTCATTAAAATATTGCAAGATGTCGGCTTGACTTAGCAAGTGTGCAGAACAATCTCTTGAATCCGCAGCTAAAAAGAACCGCGGTGACATAAAACTGTTCCAAAACTTGCAGATTCTTCCCAATACAGTACTTAGTTTCTCACTGTATGCATGGTACTATCTCCTTTTGAAAATGATTGAAGTTCTGTGTTTGTCCTAAGTCAACCTTTTTTAAGTTTGGTCGAATCTATAGAAAAACATGTTAACATCTACAACATCATTTTTCTTTTGCGAGAGAACTTCCAATGAAATATATTTTTCGTACTATATGTATTTTTTGCCGTACTATGTGTGTTTAGTCTTGTACTAGGTCTTAGCATATTTTTCTGTAAAGTTGATCAAATTTAAACAAGTTTGACTTAAAAAAACTAAAACTTCAATTATTTTGAAATGCAGGGAATATCATACGAAGTTACGAACGATGAATTTTTCATACCCTTGTCATCAATGAAGCCATCCTCTATCATCTTGGGAATCGTGAACCACGTCGCCAGACTCCCGCCAGCCGCCGGCCAGACGGCAGCCACCCGGACGCCGAGGTTCTTGGCGCCCTGGAAGCAGAACCCCAAGTTGACGTCGGCGATGAGCCACTTCACCTTGCTCTCTCCGGACGCCTCCGTCTCCCTGATGAGGTCCACCACGTAGCCCGGCATGTACCGCGTGATCCCGCCCACGAACTTGCAGAGGTCCCTGCGGTCGTCGCGGTCGGCCAGGCCGTCCGGTATGGAGACGAGGCGGATGCCGCACAGCGCGTCGCCGGTGGTGCCGGTGTCGAGGAGGAGCCCGTGGATGAGCTCGGTGCAGACGAAGGTGACCTGAAAGCCGCGGTCGACGAGGCGGTGCGACAGCTCCATGAAGGGCGTGACGTGGCCCTGCGCCGGGAACGGCAGCACCATGACGTGAGGCGCGGCGCCGGCCATGCTGGTCGATCTACGGTGCGCGCGTGTGTGTCAGTGTGTGTGCGGGAGTGTGTGTGAGAGTAGGCAGACAGAGAAACAGAGGTACTGATAAGCGCGCGGTGTTTTGGCATATGCGGCCGTCGGCGCATCAAACGATCTCGTCGTTTTCGCTCTGCCCCGGTGCATGCGATCCGCCAGGCCGGCTGCCGGCTGTCGCCGGCAGGGGCGCTCGCGATGATGGACACGAGGAACGATTCAGCGGGAAGTGGGGGTTCGGCCCGGTGGGGGGTTGCTTTGCCTTATTGGGCCTTATACGATTCTAATGAGATTTTGGTTTCCCGCGGGCTGTGTGATCCCGTTTTCCGGCCCATGCAGACTGCATCTCCACTACTATTAAACAATCCGACAGAAACTTTTTTAAATGCACCCCGTAATTACCCCAGAACACCGGACGACCCATTCACGACCGCACGATTAGTCCCACAAATCTGAATGTAACCGCCATCATTGATCTAATGGCTTTACGGTGTGGACTTGGCAATTTCTAATGGCTGGCTGACCGTACTCCACCACCTGCCCCCAATCCAACGAGTTCCTGAAATCACGTCAACGATTTCCGCCCCCGATTCAACGAGTTCCTGAAATCACGTCAATGATTTCCTTCTGTGAACAGGCCTCCACACCACACCCGACCGCTAATTTGTTATTACCCTTGAAGAGCCCTGAGGAGAAGGAGCTGCGGCTGGAGGCGGAGTCCACGCTGGAGTGGGGCGGCGTGTGCGCATGACTGGTCGACATCGCCGCAATCGTCACGGGGAGGACTGGGTCCCCGTCGGGCGCAATCGGGACGAGAGCGAGCGGCCGCTCGAGCAGACCACCACCTACGCGCTGCTTTCGGCGCCGTTGGATTTTGGCGATGTGGGCGACGTGTTAGATGTTGTTGCCGCGGCCGCATGTGGCCAGTTTCTCGCCATGCGAGAGATATGGGGCGTCAGCCGCAGCCTCAGGGCGGCGGGCGCGGTGTTTGACCCGTTGAAGAGGCTCGTCGGGTAGACGCTGGATGCGAGGTAAGGGAGTTGGCTCAGCATGGGCGTGCGTGGCCGGCAGCCCGAGGGACGCGCGGTTGCCTGAGCGAGAGGCCAGTGAGTCTCCTACTCTGCTCGTGCACTCTCTCCTCCTTCTTCCAGCAAAGGGCGAGTGCCGGCCGACCGTTGCGGAGGGTGAGTACGGACCATGCGGACCGGAGCTTGAGGAGGGCAAGCGCGGACGACGCTGATCGGGGCTTGAGGAGGCAATGCGACTGTTGCTTGAGGAGAACGCGGGTGCAGACAAAGGAGAGCGTGCATGGCCGGAGGTTGAGGACGGTGGCGTCTGTGTTGTTGTGTCTGCATGCTGTGTATTGATTACTAAATAGTGGGTTGTGTCCTGAACTTTTGATGCGAGCTGTTGTGCACTGATCCTTTGTTAGATATTCTGCTGCAGAAGATTCCGTGGTGATAGGGACTACATCACTACAAACTTGATGCGACACCTTCTCTCCTTGATTTGTCCCAAAAGTTTGACATTATTTGACCCATAAATCATAATCCCATTTTAGGGGAAATCCTAATCTCATCTCTAATACTAATATTTGACACGGATTCTTTAGAATGGTCATGTTAGCGACTTAACTTCTCTTAATTTTTGGGTCGGGATCCTTCAGAGAAGTTGAAGCCGAGCATAAAGTTTGGAATATTTTTACTGAAAGCAACCAAGAGATACCCAGGTCCCAGGGCCTGATCAGGTGCAGGTTGTGTCGCTCGGCAGAAAAAAAAAAGACAATAGCTTTGGCCTTTTGAACCTCGTGAGTGCTTTGTTTCCATGGAGAACTGGATGAATCAGAGACAACAACATAGCCTAATTTTTTTTGCATTGTCTAATGGATATTTATAAACATTCATATTTATGTTCTTTGGGAAAATCAAACGCACGATGTTCTTATTTCTTTATTTCATGATGAGTCATATGCTTGCAACAATAACAACAATTTTTTAGTTATAATTGTCCAGCTGTTTCAGTTGTTGGAATTTTTTAATATATGTACTTTTTGCATCAGAAGTTTGCGTAGGTTAGTTACTCCTCGCCGCAAAGGAAATATCCCCCCGTGTTAAAAAGAAAAGAAAATATCCTCCCTTCAATACAACAAATAAATTCAATGTTCATCCGCTAAATGAAAAATGTTATTTCATTATTAGTACATTATTATCAGCTACTGATTGTGTAATATTTATAGGTAGCATCACTAGATTTTTTATTTTAATGTTTATCTATTATAACTAGGATGAACATGTATTTTCTTTTTTAAAAATACGTGTGTTGCACGTGCATGCTAACTAGTGTTTGATGAAATTTACATCCATTTTTACGATGCTTGTGCGCCTCGCTGAATCACACTGTCTAGACAACACGATCTCTCTCGGACTGGCTGTATTGACACAAGCAATCATACACTTAACACTGTGCTCTTGCATCGTCACATAATGGCTCTGTTTGTCCTGGCAGCAGTTTCAATCGTCATAACCTCGCTCTATAGGGGTAGGGGTGGCTCACTACTGTCTACGGAGTAATGATGCATGGTTGCATATCAAGATCAGGGGTGACATGTTCATGTGTCAACAGATGATTGGTGACATGTTCATGTGTCAGCAGATGATTGGTACGAAACACCTATCAAATTGTATAGGACGGGATTCTCCATCTACTCGTTGGTGTCGCACTCTGTATAATTTGATAACTGATAAGCCATGCGACGCCAGAAGGTTGTGTCGTTAAATAAACCAATTGTGAACCGCTCCTTGATGTCGGTGTTAGCGACGGAGAACATTGCTAATTAGCCCTCACAAACGATTCACGGCCAATCATTAAGCGAGATTCTTAAAAGTATGTGTTGGTTTTCATTTAGGAGTCATTGATCTTTCATGTATTAATGATTCCATAATTACTTTGATACCAAAGGATAACTCGTCTGAAAATAATGACAAAAAATATGTGATAATGCCAGTTAAGATTCTCATCACTTTTTTGCGTGCGGAAAATCTAAGACAATGTTCAAGTTGATTGTAGATTTTCGTGTTAATAACACCAAAATATTAGTTCTCTCTCTTTTGAGATGGTTCGTTCCTCGGAATCAAATGGGCAAATAGTTCTTCTAGTCTTTAGTTTCTATTGTTTGCTTTTATGTGAGTTAAATGAGTCTGAAATAATCTTCTTCAAACCATTGATTGCTTCCATGATTTGTCTGCTCCTTTCTTTGAAAAGGAAATTGATGATCTAGTTGCCTCTGTGCCATCTGACAGAAGGTCTTTGAAAAGGAAATAATCTTCTTCAAACCATTGATTGCATTTCAAAATTGCTTGTTGGTCATCTCCAATTCAGAACCTTCTTCAGGTGGTCCACATGAATCAATATGAGTTTATTTTGTTCAACACCCTACAAGATTACCTTGAATGGTCTTTTGAGTATTCACGCCAATGTAAGAATTCTGGAAAAGAGTTAGTCCTTCTCAAACTAGATTTTCCGAAGCTTTTCACATTGTATAGCATTATGTGAGTATGCAAATTCTTCATGTTGGTGACTGGGTTGGATTCGAGTCATTATTTCTGCAGACATGTCCGTTGTTTCGTTGAATGAGGTGGTTGGTAAGAAGTTTCAACGGAAGTGAGTGGACGCTCCTTTTTTTTCTTCATTTTTATTACTTCAAGAACTGTTCATGTATATCAAATTCGAAAAAAGTACCAGATTTCAAAAATATTCTTAAGTTCGGAAATTTGAATTTTAAAAAATTTCTTAATTTCAAATAACTTCACAAATTTAAAAAATGTTCGGGATTTCTTTCAAAAATATTCTTAAGTTCGGAAATTCGAATTTAAAAAAATTCTTAATTTCAAAGAACTTCGCAAATTTAAAAAATGTTCGGGATTTCATAAAATGTTCATGGATTTAAAAATATTGACGCATTATAAAACAGTTTTCATGAATTCAATTTTTTTTAAAAATTCATAAGTAATCCCAAAATTCAAAATGAAATGTCTAAAATCACCGATTCAAAAAAGTTCTCAAACCTTATAAATTTCAAAATGAAATGCCTAGTCCTCCTGCCCATTTGGGGTGTTTCACAAGCAGGTGTGCAATTACCTCCGTTAGCCTCTGAATGCTCGCACCACAAGAGTCCTCTACAAATTTTGTTCATTGCCATCAGAGCTTTTGGTGAGAGATCCAGTGTCATCATTGAGTGGAGATCCAGTGCTCCATGAAAAAATAATGTCATCGCTTATTTGGGTTGATACGAAATTGACATAAAGGTGAAATTGTGTCTAGAATAGTAGTCGCCGCACATCCTATACAATTAGATGAGTAATGCTACATTGCCCTAAAAAAAGATGAGTACTACACTTACGTAAAAAAACTACATAATTTAACATAATGAGAGACGCGGTGGGTTATGATTGGAGATAAGGGGAGAAAGGGGCCCACCCTCGTTAAATTCGCGCCGGGGGGGGGGGGGGGGTACCTTAGGTAGTTTAGGTAAGTTTTTGTAGCCTGTATGTAGATGAGGGTTATTGTAATTAGATAGGTGATCTCCTAAATTTTCCGCTCACCCTAAAATTATACTACCTTAACAGGCAATCATGCACAATAAATACATAGACGGCGACCCAATTAAACATATATATAATACAATAATATATATATATAGTTTTAATACTCATATTATTAATTCATAAATATTTATGTTTCATACAGCCAAATCTTATTAAGACATATTGCAATCAATTCCCACGGCAACATAGCTGGTATCATCTTATGATACATAGCAAACTAATCACACGCATACGCGAGATGTTTTTTGTTCATTCACTTAGGAGGTCCACAAATCTAGTGAAATTCTCGTGCGACGAGCCGCCGTCGCTGATGCACCTCCAAGCGTTATCCTTGAGCCAGGACGCCCTCTTCCTGAAGTCGGCGTCGCCGATGACACTTTCCACCTTGCACCTCACCTCCTCTTTGGTCACAACACCATCCTCGCCGGGGCACACGGCGAGGCCGGTCCTCCACACGTCGGTGACGTAGCTCCGGTCCAGGAACTGCTCGCAGAAGTAGGGCCAGCACAGGACCGGCACGCCATTCCTCACCGCCTCCATCGTCGAGTTCCACCCGCAGTGCGACACGAAGCACGCCACCGCGCGGTGCGCCAGGACCTGCTGCTGGGAGCACCAGCTGACGATCATGCCTATGCCGGCGACGCGTTTCTTGAACTCTTCGAGCCATTCCTTGCTCAGGCCGGCGGTGAAGTCCGGGCGCACGACCCATAGGAACGGCCGGCCGGTGAGCTCCAGCCCCTCGGCCAGCTCCTGGAACTGGCGTGGGTCGAAGATGGCCATGCTCCCGAAGGCCACGTACACGACGGAGCTGTCAGGTCGCGCGTCCAGCCATTTGAGGCAGCTAGTGTCCTCCGGCAAGAAGTTGCCGACGGACCTCTGGAACTCCTTGTCGGCGAAGAGCGGGCCGATGGGCAGGATGTCGGGGAAGAGCTTGAACGCGCCGGCCTCGGCGTCGTGGAACGAGTTGCACACGGTCATCTCGGCGTGGTCGCTGAACTTGTTGTTCCGGCACACGAGCTGGAAGATGATGTGCTGTCCGTCGGGGTCGCCGGCGTTGTTCCACGGCAGCAGCGACGTGTGGAGCGGCGGCATCCCCGGGGCCAGCTGCAGCGTCTCCTGCCGCTCTGGCCATCCTACAGTACAGTAGAATATTCGATCGCAATCACTCACAAGCTATAAGAATTCAGAATAGAGAATGGAATTTGCATATACCCTTGTCGTTGAGGACGCCGTCCTGGATCAGCTGGGGGATCTTGAGAATGATGGCGAGGCACGCCGCCGACGCCGGCCAGAAGGAGGCGACCCGGATGCCGAGCCTCTTGGCGACCTCGAACGACCAGCCCATGTTGAAGTCGGCGACGAGCCACTTCACCCTGGGCCTGCCGGCCGCCTCCATTTCCCCGACCAGCGCCTCCAGGTAGGCCGGCATGTGCCGCGGGTAGGCGTCGACGAGCTTGTTGAGGTCCTTGCGGTCCTCGTCGTCGGCCAGCCCGTCCGGGATGGAGGCCAGGTGGATGCCGCGCAGCGCCTCGCCGCCGTTGGGCAGCGCGGCGAGCACGAGCGCGTGGTCCACGTCGGTGTTGACGAAGGTGACCTCGAAGCCGTGGTCGACGAGGCGGTGCGAGAGCTCCATCAGCGGGACGACGTGGCCCTGGCACGGCATGGGCAGCACCATCACGTGACCCTTGGCCATGGCTGGTCTCCCTCCCTCCGCGTGCACCTACTGCTGCGGCTGCTCTGTTTACAAGCACAATCTGCCAGGGATGCAATGTGTGGCGAACAGCTGGGAATGGGCACGGCACGGACACTAGCATCTACTCCCTCCGTCCCGAAAAACATTGTCGCAGCGGTATTTTTTTGAAAAAGTCCTTCAGGTTTATCCGACCGAACCCGCGGTCCAATCGTCTCCTCCACCAGCTCGCTCAGTTCCACTAGCTCCCCCGCAACGCCGGCGACCTCGCGTAGCTCAAGCACACCGCGCCGCCGCGCAGCTCCACCGCAACCCCGAGCGGATCCACCTCTACCCCGTGCAGCTCCCCCGCTCCCCCGCACAGCTCCCCCGCTCCCCTTTCCCGCATCCCTAAATTTCCAAGCTTTCTCCCATCCCCTTCCGGAAAATCGGCGCTTGCTGCCCGTCGATTCTCCACTACCACCACCAATCCCGGCCACCGTGGAGGAAAAGGTTACTGGCGCCGGCAAGATAGGGGAGAGCAGGAGGAGAAAAAGGGACCAGACGAGTGGCAGCGGGTGGTGGCGATGCACGGCACGGTCACTGGAGAGGCGTCTGCGGCGGAGCTCGTCGGCGTCGCGTATGCTAGGGCGTCGAAGCCGACCAACGCGTCCGCCGCCTCGTCTACTGGAGCGGGCGGGCACAACTACAAGGGCGCCTCCGCGTCCGCCGCGCTGGCCTGCCTGGCTGGCGGCAACAGCTGGCACCAGGACGACGACGGCGGTGAAATTGAGGAATTGCAGGAGGTCAGCCGTCCACATCCCTCCTCTGTTGGTGAAGCATCATGAAGTAATCCTGTTAATTTATCTGCTGCTGTTTGTGGTCCAGCTCCTGTTAATTTTACTTCAGAAAGAATTCTCATCCATCTGCTGCTATTTGTTGTGTGTACATACTGTTAATTGATATCCAGATTGTGGAGCTGTAAGGAATATCGTGGACTAATCCTGTTAATTGATCATGTGTGATTGTCTCCGTGAGTAGTCCTGTTAATTGTCCCTGTGTACTGTCTAATTGTTCATGCAACATCATGGATTTTTATGACCTGAACTTATCATGTTGAATAAAATTAATGGAGAAGGGATTCATTCTTCTTCAGACCTTGTTTGTTTGTTTCTTTCTGCTTGAATGCATGGTGTACAGTACAAGTTCATGAACAAGGGACCTTTTTTTTTGCAATTGCAAACTCTGAATGCTCAAGTCTGGAAGTGTTTACAAATTCAGAGAGTTCACATGACTACTGGTCAAATAATTCAGTGTAAATCTAGTCTGAAACTAGTAGAGCTCTTGGTGATATACAAATTCAGTGTAAATAGAAATCTGCGACATGACTACTGATCTTGTATGCAAGATGTTGCTACTGGATGAGCACAATAACTACTCAGTAGATTTTGATTAAAAGTTTGACACCTGATCATGTATGCAAGATGTTTTTACTGGATGCATGGATGCATGACTGGGACATGACTACTCGGTAGATTATGTACTCCAAGTAGACAACATCATAAGTTAGACCAAATTGTGAGATTCAAATAAATTCAAATTAATCCAAAGGCCTTGACTAAATTATTCAGTTTAATTTAAACAATTCAAATAAATCTAAATAATTCCAAATAAATTAAAAAATCAAATAAATATATTCTCTGAATTGATGATCAAAGTTCAAAGAATTAGCCTGAATGCACATTGATGATCTCAGAGAATGAGCCGTTCAAATCAGCTAGGCTTTGAACTTTGATGATTTTTTTAGTTCAAAGCACTTTGAGTACTCCACAAATTTCAGTAAACTTTCCTACACTGGACACTATAAACTTTCAGTACACAAAATTCAGTTATCTTTTCAGTAGGAAAATTTATGTAACAAATCTCAGAAGCTTGCATTTTCCTACTCTTGTTGGCAATAGTCATTATCAGTTTACTGTCCATTTTAGCCTAGCCTTCAGTTATCTTTTCACCCATTTTTATGTCCATTCAGTTATATTTTCAATAGAAAAATCTCTGTAACAAATTACAGTTTGCTGTCATTATCAGTTTAATGTCCATTTTTGTTTTGATTTCAAAAAGTTGCCCATCAGTCACATTTTTGTCGAGGAAACACCTGAAATAAATGGTTTATTGAATCTCGATCGTAGTGATACACATGTTCATGCCAAAAGATAGTAATGATAGTACCACCTACTTGTGGCACTGCCACGTAAGTCATATCGGTATAAAACGCATGAAGAAGCTCCATGTTGATGGATCTTTGGGCTCACTCGTTTTGAAAAGTTTGAGACATGCGAACCATGTCTATTGGTGTATATGCATGAAGAAACTCCATGCAAATGGAGCGTTTGGACTCACTTGATTTTGAATCACTTGAGACATGCAAATCATACCACATGGGCAAGATGACTGAAAGTCTTGTTTTCAGTAAAATGAAACTAGAAAGCAACTTGTTGGAAGTAATACATTTTGATGTGTGCAGTCCAATGAGTGCTGAGGCGTGTAGTGGATATCGTTATGTTCTTACTTCACAGATGATTTGAGTAGATGTTGAGTATATTTACTTGATGAATCACGAGTCTGAATTATTGAAAGGTTCAAGTAATTTCAGGGTGAAGTTGAAAGATCGTCGTGACAAGAGGATAAAAGATCTATGATATGATCATAGAGATGAATATCTGAATTACGAGTTTGGCACAGAATTAAGACATTGTGGTAATTGTTTCACAACTAATACAGCCAAGAACACCATAGTGTGATGGTGTGTCCGAACATCATAACTGCACCCTATTGGATATGATGCATACCATGATGTCTCTTATCGAATTACCACAATAGTTTATGGGTTAGGCATTAGAGACAACCGCATTCATTTTAAAAGGGGCACCACGTAATTCCGATGAGATGACACTGTATGAACTATGGTTTAGAGAAACCTAAGCTGTCATTTCTTGAAAGTTTGGGGCTGCGACGCTTATGTGAAAAAGTTTCAGGCTGATAAGCTCGAACCCAAAGCGGATAAATGCATCTTCATAGGACAACCAAAATAGTTGGGTATACCTCCTGTCTCAGATCCGAAAGCAATAAGGGATTGTTTCTAGAATCGGGTCCTTTCTCGAGGAAAAGTTTCTCTCGAAAGAATTGAGTGGGAGGATGGTAGAGACTTGATGAGGTTATTGAACCGTCTCTTCAACTAGTGTGTGGCAGGGCACAGGAAGTTGTTCCTGTGGCACCTACACCAATTGAAGTGGAAGCTTATGATAGTGATCATGAAACTTCAGATCAAGTCACTACCAAACCTCGTAGGATGACAAGGATGAGTACTACTTCAGAATGCTACGTGATCCTGTCTTGGAAGTCATGTTGCTAGACAACAATGAACCTACGAGCTATGGAGAAGCGATGGTGGGCCTGGATTCCGATAAATGGCTCGAGGCCATAAAATCCGAGATAGGATCCATGTATGAAAACAAAGTGTAGACTTTGGAAGAACTACTTGATGGTCGTAAGGCTGTTAGGTACATATGGATTTTAAAAGGAAGACGGACAATGATGGTAAGTATCACCATCAAGAAAGCTCGACTCGTCGTTAAGATGTTTTCCGACAAGTTCAAGGAGAGACTTTCTCACTCGTAGCGATGCTAAGAGTCTGTTGGAATTATATTAGCGATTACTGCATTATTTATGAAATCTTGCAGATAGGATGTCAAAACATTGTTTCCTCGACGTTTTTTTGAGGAAAGGTTGTATGTGATACAAACCGAAAGGTTTTGTCAATCCTGAAAGATGCTAATAAGTATGCGAAGCTCCAGCAATCCTTCTAGGGACTGGAGTAAGCATCTCGGAGTTGGAATGTATGCTTTGATGATGATCAAAGATTTTGGGTTTATACAAAGTTTATGAGAAACTTGTATTTCCAAAGAAGTGAGTGGGAGCACTATAGAATTTCTGATGAATATATGTTGTTGGCATATTGTTGATCAGAAATGACATGGAATTTCTGGAAGGCATGTAGGGTTATTTGGAAAGTGTTTTTCAATGGAAAGCCTGGATTAAGCTACTTGAACATTGAGAATCAAGATCTATAAGGATAGATCAAAATTCTTAATGGTACTTTCAAATGAGCACATACCTTGACATGATCTTGAAGGTGTTCAAGATGGATCAGTCAAAGAAGGAGTTCTTGCCTGAGTTGTAAGGTATGAAGTTAAGACTTAAAGCTCGAGATTATTGACTCTAGTGCAAGTGGGAGACTGTTGGAAATATGCCCTAGAGGCAATAATAAATTAGTTATTATTATATTTCCTTGTTCATGATAATCGTTTATTATCCATGCTAGAATTGTATTGATAGGAAACTCAGATACATGTGTGGATACATAGACAACACCATGTCCCTAGTAAGCCTCTAGTTGACTAGCTCGTTGATCAATGGATGGTTATGGTTTCCTGACCATGGACATTGGATGTCATTGATAACGGGATCACATCATTAGAAGAATGATGTGATGGACAAGACCCAATCCTAAGCCTAGCACAAGATCATGTAGTTCGTATGCTAAAGCTTTTCTAATGTCAAGTATCATTTCCTTAGACCATGAGATTGTGCAACTCCCGGATACCGTAGGAGTGCTTTGGGTGTGCCAAACGTCACAACGTAACTGGGTGGCTATAAAGGTACACTACGGGTATCTCCGAAAGTGTCTGTTGGGTTGGCACGAATCGAGACTGGGATTTGTCACTCCGTGTAAACGGAGAGGTATCTCTGGGCCCACTCGGTAGGACATCATCATAATGTGCACAATATGATCAAGGAGTTGATCACAGGATGATGTGTTACGGAACGAGTAAAGAGACTTGCCGGTAACGAGATTGAACAAGGTATTGGGATACCGACGATCGAATCTCGGGCAAGTATCGTACCGCTAGACAAAGGGAATTGTATACGGGATTGATTAAGTCCTTGACATCGTGGTTCATTCGATGAGATCATCGTAGAACATGTGGGAGCCAACATGGGTATCCAGATCCCGCTGTTGGTTATTGACTGGAGAACGTCTCGGTCATGTCTGCATGGTTCCCGAACCCGTAGGGTCTACACACTTAAGGTTCGGTGACGCTAGGGTTATAGAGATATTAGTATGCGGTAACCCGAAAGTTGTTCGGAGTCCCGGATGAGATCCCGGACGTCACGAGGAGTTCCGGAATGGTCCGGAGGTAAAGAATTATATATAGGAAGTGCTATTTCGGTCATCGGGACAAGTTTCGGGGTCACCGGTATTGTACCGGGACCACCGGAAGGGTCCCGGGGGTCCACCGGGTGGGGCCACCTGCCCCGAGGGCCACATGGGCTGTAGGGGGTGCGCCTTGGCCAACATGGGCCAAGGGCACCATCCCCTAGAGGCCCATGCGCCAAAGGGACAAGAGGAGGGGAGAGTCCTAAAGGGGGAAGGCACCTCCGAGGTGCCTTGGGGAGGATGGACTCCTCCCCCCCTTGGCCGCACCCTTCCTTGGAGGAAGGGGCAAGGCTGCGCCCTCCCCCTCTCCCTTGGCCCTATATATAGTGGGGGGGGAGGGAGGGCAACCACACCTAAGCCCTGGCGCCTCCCTCTCCCTCCCATGACACATCTCCCTCCTCCCGCAACGCTTGGCGAAGCCCTGTTGGAATCCCGCTACTTCCACCACCACGCCGTCGTGTTGTTGGATCTCCATCAACCTCTCCTCCCCCCTTGCTGGATCAAGAAGGAGGAGACGTCGCTGCTCCGTACGTGTGTTGAACGCGGAGGTGCCGTCCGTTCGGCGCTAGGATCATCGGTGATTTGGATCACGACGAGTACGACTCCATCAACCCCGTTCTCTTGAATGCTTTCGCGCGCGATCTACAAGGGTATGTAGATCCACTCCTCCCTCGTTGCTAGATGACTCCATAGATTGATCTTGGTGACACGTAGGAAAATTTTGAATTTATGCTACGTTCCCCATCAATTGTAGTAGTGAAAATGGGTGCAGTTCCCTGCCTCAAGTGGAGCATCGACATAACTTGACAGTATATGGGTGTTTCCTAATTTTAATCTTGTTTTCTAGTTCTAATTTCAAATGCAGATCAGACTGTATTGTGCATATCTACATCTTGGAAAACATGTTCTAATTTAGTTTCTGAAATTTACAGTATTGGTCATCCTAACTGAAACATGTTATGATGTTCAGTTTGCTCATGTTTTAAAACGTCATAAAATCGTTGTACCTGAAGAGCAGAGGCGCCGGGCAAGTTTGATCTTTGATCTGATGTAAAAAAAGTTTGATCTTTGATACTGCTGATATCGATCATTTGCTGCTACAGAAGATACTACTTCTACAGATACTACTGCTATAGATGATAGTCCTCTGTGTTGATCAATTGATCTGCGGCTGATACTCTGCTTAACTGATCTCTTGATCTGCAGGTGAGAAGTAGAGGATCTACTGTTGGGCGAGCAGTGAGGTGCTGGGCGTGGAGGAGGAGAAGCGCCTGGGCTTGGAGGAGGAGCGGTGCCTAGTTGTGGAGAGGAGGTACTGGGCATGGAGGAGTAGAACAGGCGACCGGAGCTTAGGCGTGGGCGGGGGAAAGTCCAGGGATCGTCGATTTGGTGGTCGTCGGCGGGGATGGGCGGCGGAAATTACCAGTGACCATCGCTCAGGTGGGCAGCAGGGGAGCTCCGGCGACAGCTCGAGCAGGGGAGCAGCAGCACGAGCCTGGCGGAACAGGATAAGCAGGAGGATGGGCTTGAGGTCCAGGCGCGCTCGGGAGCTTGAGGAGGACGAGATCCACCGGATCTTGGTGGTGGGACCTTGAGGAGGACGAGATCCACCGGATCTTGGTGGCGCAGGTCCTGCGCGGCAGCGGCGGAGGGGATCGCGATGCGAGTGGATTACGGCAGCTTAGGTCCTGGGCGGCGGTGGCGCAGGTACTGGGCGGCGGAGGAGCAGGTACCGGGCGGCGGAGGAGCTGGCCCTGGGCGGCGCAGGCGACGAATCGGCCGACGACGGCCTTGGCCTGATGCACGGGAGCTAGATCGGGCGGAGGAAGACGGAAGGACTTGTTTGTAAAAGATTCGAAGATACAAGGGGTTTTTGTGCAAAATTTACATTACACTATGCTTGCGACATGTTTTTCAGGACGGAGGGAGTAATATACTCCCTTCATTCCCTTATAAGGTCACTAGGAAAAATACATTTTGCATATATACAAGACCACTAACAGTAATCGAGGCAAAAATTAATGATGTTTTCTCATACTATCAACTTTTTTAATACAGTTTTGCTAAAGCACATCTAGATGTGCCATAAGTATTGCACATCTAAGTCATATGTTTTTTTTAGAGAAAAGGCATCAACCGAGCCCGAGATGGGGCTCGAGCCTAGCCCGACTATGTTTTGATCTTACATTGAGATTCGTGTGAATATTTTCTTTCTCTCTTTTTTCTCTTTATACTTGATTCACTCATTTAGATGTGCAATAACTAAAGCACATCTAGATGTGCCCTAGACACACCCTTTTTAATACTTGCATGCATGTAGTCATAATAGTACTTCCTTCTCATTCCTTCCTTATATGCATACAAGCGTATTAATGATTCGTTTAACGAAAAAAAAGGTTAACTTCCAAAACAATCATTTAATTTTACATTGACACCGTAATTTGAGTTTGTGGTCTTGTATAAGGAATGAGGAAGTATATCCGAAATAAACGTAAGGGAAACGGAAAGGAAGATTTTCTTCCAAATACAGTACAGTTTGCAGAAGCAAAAGCAAAATGAAAAATGTATGGCTCACGTGTGTGTCGAATGGGTGCCATGCAAATGCATACGTGACCAACAACAATACGCGAAATAATCCATTACACTACGTGCTGGACTTTTTCCCTTTATAACACGGCCGGGAAGGGACTAGAAGGTCCCCGAAGCTGTTGTAAACTTGTAATATCAGTAGGTGATAAAGACAAGACATTCAATCAAATAAAGAGTATAATCATGTCCTTCCTTTTTACAAACAAGACCCTAAATATAATAGAAAACATCATTTCTTTTACAAACAAGACCCTAAATATAATAGAGAGAAAATGCAATGTAGTCCTGCTTTCGCCACCATCTTCGGATAAATCATTGCCATCATCGGGCAAAGGAGCCGGCCGGGCTCACCATGGAGGGTGAATAAAGCTCGCCAAAATAGCTTGCTTATTTGATCTTCTTTTCTGACGGCCAAGGTTGATGTAGTGGAAGAAACTAGACGAATGAACATTCAGTGCAGCTTGCAAGTCCCCTTGAATGCTAGATCAGAATGGGTGGCACAACCATCCACCCGCATCCTTCCTTATGTCTCGGCAACAATGGAAAAAGAGGGCAAGGAAAGCCTGATGCACCGGATTCACTGCTCCACGTAGTTTATTGATGGAGAGAGCGGAGAATGTTCCTTGCTACTTCGCATGCCACCATGGACGAGGAGAGGAAGAAACAATCTGCCGCCAATCCATGCCACTCATAAGCATATGAGTACATCTCCGACACGACATTACAGCAATCATCACCAAGGCAATCTTAAACTACTACTAAACCTAGCCCTAACATCTATAACGACAAAGTTCCCCCACCCCCTGTCATCCGACGTTGTTGCCAAATGAAGAGACAGGGGTGGGGAAGCTTTGGGGAGACTCTCAAGAGGAGGAAGAGAGAGAAAAGGTGGGGGCGACGAGCAGTGTCCATACTCTAGACTTAATTTGGCGTCTTGCAATAAGGTTAGGGCTCATGAAGGTTTGGTTTCGAAGAGAGGGTTATGGTTTTTGCATAATTTTTAATAATGATTTATTATTACATCTCATTGTTTGACTATACTAGAACGGTTAATTTTGAATCACATGCAAATAATAGCAATGATGTTTTTTATGTGAACCACGTAAAATAATCATCATATGTTTTTGTAACTAGGGATAACTAAATGCGAGTATAATATCTTCGTCAAAACCATACAGAAGATGATGTTACCCATGTCTTGTGTTGAGTGCCTTGATTGGTATGTAGTTTCAAAGCATGGATCTAGATGGATTTTTTCTCTCCCCTGGAACTAGGTGTTGATATTGTCATGAGTAAGGATACCTAGTCAGGGGAGGTTGTTTTACGCGTATACCCGGATTATATCACCCAGAAGAGTATCCAAGGATTCTTGATTTTTGTGTCCCGCCATGTCTCAGTAAATACTCGAAGAGTATAAGGCCGAAGGATTATGTTGGAGATCTGATTTGTTATGGGAGGGTGGACTTGCAACTCGGACAAAAAAGGTTGGGCCCCTAGTTGCGAGTGGATGGTGGACTTGCAACTCGAACAAAAAAGGTATGAGCCTAGTTACGAGTCGAGGGTGGAATCGCAACTCGGACAACAAAGATTGGGCCCCAGTTACGAGTCGAGAGTGGACTTGCAACTTGGACAAAAAGAGTCTAGCCCCATATGTGAGTGGAGAGTGGACTTGCAACTAGGACAAAAAAGGTTGGGCCCCAGTTAGGAATCGAGGATTGACTTCCAACTAGGACAAAAAAAAGGTCGGACTCCAGTTGCGGCTCGAGGATGGACTTGCAATTAGGACAAAAAATGTCGGGGCTCAGTTGCGAGTCGAGAGTGTAATTGCAATCGGGAAAAAAAGTCCGGGCCCCAGTTGTGACTCGAGAATGGACTTGCAACTAGGGAAAAAAAAGTCGAACCCCGAGTAACGAGTTGAGGGTGGACTTGCAATTAGGACAAAAAATGTCGGGGCTCAGTTGCGAGTCGAGAGTGTAATTGCAATCGGGAAAAAAAGTCCGGGCCCCAGTTGGACTTGCAACTAGGAAAAAAAAGGTCGAACCCCGAGTAACGAGTTGAGGGTGGACTTGCAATTAGGACAAAAAATGTCGGGGCTCAGTTGCGAGTCGAGAGTGTAATTGCAATCGGGAAAAAAAAGTCCGGGCCCCAGTTGTGACTCGAGAATGGACTTGCAACTAGGAAAAAAAAGGTCGAACCCCGAGTAACGAGTTGAGGGTGGACTTGCAATTAGGACAAAAAATGTCGGGGCTCAGTTGCGAGTCGAGAGTGTAATTGCAATCGGGAAAAAAAGTCCGGGCCCCAGTTGTGACTCGAGAATGGACTTGCAACTAGGGAAAAAAAAGGTCGAACCCCGAGTAACGAGTTGAGGTGGACTTGCAATTAGGACAAAAAATGTCGGGGCTCAGTTGCGAGTCGAGAGTGTAATTGCAATCGGGAAAAAAAGTCCGGGCCCCAGTTGTGACTCGAGAATGGACTTGCAACTAGGGAAAAAAAGGTCGAACCCCGAGTAACGAGTTGAGGGTGGACTTGCAATTAGGACAAAAAATGTCGGGGCTCAGTTGCGAGTCGAGAGTGTAATTGCAATCGGGAAAAAAAAAGTCCGGGCCCCAGTTGTGACTCGAGAATGGACTTGCAACTAGGAAAAAAAAGGTCGAACCCCGAGTAACGAGTTGAGGGTGGACTTGCAATTAGGACAAAAAATGTCGGGGCTCAGTTGCGAGTCGAGAGTGTAATTGCAATCGGGAAAAAAAGTCCGGGCCCCAGTTGTGACTCGAGAATGGACTTGCAACTAGGGAAAAAAAAGGTCGAACCCCGAGTAACGAGTTGAGGTGGACTTGCAATTAGGACAAAAAATGTCGGGGCTCAGTTGCGAGTCGAGAGTGTAATTGCAATCGGGAAAAAAAGTCCGGGCCCCAGTTGTGACTCGAGAATGGACTTGCAACTAGGGAAAAAAAGGTCGAACCCCGAGTAACGAGTTGAGGGTGGACTTGCAATTAGGACAAAAAATGTCGGGGCTCAGTTGCGAGTCGAGAGTGTAATTGCAATCGGGAAAAAAAGTCCGGGCCCCAGTTGTGACTCGAGAATGGACTTGCAACTAGGAAAAAAAAGGTCGAACCCCGAGTAACGAGTTGAGGATGGACTTGCAACTGGGACAAAAAAGTCAGGTTCCGATTACGAGTCGAAGGGGGAATTGCAACTGGGACAAAAAAAGGTCGGGCTCCAATTACGAGTTGAGGGTGGACTTGCAACTAAAATAGGGTCGGGCCCAAGTTGCGAGGAGATGGTGGACTTGCAATTGGGACAAAAAAAGGTCGGGTCCCAGTTGTGAGTCGAGGGCGGACTTACAACTGGGACAAAAAAGGTCAGGCCCGTGCTGCGAGTCGATGGTGGGCTTACAACTGGGGAAAAAGACCGGGTCCTAGTTGTGAGTCGAGGGTGGATTTGTAACTGGGACAAAAAAAATCATAGCCTAGTTATGACCCGAGAGCTGACAAAAGTGAAGCTAAACAGGCCTAGGCGAACAACATGATATGCAATACACAAACAACAACAAAGTGAGGTGGAAGATAAAGCGCTTGCACGAAAATTACGAAAACTAAATCAATCAGTGAATTTAAAATAGACTTATAAAATTTCAAAAATTATGGATTTAAAAAGACCAAAAAAAGGAAACCAAAAAAAGGTTTAAAACCAAAAGAAAAAAATGGAAAAAACAAACATGAAAAAAAAATACCCTTGTTCCAAAAGACCGGACGAAAATTACAAGTTGTCACCCTAGCGCCCTATAACTCATGGAGCATACCTATACCTTGCCTTGCTTCATCTCCGCGCTTTTCCTTTTCTTTTGAGAATGCCTCTCCCCGCTCACAATGACATTGCTTCAAAAAAAAGTATAGCCGTCAAACACACAGACAGCCCAACCCACAAAAAATGTATAAAAGAAACTGGTTATTTTCGTCATTGGGCCAAACCCAACGAAGACAACGTGACACAACTGAGCAACAAACACGACTGCATGGGATGTACGAGTGTGAGAGACAGTTGCACGAATCTTATAGCAAAGTTTTATTCTATGGTGATGGACTTAGATGTGAGGTAACTATTTCACATCAATATGTGAAATAGCAAACTCGGTATAGATATGTTTCTGATGCATTCAGAAATAATATTGTATATCGAAAAAACTTCACATGTATTAACAAAAGCCCGATAATAATACACAAAAAAACAAAGAAAAATGCACAAAACCAACAAAAAATAAAAGGACAAACGAAGGAAAATCGCTCAGGATGGAAAATAGGTAAAAAAACAAACTCTTGCATTTCTACCCTGCACCCCAAGTATATTGCATCTAGATGTGAAATAGCAAACTTGCTTTGATATACTCCCTCCGTCCGAAAAGCTTGTTCCAACCTTGTCCCTCGAATAAATATATCTAGCACTAATTTAATGCTAGATGCATTCATTTGAGGGACAAACTTTTTCAGACGGAGGACCAGAAACAAATAAATTAGGGAAGCGGATTTGTTGGAGATGCAATAAGCCGGGACAATATTTGTTCACGATCCCCTAAAGTCCAATATAATATATTCTCCTTGGCCTATCTCAGGATGCCACGATAAAGATACTAGTAGAACTCTAGGAAGAGCGAAATGGTGCAGCTCACTCCATCAGGAGATCGACAAATCTCTTGAAATTCTCGTACGAGGAGCCTCCCTCGCTGACGCTCTTGCGAGCTGCATCCCTGAGCATCCGCGCCCTCTCCGCGATTCCCTTGTCGCCGGTGAGCTGTTCGAGTTTCGCCTTCACCTCTTCCTTGGTGACGACGCCGTCCTCGCCATGCGTCACGCCCAAACCAGTCCTCCAAATGTCGCAGATGTAGCTCCGGTTCGCGAACTAGTCGGAGAAGTAGGGCCAGCACAGGATGGGCACGCCGTTCCTCGCCCCCTCCATCGTCGAGTTCCACCCGCAGTGCGACACGAAGCATGCCACCGCCGGATGCGCGAGAACCTACATGTACGTCGAGATAACCAAGGATCATGGCCGGACTCAAAACGCATGGCATGATGCTGAAGTTCTTGGCAGTGCACCGGGCGCGCACCTGCTGCTGGGGGCACCAGCTGACGATCATGCCGTTGCCGGCGACGCGCGTCTGGATTTCTCTGCGTCAATAGATTGATTGAGACTTCTCAAGGCAGTAAATTTAGTTCCAGAATATGAAGGAGCAGAGTATTGCATGGAAATGAGTAAAGAAGCAGAGTACCATTGTGGTCGAAGATGCCATCCTGTACGAGCTGGGGAATCCTGAGCGACGTGGCAAGGCACGCCGCGGACGCCGGGCAGACGGAGGCGACCCGGACGCCGAGATTCCTCGCGGCCTGGAAGCAGCACGCCATGGTGGAGTCGGCGACGAGCCACCGCACCTTCCTCTCCCCGGACGCCTCCGTCTCCCTGATGAGCTCCGCCACGTGGCCCGGCACGCGCCCCAAGACCCCGGCCAGGACCTTGCCTAGGTCCCTGCGGCTGTCGCCGTCGGCCAGGCCGTCCGGTACGGAGACCAGGCGGATCCCGTCCAGCGCCTCGCCGCCGCCGTTCCGCGGCAGGGCGTCGAGAAGGAGCTTGTGGATGGGCTCGGTGCAGACGAAGGTGACCTGGAGGCCGTGGTCGACGAGGCGGTGCGAGAGCTCCATGAGCGGGGTGACGTGGCCCTGCGCCGGGAACGGCAGCACCATGACGTGGGGCGCCGCCCCGGCCATGGCCGGTTCGCCGGTCGGGCTGAACAGGCAATGTGCGCAGCGGCAGAAACGCAGGGAGTGATGATAAGGGCGCCTTTCTGCGTCGTGCTCGTCGTTTTCCGCGGAGAAGGATGAAACCGGCCGGGGCGTCTGCTTCTGCCATATGTTCCGTCGGCCACATGTACTCGCGCGGTGAGTGAGTGAGAAGAAAGGAGCTGCGATATGTTCCTGTCTCCTTGTATGGGCACCTACAACATATAGCCATCGATAATTGACCCTTGTAAGGGAGAGTGGATTTATTCTCTCTCTCTCTCTCTCTCTCTCTCTCTCTCTCTCTCTCTCTCTCTCTCTCTCTCTCTCTCTCTCTCTCTCTCTCTCTCTCTCTCTCTCTCTCTCTCTCTCTCTGCATGGAGAGTGGATTTATTCTCCCGAGCTCCATGGAACACTGTTTTTTGAAAATTTCCAAAATTGTTTTCTAAATTTCAAAAATAACTGGAAAAATACACATGAAGATTTAGGTATATACTACTATTACTACTACATTCCTGTATAGTTTCATGAACAAATACTTCTATAGTGAACAGTGCATGTGCTAGAACGAGATGATTTTTTTTGTAGCTTGAATCGAAACGTATTCCATCATGAAAAAAAAATATGAGATGTAGTATACATCCATAGGTTCATGTGTAATTTTTTTCAAAATGTTCCAAAACTTCAAACATATAGTTTTTTGAAAGAAAAAAAATCAAAAATCAAAAATCCAAGCTCCATAGAGTCCGGGATCCAAAAGCAATTTCCGCTTCTATGGAAGCATTGGCATGTCCTGAAGCCCTGGCACTCCGCCATCTTCCTGTTGCCTTGGCTTGTATGATGGTTGTGATGGACATATCAACCGAAGCTTCGGAGGGAGCCCCATGAAATTAGGCGGCCTAAACATAAATCTTTAAGCGGCCTAAATATGGACTTATTTTTAGGCGGCCCATGAAATTAAACTTCGGAGGGGGTACAAGAGTGCATTCGGGTGGGCCAGCCCATGTAGCAGCACCAAAGTAGTGACAGGCACTAGCTCTGGTTTCTTCCGCTAAAAACATAAGCAAGCCTTGGATTCTTCGCTTTTTCTATTTTGGATTATTATTATTTTGGTTTCTTGTTATGGTTTTATAGGAAAGCACAAAATGTATTTATGCTTAAAATTCATGTTTTCAAAAAATAAACTGAGAAGATGTTTTGAAAACTGTCAACATTTTCAAATTTTAGGGTCATTATATAAAAGGAAATATTTCCAAAAAACATTGGCAAAAAATTCAAAGATTTGTACTCCCTCCGTTCCTAAATATAAGTCATTTTAGAGATTTCAATATGGACTACAAGCGGAGCAAAATGAGTTAATCTACACTCTAAACTATGTCTATATACATCCGTATGGAGTTCATATTAGAATCGAATCTCTAAAAAGGCTTACATTTAGGAATGGAGGGAGTAAAACTTATGTTTTTTTAATATTCAAACATTTGATTTTTTTAAGAACTAAAATAACAAAAGGTAATAAATTAAAATAAAAAAGACCAAAATCTTCTAAAAGGTTCCCAAAACCAGAAAACAAAACCTACTACATGGGCCACCCGGTATAGTCGCTGGCTCGGCTCGGTGCAATGCATCAACATTTTGGCGGGAGCTCCTATTTATCACGCGAGTCGACAGATAGACCCCAATCGCGCATTTTGGGACAGCCCATGTAGCAAGAGTTACGTGCCTCCATTCAAAAATAAATAAAATAGCACAAGTGACAGCCAAAACTTGATTCTCCTTTTTGGAAAGACCTGATGAGGGTTAAAAAAGAGTTACCCACTCTAGGTCAAGAATAACGTTCTTTTTAGTGGATATTATATATCTAGGGCTCCACTGAATATTAGTTTTGGGTTGACTCTGACGGATTATGAATGGATGGCCTGGTTACGTTTTGTTGACGAAAATAAATCTAACAGGAGACTAGTCAGATGTATTCCGATGAAAATTGCATATCTGGGGTTTTCTCGGTCAAATCGATGTATTATATGGCAAATGTATTTTTGGGGTAAAGCAGAACTTTATTATAACTTAAAGGTGCTCGGGCAAATCGCCCAAGGCACGCAGCTACTTGGGACGGTACAATAGTTGGCTAACACAAACGACCAGTTTTAGCTAACTCATGCCCTACATATTTTGCACCACGATGACACACGGTCACACGCTGCTTGGAGAACCACATTTTGAACTGGAACTTGATGTCCACGATACATGATCGATTCATCTTACACATATTATTTCGTGTGCCATGGCTTGGGAGCACCCGAAGCAATGGACCCATGGTAGCCGTTGAACTTCTAGAAAAAAATTCAACAGTTCTTGCAATCTTGTAACTTGACTGACCCAACTAGAAAAAGACTTGACTGACCCGGGATGTTGATCGCCACAAACAGCTATAGCACACCCGCCACGTACACAGAGCACTACCGTTGTAGGAGTATCACAGTATACGGTGTACTCTCTCATTGGCTTAGCAGGTCGATGAACTTCTTGAAATTCTTCTCCGACGAGCCGCCCTCGCCGATGCACTCGGACGCCGCGTCCTTGAGCCAGGACGCCCTCTTCCTGATGCCCGCGTCGCCGATGACACTTTCCACCTTGCCCCGCACCTCCTCCTTGGCCACGATGCCGTCGTCGCCGGGGCACACGGCGAGGCCGGTCCTCCACACGTCGGTGACGTAGCTCCGGTCCAGGAACTGCTCGCAGAAGTAGGGCCAGCACAGGACCGGCACGCCGTTCCTCGCCGCCTCCATCGTCGAGTTCCACCCGCAGTGCGACACGAAGCAGGCCACCGCGCGGTGCCCCAGGACCTGCATGCCGGAACCAAACAGATCCACACGTTACGGCACTGCGCAGCTAGCGACACGTCAAGTGGCACGGGTGAGCGTGGCGGTTTGTGGGTTTGGAGCGACCTGCTGCTGGGAGCACCAGCTGACGATCATGCCGGTGCCGGCGACGCGCTGGCTGAACTCGGCGAGCCACGCCTTGCTCAGTCCGGGGGTGAAGTCCGGGCGCACCACCCACAGGAAGGGCCGGCCGGCGAGCTCCAGCCCCTCGGCCAGCTCCCGGAACTGGCGCGGGTCGAAGATGGCCATGCTGCCAAAGGCCACGTAGACGACGGAGCCGTCGGCCCGCGCGTCCAGCCATTTGAGGCACCTCGCGTCCTCCGGCAGGAAGTTGCCCACGGGCTTCTGGAACTCCCCGTCGGCGAAGAGCGGACCGATGGGCAGGATGTTGGGGAAGAGCTTGAACGCGCCGGCCTCCGCCTCCTGGAACGAGTTGCACACGGTCATCTCGGCGAGGTCGTTGAACTTGTTGTTCCGGCACACGAGGTCGAAGATGATGTGCTGCCCCTCGGGGGCGCCGGCGTTGTTCCACGACATGAGCGACGTGTGCAGCGGCGGCATCCCCGGGGCGAGCTGCAGCGTCTCCTGCCGCACCGGCCATCCTACAGTACACGTACGGTATTCAATCGCGCCGGGCCGGACAGCCGGTGAAGAAATCGATCAGTCCACGGAAGGAGAAGCACACATACCCTTGTCGTTGAGGACGCCGTCCTGAATGAGCTGGGGGATCTTGAGCATGATGGCGAGGCACGCCGCGGAGGCCGGCCAGAAGGAGGCGACGCGGATGCCGAGCCTCCTGGCGACCTCGAAGGACCAGCCCATGTTGACGTCGCCGACGAGCCACTTCACCCTGGGCCGCCCAGCGTCCTCCATCTCCCCCACGAGCCGCTCCAGGTAGCCCGGCATGTGGCGCGAGTAGGCGTCGATGAGCTTGTTGAGGTCCTTGCGGTCCTCGTCGCCGGCCAGCCCGTCCGGGATGGAGGCGAGGTGGATGCCGCGCAGCGCGGCGGCGCCGTCGGGCGCCATGGCGGCGAGCACGAGCGCGTGGTCCACCTCGGTGTTGACGAAGGTGACCTGGAAGCCGTGGTCGACGAGGCGGTGCGAGAGCTCCATGAGCGGCACGACGTGGCCCTGGCACGGCATGGGCAGCACCATCACGTGGCCCCTCGCCATGGCTTAGCCTCTCCCTCTCCGCAGTCCGCAGTCCACGCGCACGGCAGCAGCACTAGAAAGACGCGCGCAGGGGATGCAGACGCAGTGTGGCAAACTGGCTATCACCGCACAGCACAGCCTTTTGTGGAAGGATTCCGGTCGTGGGGGACAGAAGCTTCCTGCGAAATACTCCTTCGGTTCCTAAATATTTGTCTTTCTAAAGATTTCAACAAATGACTATATACGAAGTAAAAAAAGTAAATATATATTTTAAAATATGTCTATATACATCTGTACGTGGTAATCATTTGAAATTTTTAAAATGATAAATATTTAAAAACGGAGGAAGTACTAAATAGCTTGTCTCGGTGGTGAGCTGGCGGTGAGGTCTGTCTGTCTGCGTTCTGCAGCAAGAAGCCAAGCAATCGTTCAAAGCTACAATTAGTCGCTTCTGGACAGTGCAATAATATGCATGCATGCTTATCGGATGCAGGTCGTGTTTGTCGCCTTCTAGCACTAGTAAGACAGAAGAGTCATGATGATGAAGGTGGCGGTCGCAAGGAGTTTGCTATTTTAATTGGTCGGCGAATCTCTCGTATTTTTTATCATCAGTTTTGTTAAATCTCAGTCGACTTAGACTTAGTTGATGCTATATTTTTTTGATTTTGCATGAAGATTTGTATAATTTCTTTTTATTTTTTTCTTTTTCTTTTTATATACTGGTATATTACTTAACTGAGACTTGGTTAAGTATCAGTCAACTGAGACCTAAACACACTTTTTATCATGCATATCGGACGATTGATCTGGCCGGTGGAATTCTAGCGCTGGCGAACGAACTGCAGTTGAAGAGTAAATTCTTAAACAGCAGCAGGGCTTATTAAACAGAGCTAGTGCAGACTTTACGCGCCAACAAACATTGGGGATACCCCTGGAATGGCTGGCTATCACCATGACCGCCCGACAGGCCGTGGTTTCTTTAGTGTCAACCTCCTCGTGGAACCTCCACCCAACGCCTGCGCTTGCAAAAGTCAGTTCAGGTAGGTGGTAAATCGTGGATTCCCCGGTAAATTTCTCACGCAAATTTTCCGTAAAAATTAAAAATATAAGTATGTGCTATTCAGCATGCACCACGGCAACGCACTAATGGAATTTGGTCTACGCCGAGTGCCAGGTACATTCGGTGATGGGCCAAATAAACTCGGCAAAGTCTGCCGAAAATCGTTCTCGATAAAGAGTACTTGGCCTACACCTCTTAGGCAGACAGAATTTTACCGAGGGCCAACTATCAGGGACTCGGCAAACAGTTTCCCGAGAGCCAAACGGTACCTCTTGGCAAAATAAAGAGACTTCACGGCCACGGGATGGAGACGGCGGTTGCCACATGGTACGTCTTTGCCGAGAGCTTGAAGGTGGCGTTCGGCAAGGATTACACCGCCGCGGCGTGTCCAACTCCTGATAGGCGGGACCCAAACATAATTCCGAGACATGTCTTTGTCGAGGGCCTTTCTCGGCAAACAAAATGAGTAGGAAGCTGACGCATATCCAGCTCCTAATGCCGAGACATGTCTTTGCCGCCGAGAGCCCTTCTCGGCAAAGAAAACGAATAGGAAGTTACCACGTGTCCATGACCTGACAGGCGAGCCCTAGAGCTGATGCCGAGTGACGAATTTACCGAGAGCCTCACTCGGCGAAGTAGGTGAATAGGAAGTCGCCACGTGTCCTTGAAATAGAATCGTTGCAACATATATGAGATGAGACTAACGCCATATTGCAGGCTTTGTTGGAGAAACGGGCTACTGAAGAGGAACGGCGGCAGGCAGAACAGGAGGCAAGAGCGAGGGAACAAGCGAAAACAAATGAAGGATAAAGGCGCTCGAGCAAAAGCTTGAGGTTCGGCTTTCTCTTAATATAGATATCATTTCAATATACATCTATGGACCGTGCTAATGCAAAATCAAGCGGGTGGGAATGTTGCCCCTCCTCCTCCTCCAGAAGCATAGAGAATGTGTCCATGTGGTGTGCAACGCGGCTAGAAACTTAGAATTTGCATGTGTTTTGCTTTATGAACTTACATGAATTAAGCTTATGTATGAATATGTGAACTTGTGTATGATGTATTCGAGTAATGTTCTTTTTCTATGAACTTGTATGAATTAGCCTATGTGAGCTTGTATGAATTATGCCTATGTGATATGTGTGTGATGTGCTCGAGAAATTTTTAGGAGCTCCTTCATTTGATATGATATGTCATTCTGCACTGAAGTTATAGGCAGAAAAGCGTATGTATTTATTTCCAATTGCAGGTATTAAAGAAGAAACAAATAGACAACAAAAGCAACGAGACATACCTCCGACAATAACACTCGAAATAGAATCTTTCCTGAGAGCACACGTTCAGAAGAGGGGTCACCTGAGAGCATCTCCAACAGGCGACGGTCGCACCGCGCGCAAAAAACTGATATGCCACGCACGCATCGCCTGATTTTGGCGCGGCGCGCAGCGCTGGCTCCAGCAGCCGCGCTAAAATGCAGCGCGCGCGCCGCTCCAGTAGCGCGCAAAAATGCAGCGCGCACGACTCGTCGGTGCATTGCATATGGCATTTTCAACACAAAATGATAAACATTTTCCAACACAATAAAAATTTCACACAAACAAGTTGATGAAGTTCATGCCCACAAGTTTAAAATCATGCCCACAAGTTCATCCAACCAAGTTCAAAATGCAAATCAAGTTCAATACACAAATGAAAGACACATCATTCCTCGTCCTCGTCCTCGTCTTCGTCCTCGTCCTCATCTTCGGAAGACGATTCTTCCGCCTCCGAAGATGAATCTTCCTCCCTCTCCTCATCGCGCACCGCATCACGTGAAGCTCCAACGGTGTTGGCAAGATCTTCAGCGGCATTTTCATGGGAATGTGTGCGAGCAGGCACATCGAAAGACATTCCACCCATGACGGCCGGAGGTGCACTCATGCCTCCCATGAGAGAAGCAAAACTCATGCCTCCCATGGTGGCCATAGCATCGGGGGGTGCTCGAAAGCCAGGCATGCTTCCCATTGCACCTAAACCGCCCACGGTACCTCCGAAGCCACCCATGCCACCCATGGCGCCGAGGCCATCGCCACCCATTGCACGAACCATGGCTCTTTTTTGGATCAAGACTTCTTCTTGGGCAAGATTGACATACTCCTTTTGCGCCGCATTGAGGTTAGTTGTGTCCAAGAAGAACAAGTGCTTCTCCCATTTCAACAACCTAGTCGCTCCTCATTGCTCACCTTCCTCTCCTCCAAAGTCACCTTCCTCTCCTCGGCCGCCACCCTCCTTTCCTCAGCCGCCAACCTCCTCTCCTCGGCCGCGGCATCTTGGGTCCTTGCCATTTTCCTCACCTCGTTGGCTTCTTTTCTTGCCTGCACAATAGCTTCCATAGCATTTTTGAGCTCAGCATCTCCTTTCCTCTTCTTCTTTTCAGTTTTGTCTTTCTTGCACCCATCTGGCCGCTTTGGCTTCGAGTATGAAACCGAATTGGGTGTGGGGCTTCTCTTGCCATCATCACTTGATGCATCATCCTCATCATCATCATCATCCAACTTAATTGTTCGCTTCCGTTTGTCGCTCAAATGCAAATCATCCAAATCTTCACGCTTCTTCCATTTCTCATCATCCTTCAACACTTCATAGCAATGAGGCAAAGTAAATACCCTTCCTTTCTTGATCTTCCCCTTCTTGGTTTTCCTCTCCTCTTCTTTGAACAAGTTTTGCGCAATGTTGTACTACATGAAAACAAAGCAAGTTAGCACCAACAACAAGCAAAACAAAGCAAGTTAGCACCAACATGTAAGATGAAATGGCACTTACTCTATCGTCCTCATTTGTGCCACTTGGGTTCAACTTGTCAACCGCCTTTAGACAGGCCGCCAACCTTTGACAACCCCAGTTGATTGTCGATCACCGGAACCTAAGTGATCGGTTGGAGCGGTCAATTCCACTCATGTTGCGAGCATCAAAGTGTTCCTTCATCCGGTTCCAATAAGCATCTCTACTTTGATCACCTCCAACGGAGGGATCCTTCGACACTTGCAACCAAGTATTGCATAGTAAGATGTCATCGGCGTTGGTGTAATTGCCCGCTCCTCCTTTCGGTGCGTCGACAATGCCCTCACCCTCCTCGTCCACCTCGAACTCATGGTCTTCAAAATGCATGTCATTGGTTTGAGACCAATGCGAATTGTTGGAGCCAACACCCATCGTTGACATGTATGCATCATCATTGAGACTACAAAATTTTTTTGCACAATGCAAATAAGCTATCTATATGTGACGAATGCATTCAAAAAATAACAAAAAAAAAGAAAAGTTAGAATTTTTTCACCTTGGAGGCATTTCGTCGAACATGTTGTGCGCGCCGGCCGCCGGCTCAACGAGTGAGCTTGTCGGCGCTTCAGCAGCCGCCGCGCCCGTCGCACGCCCCGCAAGCTTCTTCCTCCTCGCCTTGGAGGTGCCGGAGCCGTCCGCCGCCTTGTTTTTCTTCGCCGATGTCTTGCCCTTCTTTGGCCGCGCCGCATTGGGGAGCTTTGAGGACGAGGGGGCGGCGGCTCGGGTCGGCGCCGACGCGACGCCACCCACCGCCGAGGTCATCCGCGGCGGCATGAAGAGGCCGCGCGCGAGGCCGCTGGTCGGAGGAGCTCCGGCGGAGGCGAGGCCAACGCCACCCGGGCTAGGGTTTGTGGCGGCGGGGGCGGGGGGTCGCGGCTATAGGACGGGGTGAGCGGGGTGCCGGCGCGTGCGTCCATGGGTGCGGGTCGCCGGCGCCGGCGCGCGTGGGGCTTTGGAGGGGGAGAAGAAGAGCACAGCGCAAGCATCGAGTGTGCCGCGCGCGGAAGCGGGCGCCGCAAATACACCGCGCAAGGTACCGCTTCCTGCCGTGCGCCCAACTGGTTATACCGCGCGCGCGGTTATTGCGCGCCCGCTGGAGCCATCCGCTGGGTTGCGCGCGCTAAAGTGGGTATATTTACGACGCGGCGCCTGTTTAGCGCGCCTGTTGGAGATGCTCTGAGCGCCGTGTCTTAGCTCTCAGCAACGACAACGTTTCTGATCCCGCAAAAAAGACAACGTTTCTGGACTCGTATTATATACACACACACACACACACACACACACACACACACACACACACACACACATATATATATATATATATATATATATAAACACTATTCTGATCACGGGATTAGAATAATATTCTGATCACAGCCTGACCTGCCCCGCTAGTAGTACGTTGAACTTCTCTGTGAACTAGGTTGAACTTTTGCTAACATTGCCAAAATGGGGCTTGCGATATATCGTTGGAAAGCTATGGACCTCAATATCATGACCCAATTTAAATTTTTGGCAAAATATAAGCGGTTTAAGAGCAGTTTTGAAAACCGTTTTTTCTTCGAACAAAAAACGTGAATCATATTTTCGATCGCATTTCTAAATTGTTTATCGGAATGAGGCATATAATATGGCGTTGGAAAACTGCTGCAAACCGCTCCTTCCACGTGTTGAAAGTTTTTCTCTAATTCCCTATGGTTAAAAAGTAATTTGAAAACGTAAAATTTCGTAAACCGAACAGCTGAGTTTGTTTTTTCGATGTCATTTCTAAATGGCTAATCCAATGGAGGTATATGATACGGCGTTGGAAAGCTTATGAAAATGCACTACTTTTTCATCTTGAAAGTTTTTTTTCTAATTTTGAATGGTTTAAGAGTAATTTAGAAAATGGTGAAAGTCCTATCGAATTCGTATTTTCGAGCTAATTTTTTAACCGTGCGTCTGAATGCAACAAATGATATGGCGTTGGAAAGCTTGAACAAATGCGAAACTTTTTGGTATGTATTGTTTCTCCCAATTCTTTACGGTTTTAACTCAGTTTCGAAAATGGCAAAAAATGTATTTTTGCCGTAATTTGTACAAACTTTATCGGAATGGGGCAAATAATATACCGCTGAAAAGCTACAGAAAATGCGAAACTTTTTCATGTTGATGGTTTTCTGTGATTCCTAGCCGTTTTCAATTAATTTCGAAAACGGTGGAATCATGCGTTCTGCCTTTATCGCGAAACAGATTCTTCGAAAATGCACCACGTGAAGAACCTGAACTTCTCGTCGCGTGTACCTGAACTTCACTCTGCTTTTTCACGTGCTTTTTTTGCTCGTAGGTCTCCATCCACTGCTCGTAACTCTCTATCCACTCACCGGAATTGAGCAAGTGATATACTAGTGGAAAGCTGTTGTAAGCACATAACTTTCCCGTGTTGATCGTTTTTTCATATTCGTGATGATTTTAAAAGTTTTTCATCTGAAATTCATTCAGCGTAGTAGTTGAACTTCATGTTGTTTTTACGTTGAACTTCTGTGACGTGTTTTCATTTGTAATTTTCTTATCCATTCGTCAGTGTTACACAAATGATATTCTTGTTGTACAAACCTCTCTCACAATAATTTTTTTAACTTTCTCCGGTGGAGTACTTGAACTTATAACGACAACAAATTTAACCTTTGCATTTTTATTCTTTTTAATACAAAATTCACACCATGTAGAACGTGAACTTCTGGTAGTTTATCAACCTGAACTTCTCTCGATTACGTGAAAATATCTAAGTTTTTTATAAATATTAATCTGAATTCTTTAATCCTTTTTTGTGAATTTTGAAGCGCTCCATTTTTAAAAGTTGAACTTCTTATTATTTTATTTTTAAACTTCGTATTTCCATTCTTTAATAACGAGGAAAATATGAGTTTTCTACAATTATCGAACTTCTCCATCTTTTTAATATGGACTTCCTGGTTTTATTTCTTAATATTTTTTTCAATTTAAACATGGTTGATTCTTCAATACTAAGGGATATTTGAGTATTTTAATAACGGTAAAATGTTAGTTTCTAAATAAACATCGAACCACTTCGTTATTTTCGTTTGAACTTCTAGTTTTTTTAGAAATGGGGAAAATCTATTTTTAAACATTTTTAGTTGTTCCTTTTTTAATTTGAACTTCTTCGTTTTATACTTTAGTAATGTGAAAAATCTGAGTTTTT
The DNA here is from genome assembly GCF_018294505.1 of Triticum aestivum. Lineage (NCBI taxonomy): Eukaryota > Viridiplantae > Streptophyta > Magnoliopsida > Poales > Poaceae > Triticum > Triticum aestivum. Next base: position 591,145,886 of record NC_057806.1, on the reverse strand, counting down.
CATAATCTTTGGACTTCTATTTTATTTTAATTTGAACTTCCTAGTCTTATTCTTAGAAAAAATATGTTTTTAAATAAGCACCATTTTTTTTTAAAAATAAACTTTATACTTTTATTTTTCCAAGAAACGGAAAGAATTTGAGTTTTTGTATATCCATCGAACTTTTTTTTAATTTGAACTTCCTCATTTTATTTTTCAGTAACAAGGAAAATATGACTTTTGTCATAAATATGAAACTTCTCTATTTTTGTAACTTGGACTTCTTGATTTATTTCTTTCAGTAAAGACAATATCCTAGTTTTGTAATAAATATTGAATTGTCCATTATTTCAATTTCAACTTCTAGAGTTTTCTTTTAATTTTAGAAACAATGAAAGTCCTTTTTATTATTTTTGAACTTCTCTATTTTTAAAATTTGAACTTCTTGTTTATTATTTTAGAAATGGTGAAACATCCGCTTCTAAGTGTCTTAGTTTTGAACTGCTCTATTATTTCTGTTTGAACTTCCTATGATCTTCTTGATTGTCTTTAGTGATTGAAGAAATTTGAGGTTTTAGTAAACATTGAACCGCTCCGCTTCTAGGTTTTTTAAGGTGTGTTGTGAGTATAACTCCCAACTTCGGTTGTCGGTGTATTTGAACTTATGCGATATTAGTAAAAAAAACAGAGCCAATTTGCGCATTTTTTGAGTTTTTTCTAAATGGTTAACCTTGAACTTCTCGACATTTTTCACTATACAAACCTTTTTTGTATGTAATAACTTTTCTATGTCAAATGTCTCCCTGAATGTATATGAGCTTACATAAAAAAATGTACGTGAGCTTCTTTTTTCAATGGTGTTTTCTTGCTAACATGGCACCACATAGATCCCTTAATTTCCCTTTTGGCTTCATATGTTCTAATGCAATGGTTTTGCATGACATGCATGTTTATGAAATTACAGAAGTTAATTGGTTCGAGGTAAAAGGAAACACTAAAATAATTTATCTCCATTTTTGGCATAACCACCGACACCTTAGGAACGTATCCATTTTTTATCTGCACTTGCTCGTTTTTTTGGAGGCTCCACTGCTCTATGCTGTAATTTCACAGCACGAGACTATACAATTTTTTTTGAATTACTACAATCTTCAACCTGGAGTCAACCTTGGACTGCACAATCACGTGCAATCAGATAAGAAGTTTTATGCATTCGTAGTTGGATATAATGTACAACAATCACGTATAATATGCATCAAACTTCAACCTCGAGTCACATTGGACTGCAAGACCAAATTTTAGAAACAATGAAGTAAGTAGAGAGGGGGTGGAAGGGAGATTCGTGCGGTCCTTTATTCGCTCCAGCGGGACAACCAACGTTGTTGCACGAGACCGGAGAGAACATCTCAGGCGAGGTTGATATTAGATAAACAAACTAACTGATATTAAGATAAACTCCACTGCTTAAATTATTGCCAATGACGATTTGGATCATTGATTGCTCTGTTGCTTCCCAGCTCCTCCAGACTGTAGTCCATCGTTCCGTGCGTGGAATGGATGACCGAACCAAATAAAACTTAAATGATAGTTGGAGGCAATGTCAGGTCGCCTCTTAGACCCCCAAGCTTGCCGGTGAGCAAACTGTGCACTGCAGCACTAGTACCTGCGGCCAAACTTCCGAAAAGCGCGCGCATGCAAACAAAGACCTACTAAAAAGCAAAGCAAAAAGAGTGCGCATGCGATGGCAACGTCTCGAACAATGCCGGTCACGGTTCTGCTATGGCCATTTCTTCCACGAGAGCTTGATCTCTAGCTCGTAGGAAATCTTCATCTGATCCATCGATCTCTCGGAAGACCCGGAGACAAGCCCGACACGGATGTCGCACAACATGTTGCGCTTTGCCTCTGGCGGCGCACGGCCAGGCGGAATGCTGCATGCTCGATCGATCGGTGGTCTGGTCCCACGATAAACTCCACTGGCGATTGACAGTTTGACACCCTCGACCAGTCGACCGACGCGACCGTCAGAGAACACAAGAGGCACCGGGTCAGGGGAGCCCAAGTGGAGACGCAAATTTCTTGAACGACATCGACGAGCCATGCTGCACCATGTTCGCAGTAGCATAGAACGGCAAGCATCACTTAGCATCTCTAAGAATAAACTGGGTGCAAAATTATGGACAAATGCAGCAGCGGGAACCGGGCGGCTGAGGCGGTGGACGTCTTGGGGCTACATAGTTGAACGGCCGGAGGTAGCAGCGGCAAACGGCTTGAGTGCTGTTGCGGCCGGAGGAAAGGTAGGCTCGTATAACGGAGGCTGGAGAAGAAGATCGAGCCCGGCGAGGAAGCCGTCCATGGTGAGTTGGAGATGCGTCGGCGAGGGACGCATGCAGGCGGGATACGGCGTGACCTCCCAAGGCGTCTGACCCCTGGACGACAGCTTGGCCGGAGACCGGGGCCTGTAACCCGGTCCTTGAGGCGGCGGAGCGGGGGCACGCGGCGAGCCTCTGCGCCCGTGTAGCCGGCGGGGGGCACGACACCGGCGACGAGGAGGGAGACGCTCGCCGACGGGGGGCTCGCGGGATGCGGAGGCTCTCGTTGGGAGTTGGTGGGGGCGCCTTGGGTAGGTCAGCCGGCGGGAGGAGGCGCGCGGGACGGCGAGATCCAGGAGGGTGGCGGCGCTCGGGGAAGGGGATCGAGGGATGCCAGGGTGGGGATCGGGGCAAGCGGGTGGGGTGGGGTGTTTTTTTTCTGTAATCGGTCTGGTGGGGTTTTCGGGAGTTCGGAAACAGCTCGTCGGCCTGGCTGTGATCCAAATAGTTATTCTAATTCTGAAATTAGAATAGTATTGTCATATATATATATATATAATTTGCAAATATTTTAGTGACAGGTGGGCTCATAGGACCCACCTATGAGGTCAAAGTGTTTCAGTGGCAGGTGTGATGCCGAGCGCCCCGGCTTAGCTCTTGGCAAAGACAACGTTTCTAGATTTATGTTATTTAAAAAGTCGAATAATTTGCAACTGTTTTAGTGACAGGTGGGTTCTATAGCCCATCTGTCAGGTCAAAATGTTTCAGTAGCAAGTGGGATGCTGAGCGCCCCGGCTTAGGACATACCACATGGCATCTCTTTGCCGTGTGAGGCTCCCAACATCTATTGTGTTTGCCAAGTGCGCTTCCTTTGCCGTGTGCTTTGCGTTTTCAACTCGGCAACAACATCTCATTGTCGCGTTGCCGAGTTCTACTCTCGACATATATCTGTTTGCCGAATGCCCGTGGTTTGGCACTCGGCAGAGAGCCAAACACTCGGCGTAGTGTTGCACTCGAGTAATGACGGGTATTCAGAATTCGATAGAGATCAACCTGACCGGCCATATTTCCTAGCCAAAAACCAAACTGATAGTACGGCAAGAGAACCGTGTGAGGTGAGGTGAGCTCTGTACAAGAAACGCATACGCTAGCAAAACAAGCCCATGTCTTGGGGAGCATGGTGGATCTGCGACGCATGCGCACGCGGGCAGGCGTTGAAAACGCCGAGAGCGACAAGGGAGCGACCAGCCAGCCAACCAAGCGCCGCCATCATGTCTCGGGTCCAAGAAAATGCCCAGTGCCATCACGACGGGTTCTCGTCATCTCACCTTTGATTCTGGTGCCTCCGGCTGTCTGCCCCCACGCCATTGGGGGGAGAAATATCATATGCGCAGCTCCAAATCGGGCAAGATTTTCTTTGAACCAACCGGCGATCGGTTGTGGCTGCATACACGTACAAGTGAGATCATGAAAGTGATTGCAACTCCAAAATACTCACACGCCAAGGAAGCACCATCTTGAAAAGACAGCGATTGCAACTCCAAAATACTACACGCCAAGGAAGCAAAGACTTAAGCTCGTGGCTAATTGGCAACACGACTTGGCTATAATATATTCCCTCCGTCCCATAATATAAAAACGGCTTTTACACTACGTAGTGTAAAAATCGCTCTTATATTATGGAACAGAGGGAGTACTACACTACCAGTAAACGACGTCAACTTTATTGAAGTTATTTTGGAGTCGTGGTCTGCCTTGTGCGGTTCAGCATGCCAAAGACTATGTTGGAGCCGATCCCTTATAAAATAGAGGAGTAAATGACGGAGTAAACTTTAGTGGGGTATATTTACTCCATTAAGTTTCGGTCGAACTCGGACCTAACCGATCCCTTAAATATAGCAGAGTATAATTTTTTTCTAACCTATGCAATTCTAGTTTACATTGCAACTACATATTAACACACATATAGAAACTAAACATAAATATGAATGTTCAAGCAAATCACGAATATAGCTTACAAACCGAATTATTCAAATTTAAACACGCTGAATGATCCAAATGTAGAAAAGAGCAATCCGACGAATCGGTTATGGCGATGAGTGGTTATGGCGACGGCGGCGGCGTTTCACCTTGACAACAACGGCGGCGGCGTTTCACCTTGATTCCGGTGACTGCAACGGCCGACAAACGGACTCGGAGTCGGGCAGAAGGGCGGCGAGGGCCAAGGGAGGCGATGAGGTAGCGGCGGGGCCGACGGGCAGTTGCCAGGAGGTGCGCCTGTGAAGAGGTGATGGGGAAGGGGGCGAGGAGGAGTGAGAGAGGTAGAACTTTACTTCGTGCGGTCGTGACTGTGTATATTTAGGTGTCGGATAGGAGGCGGAATAAAAAACTTGCTCCTCTTTAAGTTTTAGGATCGGTCAGGTGTCGGTTAGAGCAAAACCAAATTTTCACTCCTCCACAGCTGGATAGGGGATCGGGCAGAGTTGCTCTTGACCAGCTAGAAGCTAAATAATACTAGTAGTACAATACTACAAAAGCTATCACTATTCACTGGTGCACTCATCGATGCAAGTAGGGTTTGGCGCCTTGTGGAAAAAAAGTCAGAGCTGATGATGAGGGTGGCGGCTATGCCAAGAGTTACTTACTAGTAGAGTACACCATTTTTCATACCTATCTGAATTATCTGGTCACGGTTAGAGCTCAATCTTACCCACTCCACCCTCAATGCCAGCGTTGACGAACTGCGATCATTTTACACGCATCGTAAACCTTGCCGATAACAGCACTTCGACTTCGTCTTGTACTCCCATTGTTTCAAAATAAGTGACCCAACTTTGTATTAACTTTGATATAAAATTAGTACAAAGTTGGGTCATCTATTTTGAAACGGATGGAGCAGTAGCTAGGATCCCTTTGTTATTTGTTCGTGTATGACCGCAAAAACGCCTTATATATTCAGAAATACGTAGGGGTTACTATCATAATACACCGGCCACTGGGCGATCCATTGGTGAAGCAAGGAGGCAGCAAGTAGCGTCCCACCGTCCACCCATGGCAACCTCACCGTCCCACGTAGTAGTACTGTCTCCCCGTGAGACACGGAGGCAGGAAGTGCTTGGCCAAACAGTTCTTGTCTTGGGGGGAGTTCTGGTCCCGTGGTTTATGCTTTGTATAGTTGATTTCTTCTGATACGATCTGCGTTCCAGTGTGGTGCACATGGCGACGGCACAAAGAAGGGGTAGTTTAGACACTTCACACGGCTGCACTTGATTGGCCGACAAGTTTGAGAACCGAGAGGCATCTTTGCTCCAATTTCATTTTGTAAAGTTAGGCTCCCTTTCTTTGAATGAATAAGTAGAGGTTTCTTCTGAGCGGCGACTGCATGCCCACACAAGAAGACAAAGCAAGGGCCACATCAACAATATTTGATCTTGATCATGCATGAGAGGAAAAGTGATTGCTGCTCCGATAAATGAAACAATACAAAACCAGAAGCTCACAGGAGATTGATCAATGTGGTGATGTAGGCAAAGACCCTTCAACTATCTTTATAATAAAACTGGAAGAACAAGTACCGTGCAAATAGATTACTGAGCATCATGATACATGTCTTGGTCCCTACAAATGAGGTGGTACATTTGACGCGTGCCCGACTCAATGATTCGGAAGTGTGGGTGGGCGCCACCATGCCAGTAGCTTCGAGGCACCAAAAATTTAACAGGAAACTTCATATGGCGCATGGTGTGCAGATTAGCGTTTTGTGCCGCCTGGGCGAGGCCCGAAATAGTTCGTCACCAAACCCATGACAGCAAACCTGGCAATATTGCAAATTTCAGTTGAATAAATAAGCTACTATTTCTTTTTATGAACTTACATCAGGAAATCAAGGGCCAAATACTATAGCACTAGTAAAACAAGATATCGGAAACTGTAGACAAAGCATGGTATGTGGATATGTTTTTTCTAGGGGATGTGGATAATTGTTTTGGTAAAGCACAACTGTCTATGGAAAGTGAAAATACTACCCACTGAAACTACGCATCAAAATTTCTTTGGGGATGGGCAGATGGAGATTGTTTTCCTATGTAGGCCCCCTTCCTATCTCTATTCATAATAGTGGCTTGAGACATGTTGTTCAGTTAGTAGATGATGTTTTCATGCTAAAACCCATCCTTATCCTTTATCTCTCAACTCTACCAAGTAAACAAACAGATAGATAAGAGTAGATACTTGGGTGGTGATAAAGAGCAAACATCCAAACCCCAAATGATAAGTGGATATATGAAGTACCTTGAACACAGTTCCTGCTATCCTAAATATCCTATTGGCACATGGAATTACATTTCCACTTGGTTCAGAGGGAAGCAGCCTTTACACTAAGTTTCACGAACAATGATAACCAATCCACAAATGCAAAATGGTGAGAACATGAAAGGGCATTCAACTTTAATATCACTTTACTGAGCAAATCATTTCCATTAGTCAAAATTATTAGTGTGTGCTCTCCACTTCTTATTTACTTTGCACCACATTGCCAAACTGACCTTCACTAATATCCATGATAAGTCAACTCCACTGACAATAATGGAACACTAACAACCAGCTAATATCTACTCATGACAATCCCTTTTACTGTAACAAGTAGCCTGCTGTTTCACCATAGACATACAATTCTGCTTGGGAATGCGATCGATGCTTGAACGAACAGGTTGCTGATAACTGTTCCTTAACAATGCAAAGACAAACCATCCCTAAAATTTGCTCTGATAAATACACAACTACAGCACACAATGTCATTTGCCTTCTGCCTAACACTTGTTTAGTTTCTTTTCCCAAACGAGCTTCCATCCGGATTCCACTATAATATACTCCCTCCGTCCCAAAATTCTTGTCTTACATTTGTCTAGATACAGATGTATCTAGTGCTAAAACGTGACTTGATACATCCGTATTTAGACAAATCTAAGACAAGAATTTTGGGACGGAGGGAGTAGATGACAGAGCAGCAAGGTGGCATTCATGTGCATGCCAAACAAAACAAAAGCTAGATCTTGAAGTCTAGGCCACAACTGCTAGCCCATGAGAAAGTAAACATCCTTACAGAACTTTTTAGGCCATGTTCAATGCAAAGTGCTTCGAGAGGTTCTTGTGAAAACAAACCGGTTTGTCCTTAAGCACCGTTGCTTATTTGTATATCACAGATGCTTAATTAGGCACCTCTAGTATAGAAACAAGCACTGGTGCTTAAGAAAAACGGTTTATTTTTACAAGCAACTCTCTAAGCACCTTCCATTGTACTACCTCCGTCCGGGTTTATTGGTACCCTTCATATTTTGTGCCCAATTTTGACCGTAGATTTGACCATCAAAATTTAAGTTATATGCCACAAAACTTATATTGTTGGATTCATATTCGAAAGAGGTTTCCAATGATAATATTTTTATGGTATATAACTTATTTTTTGTTAGTCAAATCAAAGGTCAAAGTTTGACCCAAAATACAAGGGGGGCTAATAAACACGGACGGAGGTAGTACATGGTCCTACACTGACAGTTCAAAGGACTGTCAAAACATGATCAATAGGATCCAGCACCAGAACCAAACAAGATGAGCAAAAGTCAACACAGAAACACTTCTTTAATTTATTGTAACTCTGTAAGAATAAATAAAAGGCTTCCCATATAAGGCACATAATGTCCTTTATCAGGTGACAGTTTATTAGTTCCTTCTTGTACTTGGACAACTAGTAGAATATAGAAGAGAATGAACAAGCTGTCTATAATAATCGATTGATATTTTAGCCCACAGCCACACACTGTTTTTAGCTCCCAGGATTGACATGTCTAGTTAGAACATCTATGCGGTATGACAGCATTTTGCTAGGAACTCTGCCACACATGTCAGAAATTGGAAGTTAATATTCTTAAAAACAGCAAGGACCAAAGTTCAGGGTGATCTTAAGATCAATGTGAAGACGCATTTCTATAACATTAACAATAACATAACAAAAGGCCTAAAATAGCGTTCTGACTTACTTCCATCAAGACTTACAGAGTAAAGCCACAAATCCTATTCTGTCTCAACGTTGCAACTCATAAATCATTAATCCAATATTAAGTAGCTCTGGTAGCAAACGGCCAAAAGGGGGAAAACTACGACGCTGTTTAATTGCACAATTCCACCACAAGTTGCAAGAAAAAACTAAACGGCAATTGAGAATCCCCAGTAAATATACAAGTACACGATGTCAAGTGACCCACCCAGTGCAAAGGTAGGTATATGCTGCTGCTCGATTATCTAGATTTTAACTGTATGCTAGCTGAAATCCTAGATTAACAAATAAATAAACCACACAAATGTGAAGGAAACTCACATGAAAGCCATGGAGAGCTGCTTGAGGTCATTCTCGAAGTTCTTCATGTTCGCCAGCGACTGCGCGCAGAAGATGATGGCGATCCACGAGCACACCTTGTACTGCAAAACCACACAGCAAAGTCAACCTCACAACGGGACCAACACGAATCAAAATCAGACAGTGTTCTAGCAGCATCGGATTTACTAAGACGAACGCGACATCTCGGCCAACTATGAAGGAGCCTACAGATCTGTCTACTACTAAGACACTAGCTCGCCCAGATCCAATTACCCACCCAGCTGCCACTCCCTACCGATAAACCTAGATCGATGCGGTGCGGCGAGACGATGGGAGCGGGGACAGACAGGAGGCGCGAGGGTGGAGGCGTGGTGGGGATCGTTTGCTTGCTTGGAGTACGTACGTGGAGCATGACGCCGACGACGCCGAAGACGACGGCGAGGAAGCCCGCGTAGTCGACGGGCAGGTCCTGCGACGACAGCTTGGGCGGCGCGTACGGCCTCGCCGTCGCCGGCTGCCTCGGGTCGTTCGCCGTCGCCGTCGCGCCGCCCCCCGACGCCGTCGCCTCCTTCATCTCTCCTTTTTTTTTCCTGATCTGAAAAGACGATCTGAACCAAGGACAGGAAACCGAGAGAGAAGACAGTACAGTACACCTGAATGGCTAAAAAAAGTTTGGGCCCGGGCGCCCGGCCCGGCACGGCCCACGGCCTGGCCCCCACGCCGCCGCTTTTCGTCCGACGCGGGTTGAAAAGTCAAAGCGCGAGTCTTCCCGACCACGCCCCCACCACTTCACTCCGCCTCCGCTCCCCTTTCCTGTCGCCGCTCTGACGACACCCTGCTGCGCCTCCCTCTCCCCCACTTCACTCTCCACCCACCAGCGCCGTCCCTCCAAAACCCTAGCCGGGGAGCTCGGCCGGCCGCGGGGAGGTCGCGCGGAGGAGCTCCACCCTCGCGCCGCCGCCTGCCGCGCGTCGCCATTCCTCGGTAAGCCCTGCGGCTCCTCGCTAAACCTTCTTGTTTGCGTTGCGTGGCCGCCTGGGTTCGGCTCTCCGGGTAAGCGGTTAGGCTCGGCTCGGCTCCGCAATGTCGGGCTAGTCGAGCGGTGCTGGGGGCGCGCTCTATGCGTGCGTATTTTGTGGCGTGCTCAAACAGTACCTTAGGGTTTTAGTTAGTTAATTAGGTGTGGTGGTGGTGTTAAGCTCGGTTCCTGATTTTGGGTAGGAGTGCTGCCTTACTGTTGTGGTTTTTGGATGGTATTCGGCTGTGGCGTGCGTTTGGTTTTACTGGCTTGCTGGCCACATGCGTGGAAGATTCTTGGTGGTGGTGATAGGTAATTGAGGAGGGGTCATGGTCAGTCCGTCAGTGTAGGAGTGCAAGTTTGTTTTTATTAAGATACTGAATTATAGCCTACTAATCTGTTCGAATGCTCTGATTTAATTTAGTTTGTATGATTTTTGTGATGAAGATTCGAGTGTCCTGTAATGCATGTGGTTTTGAGATGCGCCCTCGTGCCGATTTGCATGTCGGCAAATCGACCAAGTTGCTGAAATGTTAATGATCTAATGCTCTGATTTAATTCAGTTTGTATGATTTTTGTGATGAAGATTCAAGTGTCGTGTAATGCATGTGGTTTTGAGATGTGCCCTCTTGCTGATTTGCATGTCTGCAAATCGACCGAGTTACTGAAATGTGAATAATTTCAAGGGAAGAAAGCAGAGTTACATGCTCTTTTAAGGAGGAAATAGATAGTGTTCTGTTATGCACCCTCATTTGACCTCAACTAATATTTCTCTCATGCTTAATTTTTCGACTGTAGGTACTCTCCCTTGACAGGAAACCAGTGGTCACCCAGTCAACCAGTCAAAATGCAGTTCCAGTCTGGCAACTGTGCCAAAACGTTGGCAAAAGTAGATGGATCTGGTGCAAAAGATTTGTCAGTCGACCGAAGCACATTTGGTTTTCCACAAGATGCTAATCAGGAATATTTTAACCGGGCTTGCCAGTACAGTTATCCAGTTTCAACGCAAGGCTTTCAAGATAAAGGATTTGTACCAAGCGTTCCAGATTTTGTTCTGAATAATGCTTCTGCTGCACTCAGGGAATATCAACAATTTGACCACTTTTTCAGACCACTTCAGCCTCTAGCACCGGATGGAAACCAGGTGCAAAATATTGGCATAAATACCGCACATCGCAGTAGACCTTCTAATGCATCCTCCTGCCTTGATCATGTAGAAGAAATAACTTCTCATGACACGGACGGTTATGACGACAGAGCTATCTCATTTGGGAGTAGCTGCAGCACAGGAATTGCGTGTTATCCATATAGCAGCCCTATGCAAAGCGATGACTGCATTGCAGACACGCAGGATGGGACCTGGGCTGCTCTTATGCAAATGCAACAGGCTTTGGAGGCGGCTAATGAAGAGTGCAGTGACTTGACTTTCAATAACACAGAACTTTCAGGTGGGAATACCATGCAGCATCAAATTGTTTGGGACAATGGCTGTTTAGCAAGTCCATCTTTCACCTCAAACTTTTTACCCTTCCCTGGAGAGGCTGAAACCACGGTCACAAATACCAGCGATATGTATAACTTACATAACTCTGCTGATCTCCTGTATGATAATGATCAAGACATATCATCTTTTGAGCTCAAAGTGAATGAACAGAAAGAAGCAACCACAAGCCATGTTTGTGAACATCGAGGTGAAATGCATTCTGCTGAACAGGGGGGATATCCTGGCCACGACGAATCTTTTGATTTGACAATAAGCCAGGACAGACAGTTCAGTTCATTTGTTAATGGTGCAGATGGATCTGTAGATAGTGAAATGAACCTTTATGATTGTGAAGAGCAAATGGAAATTGATTCACTCCTAAATTCATTTGGAGCATCAAGTGATACCTTTGCACAGACATATGAAATGTTACAGAAAGGGTAAACGGAAATTTTGCAATCTCATCTTATCATTGCTGTGACTATGTGACTGAAGTCTTGATTTCCCCCTCTCCTTTTAAGTTCAAACTAGAAACCTGCAAGCTCTCTCGCACAGAATTGTAGTTATTCTATTGAATATAAATCTTGAAACTCTTGCTACATAAAGGTGCAATTATTAGTTTAGTTGTTGATGCTCCATAATTAATGCCAATGCTTCTTTCTGCTGTTGCTGAAACAGCAAAATGATGCCTGGAAACACCTATAGTAATAGTGGTAACAAAAAAATGTAAGATATATTTTCAGTATGCTTTCTTAGCTAATGGCATTTTGATTGATTTAGCTTACTCTGCTAGGAGCACCAGAACTAATACTCTATGAGTGAAATATATATTTTTGGCACCATAGCCAAATTTGTTATTTTGCATTTCTGAAATTTTAATATAATTAAATGTGATGAAATGCAGTGAAAATATTGTTGACCTTGAAAAAAAGGCTAAATTAGCGGAAAGCATTTCTGCTACATTCATCACTAATACTGTCCCATATATTACACAAGCTGGGGCGACTGAGTCAACTGTCTCTGATGGATCTTCTTGGACTCAACAATATCAATCTACTTCCCAGTCATGTGGTTTATCTTATTCTTCAGCTTCTCAATGGGAAACCATGCCAGGTACTATTTTTCCTTTAGGGGATTGTCAAAATGATGTTAGTGAGTCCAATTCAATGACTAGCCTGGGGACAAATGGCGATCTCCTGTTATCTTTTGGCCATACTTCAATGCAGCAGCAGCAACAGAGTGTATCTAGTGATACTAATTTGGAATTGATTGACAATTTTGCTAACCCTTATCAAGAGTTTGTGACAGGCGTGGATGGTCAAAGGAGCCACCTATACCGCGACGAAGCACTGGCAACCCAAGGTGTATGGGCGGCACATCCTGGTACGATGGTACACTCTTCAACTGATACTGGATATTCAGATGTACAGCCGCCCATGACACAGACTACTACTGTTCCGCTGCCTGCTCCGAGCTTGTCCAAGGGCCCCAACTCATTATTTACTGGAACAGAGCTTAACAAGGTTGACCTACATGATACAGGTATGCAGATGCCTTTGACACAGACTACTGTTCAGCTGCCTGCTCCGTGCTTGTCCAAGGACCCCAACTCATCATTTATTGGAGCAGAGGTTCAGAAGGTTGACCAAAATCATTCAGATACGGAGCTTCCCTTGACACAGACTAGTCATGTTCAGCTGCCTGCTATGAACTTGTCCGAGTACCCGACCTCGTCATTTGTTGGAGGAACAAAGCTTAAAAAAGTTGACAAACATGATTCATATATGCAGCTTCCCATGACACATGCTAGTCATGTTCCGCTGCCTGCTACGAGCTTATCCGAGGATCCGAAATCATCATTTATTGGAGGAACAGAGCTTAAGGAAGTTGACAAACATGATTCAGACATGCAGCTTCCCAGGATACAGGCTAGTCATGTTCCGCTGCCTGCTGTGAGCTTGTCCGAGGAACCGAACTCATCCTTTATTGGAGGCACAGAGCTTAAGGAAGTTCATAAACATGATTCAGATATGCCGCTTCCCATGACACGGGCTAGTCATGTTCCGCTGCCTGCTGTGAGCTTATCTGAGGACACGAAATCATCATTTATCGCAGGAGCAGAGCTTAAGGAAGTTGACAAACATGATTCAGATACGCCGCTTCCCATGGCACAGGCTAGTCATGTTCCGCTGCCTACCATGAGCTTACCTGAGGACACGAAATCGTCATTTATTGGAGGAACAGAGCTTAAGGAAGTTGACAGACATGATTCAGATATGCAGCATCCCATGACACCGGCTAGTCATGTTCTGCTGCCTGCTGTGAGCATGTCCATGGATCCAGAATCATCATTTACTGGAGGTACAGAGCTTAAGGAAGTTGGCAAACATGATTCAGATATGCAGCTTCCCATGACGCAGACTGTTCATGTTCAGCTGCCTACTCCGAGCTTGTCCAAGGACTCCGAGTCGTCGTTTGTTGGAGGTACAGAGCTTAAGGAAGTCGACAAACATGATTCAGATATGCAGCCTCCCATGACGCAGGCTAGTCATGTTCCGCTGCCTGCTGTGAGCTTGTCCGAGGACCCGAACTCATCCTTTATTGGAGGTACAGAACTTAAGGAAGTCGGCAAACATGATTCAGATATTCAGCTTCCCATGACACAGACTGTTTGTGTTCAGCTGCCTGCTATGAACTTATCCGAGGATCCGAAATCATCATTTATCAAAGGAACAGAGCTTAAGGAAGTTGGCAAACATGATTCAGATATACCGCTTCCCGTGGCACAGGCTAGTGATGTTCCCCTGCCTACCATGAGCTTACCCGAGGACACGAAATCATCATTTATTGGAGGAACAGAACTTAAGGAAGTTGACAAACATGATTCAGATATGCAGCCTCCCATAACACTGGCTAGTCATGTTCCACTGCCTGCTGTGAGCTTGTCCGAGGACCCAAAATCATCATTTTCTGGAGGTACAGACCTTAAGGAAGTTGGCAAACATGATTCAGATATGCAGCTTCACATGACGCAGACTGTTCGTGTTCAGCTGCATGCTCCGAGCTTGTCCAAGGACTCTGAGTCGTCATTTGTTGGAGGAACAGAGCTTAAGGAAGTCGACAAACATGATTCAGATATGCAGCCTCCCATAACGCAGGCTAGTCATGTTCCGTTGCCTGCTGTGAGCTTGTCCAAGGACCCGACCTCATCCTTTATTGGAGGTACAGTGCTTAAGGAAGTTGGCAAACATGATTCAGATATTCAGCTTCCCATGACACAGACTGTTCGTGTTCAGCTGCCTGCTATGAGCTTATCCGAGGATCCGAAATCATCATTTATCAGAGGAACAGAGCTTAAAGAAGTTGACAAACATGATTCAGATATACCGCTTCCCATGGCACATGCTAGTCATGTTCCACTGCCTACCGTGAGCTTACCCGAGGACACGAAATCGTCATCTATTGGAGGAACCGAGCTTAAGGAAGTTGACAAACACGATTCAGATATGCAGCCTCCCATAACACCGGCTATTCATGTTCCGCTGCCTGCTGTGAGCTTGTCCGAGGACCCGAAATCATCATTTACTGGAGGTACAGAGCTTAAGGAAGTTGGCAAACATGATTCAGATATGCAGCTTCCCATGACGCAGACTGTTCGTGTTCAGCTGCCTGCTCTGAGCTTGTCCAAGGACCCCGACTCGGCATTTGTTGGAAGAACAGAGCTTAAGAAGGTTGGACAACTTGATTATAGCCACGTTGGATTTCCTCAGGAAAGTATCCTGCTCTCAGCAAGCAAACCTTCACACCCAAGCGGTTTGCCAGTTATGAAGTTTGATGACGAGGTGGGTTCACGGTCTAAGAAGCGGAAAAGGTCAACAGCAGATGTTTTAGCATCGCATGCACAAGCCATGTTCGAGGGTGGGAGACTGCAATGTAGAAGGTGATTGCTTGGAATTAGAAAATTGTCCTTCACAAAATCATATTTATTTTGCAGGAATCATGTATTTGGGCTCTTCTGTTTAACTTGCTTTGGCATACATGTTCAAGAGGCTAATGCATGCTTTGTGTTCTTTCTATGCAGGACACCTGAGTTGGCTTGGGCCGATTCCACATTGACTGAGAAGGTTGTATACTTGTATACCTCACATATTGCATGAAAACGCCTGTTGTCGCCACATCAATTTCATATTGACTGACAAGCTTATCGTGCATAACAGGTTGACGGTGAAAAAGCAATGACGGAAAATAGCACCTTCGTTTCTCGAGCTCGGAGAAGACTTACTTTAACGACCAGCTTGATTCAGTGTCTCCTTCCTGCTCTGTCAGCGAGACTTCTTGCAGCAAAAGTTGCTGATTGCGGTGAAGCCATTGTGTACCACATTTGTAAACTGATGCTCAGTGATATATCTGACCCAGTTCAACCTTTTGCCAGCGACACCAATAACTTCATGCAAAGTGAAAACATGTAAGCATCTTTTACTTTTGAATGCTATCCCAGTTTAACATACCAGCTACCATCCTAATTTTTAGTGCCTTAGGAGCGGCTTATGCAAAAATCTAGCGGAAAAAAAATCTGAGTTCGGTCGAAGCGCTATAACCCTTTCATAACCAGCAATTTCTTTCTTTCTGGTTTCTATGACTTTGAGAGTCTTCATCTTGTGATTTTTTGCCAGGCCACCGAACGAGACAAGCACCTCCGGAAAGGAGGAGGACTGTAAACTCTTATCTGAGGTTCTGGAAACCTTCGATGCGAGGCTTGACGGGCTACAAGGCTCCTTGTCAAGGTATGATGATACTTCAGTTACAGCTCGAAAGATTGCCTCTAGCATTTTCAATAGAAGACGTCAACCTATTCAAAATTTGCTGTTTTTATGCCTGCCCTCCCCTGTTTGTTTCAGAGTCGAGAAGTTGCCCAGCTTCCAGGACTACGCGTCGGCGCTACACCAAATCGAGCAGTGGGCCATGACCCATCAGTTCATAAAGCTGAACGAATACAAGAGACTGCACGCCGGCTACGGCTCTGGTCCTAAAAGGCCTCTCTGCGTCGGAGCCATCCGGAAGCATGCCGGAGGTTCTTCCGCTCCGGTCTCAGAGCTGAAAAGGGTCCGGTGTCGCTCACTGAAGTAGCCGCCCGCTCGCTCGCTGGCTCGCCCCTAAGTAAAAAAGTAGAGTTGCTCGGTCGGTGACTTGAGGAGTAATGTGTGGTCATACTGATGCGGTAGTGAGGAGTTAGGAGGGTGTTACGTAGGAGTTTAACTTCGTGTGAAGTAGCGTATTTTGGGATGGGGTGCAGGGACGGAACGTGTTGTGTCGATGCCCTTTTGCACACAGGGCAAGAATGTGCTTTGGAACTGAGACAGTGTCCGGGACCCTGTGCACCGCCTTCTCCGGCGGTGCCAGATGACGCGCCGATGGCTGTCGTCGCCGGGGAAAACGGCCCGGCTGTGGCGGGGTTTCCGTGGGTTGAGCTAGTGTGAGTGTTGGATGGGCGGGGTGTCGAGGGAGGAAGAGGCCTTCCCAGCTGCTGCTGCTCCCTGTTGTTGCGTTGTAATCACACTGACTTGACAAGAAAAGGTGATGGGCTTCCAACTGCACGTCAGCATTAACGCAAGTTCTTGCTCTGTATGGCACGTCGTACTTGATACTCCCTTCGTCCGGTATTACTTGTGGGAGAAATGGATGCATCTAGAATCTAGAGTAGACATATCCATTTATGCGGCAAGTAATTCCGAAAAGCTTGGGCATGAGCTATGCACCCTGCAGCTGCTCTATTTTAGGGCACCCCATAATTCCGAAAAGCTTGCGCGAGCGATGCACCCTGCAGCTGCTCCCTGTTGTTGCATTGTAATCACACTGACTTGACAAAAAGAGATGCTGGGCTTCCAACTGCACGCCAGGGTTAACGCAAGCTCTTAGCTCTGTGTGGCACGTCGTACCTGATAGGGCATGAATCTTGTTCTTGGTTTCACCGGTGCCACGCAATTCTGGAATGGAAGAGCTTGGGCGCGAGCGATGCCCCCTATTCTTATAGCATCTCCGATAGCTGCCCTGTTTTAGGGCAACATTTTGGGCTCGGAGTAAAATTTAGGACACCAAAAAGTGCTTTTTTTGGCACGAGAAAGCGTTGTCTCCAACAGGGCAACCAAACTTGAACTGTTGAAAATGAACCTTATGTTAAATCGAAACTGAAAGGAGCGTTGATAACTTGAGCAATCTTCTGTCGGTCATGCATTAGTACAATCTATAGTCTTCAGTTTACTGACGAACTGGTAGAGCTAACTGCAGATAAGTGAAGTTGCACCATGAACTGTACAACTAACAACAGAGAGGTTGCTAATTGCCGAACCAGAGGACATGGTACGTGTTGGGAAACCGGGGCCACCGAGCGGGTGGCGGCAGCCGTTTCCCCCACTTTACGTTAAGTGGATACTTATCCCTTGATCCTGAAGTCCCTATATAAAACAACGAGGAGCTATCATTGTACTATCTGATCATTGATTAATAAAGCTGGTCTCCTCCATACCTCTTTGTGTCATTTACTTTCGCGTGTTCGACTACTTCATCTACGACGCTCGCTCTCACTCCGCAACCTCGGAGCGGACTCGCCGGCGGAGTTGCGGAACACGTTATCAGCACGCTTTGCTCCATCAACTCTGCGTCAAGCCTGCATCACGCAGGCTTTCGTCGATCCCGCGGAGGTATAAGATCTGATCCCCTTTTTGCAAAAATGGATTCCCTTCGTTACAAATGGATTTCTTTCGTTACCGCGATTTCGTTTTTGCGATTAGTTTATTTTTCAGATTTCATCTACCT
The DNA here is from genome assembly GCF_018294505.1 of Triticum aestivum. Taxonomy (NCBI): domain Eukaryota; kingdom Viridiplantae; phylum Streptophyta; class Magnoliopsida; order Poales; family Poaceae; genus Triticum; species Triticum aestivum. The sequence goes on along the minus strand of NC_057806.1, from coordinate 591,127,908 downwards.
ATGGTGTGGATTTTCCTTCCAAGAACCAAGCTGACGAATACGTCGCCGACCAATGTCGATGTTCTTGGACTAAAAGGAACTTGTTGACTGCACTATAAGGAGTCGGTACGCATCGCGATCCAGATGGTCGCGGTACCGCCGCAAAAGCACCAGATGTGCCATGCGCCGTCGGAGTTCCGGATGAACGCGACAAAGATCGCATCCCGAGACGTACTGGTAGCGACCCCGCTAGTCGCCGGCGTCACGCCGCTGGCTGCCGCCGCCACGTCCTGCTAACGCCGCGCTCGCGTGCCCTGCTGGCTGCCGTCGCCGCGCGCAGCTGCCGTCGCCGCGCTCGCGTGCCCGTTGCACGCGCAGCCGCCACGCCCTGCTTCGAGGGCCGCCGTGCCCGCGCAGGCCTACTGGCGCGCGCTCGCCGCCACGAGCAGTGGCCGCCGCCACCGACACGAGTCGGGGCCGCTCGCCGCGCCGCGCCATGGCCGCTGGCCGCGCCGCACCGTGGCCCCTGGTCGCGCCGGCCGCGCTGCGCCGTGGCCCCTGGCCGTGCCGGCCGCGCCGTGGCCGCTGGCTGCACTGGCCGGCCCTGGTCGCCGCTCCGGCGAGCCACGCGCGCCTGGCCAGCCCCGGCCGCGCCCGCGTGCGCGCCGCCGCCGCACCCCGACGCGGGCGCTAGGGGAAACCCTAGCGTCGCTACGGGAAAGGCCGCCGGCTGCTGGGCCGGCCCGGCTGGCTCCTGGGCCGGATGGGCCACGGCTGTGGGGATCCCTCCATAAAAAATAGGGGGCGCCGGCTGTAGCGCGGGATTTTTGTAATTTAGCCCCTGTAGTTTCCAGATTTTACGCAAGTTTTATTCCTGCTGTAATATTTCGCGTAGAAGCCTCTGGAACTGTCTGTTTTCACTGAAAACACGTATTTGGGCTTAAAAATGCCTTGGGAATTCAATTTTTGGGCTAGTTTTGACATACGAGATGCGCTTAACATGCTATCCTTTGTAACATGATTTTACTGTTGTAGATTAATTGTTTAGCACTCTTAATCATTTAGTAAGTCATATAACAGCATGTTTTAAATATTGGAACGTCATTTTAATTGAATAAGTTTATCAACATCGCATTTGTGCAAAAGATTACCTGCTGTAATCTCATGATTTTTGCATAAATTGCAGATGGCCGGAATTATCCACAAGGAGTTTGCTGAGTTGGCCCAGACGGGGATGAACTACCTGTCATGGGCTTCGGACTGTGAGATTTTTCTCCAGGGCAGAACCCTCCTGAGGGCGATCGGTAAGGGGACCCAGCTGGCCCCCACCGATCCCAAGTTTGAAACTGAGAATGCGCAGGCTCTGCATTTTCTTCGTCATCACCTGTCACCTACTCTGAAAGACGAGTATATGGCTGAACGGAGTGCTTCTGGCCTTTGGACCGCTCTTAAGCAGCGGTTTGAGCGGCTGAAGTACACTGTTAAGCCACGTGCAGAGGCAGAGTGGATCCGTCTGAGGTTTCCGGACTTCAAGACGGTTGGGGAGTACAATTCGGCTCTACACCGGATTTGTACGACTCTTCATATGTGTGGTACTCAGATTACCGACACTGAGAAGATTGAGAAAACCCTATCCACTTTCCACCCTGACGCGGCCCTGTCCGCACGGAACTACCGCCAGAGCAACTACACGAGGTATTCAGAGTTGATTGACGTCCTCCAGGTGGCAGAGGCGCAGGACGAGGTTCTGAAAAAGAACTTTGCCGCGCAACCACTTGGGGGGAGTTCTCGCCAGGAGGTGAATGCTCTCAAAGTTCGCAAGCCTCAACGGAAGAAGAGGGGCCGCAAGGGCAAGAAGAAGGGCCCTCAGCTCTCCGCCCCGGCTAAGCAGCAAAAGCCGGGCAAGGGGGGGCAGAGACCTCAGGACTGTTTTCGGTGTGGCTCGGTGGAGCATTTCTCCCGCCAGTGTCGCGCACCACAGGAGGTCGTTGATGCATATAAGGCCCGGAAGGCGCGTGAGACGCGCCTCGCCTTGGTTCAGGAGGGAGCACCACTGGCGCCCATGGCGGCAACCGTGATGATCTCTACGCCCCCTGCTGCGCCCATCGCGGCGACCCCCGTGGTGCCCATCGCGGTGGCTTTGGCTGTCTCTAGTGACACCAACGTTGCCATGGAGGTTGACCACATGGTGGCCTCGGCGGTGCCGCAACTAGATGTTGATGCTGCCTCCAAGATGATTTCTAAGGAGAATCAGCTCACTAGTATGGAGATTGCGGCTGAGGTCAATGGCTTCTTCACCGAGTCTACTTAGCATACCCCTTTGGTTATCATGATTCCATGATTTGATACAATAAATTCGAATAAATTCAATTTGGTTGTAAGCTCTATGAGAGCATAAACTTATTCTTTACTTTGGCAATTGGATGACATTTATTCATTTATTCCATTATTTATACATGATAGTATGTTATGTTCTGGAATGTGTGCATTTATTATTAATGTAGCGTCTTCCTCATTGCATTAATTATATGTCATATTTTAGAACGCGTGTGGCGCCCGAATGGAAGAAACGTGCCTTGCTGATAGCGCAACTACACATACCATTTTACGAGAAACTAAGTACTTTGAGTCTATTAAAAAATCTCCGGGAAGTATTATGACAATCGCCGGCTGCGGTTCGCACATAGTTGGCTCCGGACGAGCCACTATTATACTTCCTATGGAAACAACTTTGATCATTAATGATGCGTTGTTGTACCCGGAGTCGACTCGTACTCTTTTGAGCTTTAGAGACATCCGCGCCAATGGTTTTCATGATGAGACCGATGATGAGAACGACAAGGAGTGCCTACTTATCACAAAGCGGGATGCAAATGGTAAACATGTTATCGAAAGGCTTCCTTCGTTCGACACAGGGCTATACTACACTAAAATATTAGCACTGCCTGTGTACACTACCCTCAAGACCGTTTTTAGAAGCTCTGAACTCTTATGCCTCTGGCACTATAGGTTACGCCACCCCGGACTTAGGATGATGAGAAATATAATTAATAACTCGCATGGCCATAATGTTAACGTGAAGAACTTCCCGAATCCCGATGATTTCGTGTGCTCCGCATGCGCTAAGGGGAAGTTAGTCATTAGGCCATCGCCCCTCAAGGTGAGGGATGAAAATCCCCGTGTTCTTGGAACGTATCCAAGGAGACATAAGCGGTCCAATTCAGCCCCTCACGGGGCCGTTTCGGTACTTCATGGTGCTCATTGATGCTTCCTCTAAATGGTCCAATGTTTGCATGCTGTCAACACGGAACCATGCCTTTGCAAAATTGATCTCACAGATCATACAAATGAGGAATAATTTCCTGGATTATCGTATAAAGTCTATTCGAATGGGCAATGCCGGAGAATTTACTTCAAAGGCATTCGATGATTATTGCATGGCAATGGGAATCAAAGTTGAGCACTTGGTACCGCATGTTCATACACAAAATGGACTTGCCGAGGCATTAATTAAAAGAATTAAATTCATTGCCCGACCGCTCCTTCAGGGTTGTAATTTACCAACTACATGTTGGGGCCACGCAGTGTTACACGCGGCCAATCTCATCAACTTTAGACCGTCGGCCTACAACATCCACTCTCCTGTTCAGCTTGCGCAAGGGTCGGCACCCAAAATTTCCCACCTTCACATGTTCGGTTGCCAGGTATATGTACCAATACCACCCCCTCAGCGATCGGCGACGGGCCTGCTCCGTAAGTCGGGGATATACGTTGGTTATGAGACTGTGTCCATAATTAGGTATCTGGACCCCATGACAGGTGACTGTCAGACGGCCCGTTTTGCTGATTGCATTTTTGACGAGGATCTTTTCCCGACTTTAGGGGGAGAGAACCAACCCCTTGATGCTAAAAGTCGAGAAATCACGTGGCAAGCCAAGGGGATCCACGCTCATGACCCGCGCACTGCTGAGAGTGAGAGAGAAGTTCAAAAGATAATAGATTTGTAGTCATTAGCAAATCAACTGCCTGGCCACTTTAGTGACTTAAAGACTGTGACAAAATCGCATGTGCACGCGCGCAATGCACCGGAAAGGGTTGAAATACCGAAGAAAAATGATGGTATACCCGCTCCCGTCCAAAGGCCTAAAAGGACGAGAGATCCGGCTTCTCAAATCCCAAGTACTCGGGGACGCCCGACGAAAAAGGATAAGAGAGATTTATTACAGCTTGTCGCCAAAGCACCCCAAAGTGAAACAGGGAGCCAGTCGAGACCTGGCACAAGTACGGAAAATTCAGTGCATGAAATTTCGGACTTAAACTTTCCCATAGGGGAACCACCCAGCGGAGATGTGAGCGCACACATCGGCGCGGGAAATCTAAAGGACCTTGCTCCCATAATGGGAAATTTGGTAGAGCAAGTGTTAGCGCTGGATGCGCTCCATGACGAAATCGCCATAAATTATATTTATACGGGGGAGTCCCTGAATCGAGCAACGGTGGTTGTCGACATTAACTTTGCTACGAAAATTGCCTCAATCATAGATCTTGACCCTAAGCATAACACCCTCGCTGGTTGCAAGAAAAGGTCGGATTGGAAAGATTGACAGCAGGCAATTACTGCCGAATTATTATCTCTCAACAAAAGGAAGGTGTTCGGACCAGTTTTTCGAACTCCTCCCCACATTCGCCCTGTTGGCCATAGGTGGGTTTTTGTTCGAAAGAGAGATGAAAATAATAAGGTAGTACGGTACAAAGCAAGGCTCGTCGCCCAAGGGTTCACTCAACGACCAGGTGCCGATTTTGAGGAGACTTATTCCCCGGTCATGGATGGAGTTACCTTTAGATACTTGATCTCGATGGCAGTAAACATGGGCTTGAAAATGAAACTAATGGATGTTGTCACTGCTTACCTGTATGGTAACTTGGATTCGAACATATACATGAAGGTTCCAGAGGGTATCCCTCTTCCGAACCATGATAGAGCAAACAGGGGTCTATATAGTGTTCAACTTCAAAAGGCATTGTACGGACTCAGACAGTCTGGTAGAATGTGGTACAATCGCTTAAGTGATTTCCTTCATGAGAAGGGCTACACAAGCAATAAAGATTGCCCATGTGTTTTTATACGGCGATCCCAAGATGGATTCTGTATAATCTCGGTGTACGTGGACGATTTAAACATAATCGGTATGCCTGAGGATATTGAGGAAGCGAGTTCCTACCTGATGTCGGAATTCGAGATGAAGGATTTGGGTAAAACCAAGTTCTGTCTAGGTCTGCAACTTGAACATTCCCCTGATGGGGTTCTAGTGCACCAGTCGGCCTACACCCAGAAGGTGTTGGGGAGATTTGGATTTGATAAGGCATATCCTTCTAAGACCCCGATGGTCGGAAGATCTTTACAGCCAGACAAGGACCCATTCATGCCAAAGGAAGAGGGGGAGGAAACTCTGGGACCAGAGGTTCCTTACCTGAGTGCAGTTGGAGCACTCATGTATCTCGCAAACTGTACACGGCCAAACATTGCGTTCGCCATCAGTTTGCTTGCGAGGTACAATTTTGAACCTACCAAGAGGCATTGGAAAGGTGTCAAGGACGTCTTCCATTACCTGCAAGGGACCAAAGATCTTGGCCTGTTTTATAAAAGAAATCAAGACCTATCTATTATAGGCTATGCCGATGCTGGGTACCTATCGGACCCGCATGATTGCAAATCGCAGACTGGATATGTTTTCCTTTGTGGTGGAACTGCATTTTCCTGGAAATCGTCCAAGCAAACACTTGTGTCGACTTCCACGAACCACTCGGAAATCATGGCACTATTCGAAGCGTCAAAAGAGTGTGTATCGCTTCGGCGGATGATCGGCCACATTCAGCAGACATGTGGGCTGAACACCGTACAAACCCCTACCATTATCTATGAAGATAATGCTGCTTGTGTTGCACAAGTCCAGATGGGTTATGTGAAGAGTAACCTCACAAAGCATATTAGTCCCAAGTTCTTCTATGCACATGAGCTGCAACAGTTGAACGAGGTGAGAGTTTTGCATACTAAGTCCTGTGACAATCTTGCTGATATGTTCACTAAATCATTACCGGCATCAACCTTAGAGAGGTGTGTGCGTGGAATCGGTATGATGAGACTTAGAGAGATGCAAGGTTCAGGGGGAGAAACTTCATAAACTCGTCGCTAAAATCTCAATCCTGATGATCAAGTACTCAACTCGATGGTTGAGTGGATTGTACTCTTTTTCCCTTGAGTAAGTTTTCCTGATGTTTCTCACACGAGGTTTTTGACGAGGCAATTTGTGCAATACAACAACGTATACTATGTGCTCTTTCTTCATAGTTTTTCCCACTGGGTTTTTCGGAGTTTTGAGGCATGGATATATGGATAATTACCCAAGGGGGAGTGTTGGGAAACCGGGGCCACCGAGGGGGTGGCGGCAGCCTCGTGCGTACCGCACGGGGTAGCCACTCCCGTTTCCCCCACTTTACATTAGGCCTTATTTGGTTCATAGGATAGGGATTTTATAGGAATAGGAAAATCATAGGAAGTGAGATGACATGCATGTTTTTTTACGGTGCTACGGCGGGCTTACGCCGACCTGAACCATTTGTTGGGGAACGTAGCAGAAATTCAAAATTTTCTACACATCACCAAGATCAATCTATGGAGTAATCTAGCAACGAAGGGAAGGAGAGTGCATCTACATACCCTTGTAGATCGCTAAGCGGAAGCGTTCAAGTGAACGGGGTTGATGGAGTCGTACTCGTCGTGATCCAAATCACTGATGATCCTAGCGCCGAACGGACGACACCTCCGCGTTCAACACACGTGCGAAACGGAGACGTCTCCTCCTTCTTGATCTAGCAAGGGGAGAGGAGAAGTTGAGAGAAAAAACCCGACAGCACGACGGCATGGTGGTGATGGAGCTCGTGGTTCTCTGGCAGGGCTTCGCCAAGCACTACGGAGGAGGATGAGATGTTGGAGGAGGAAGAGGGATGCGCCAGGGGAAGGGTGCGGCTGCCCTCTCTCTCCCTCACTATATATAGGGGGAAGGGAGGGGGGAGGTGTTGGAAATATGCCCTAGAGGCAATAATAAATTGGTTATTATTATATTTCCTTGTTCATGATAATCGTTTATTATCCATGCTAGAATTGTATTGATAGGAAACTCAGATACATGTGTGGATACATAGACAACACCATGTCCCTAGTAAGCCTCTAGTTGACTAGCTCGTTGATCAATAGATGGTTACGGTTTCCTGACCATGGACATTGGATGTCGTTGATAACGGGATCACATCATTAGGAGAATGATGTGATGGACAAGACCCAATCCTAAGCCTAGCACAAGATCATGTAGTTCGTATGCTAAAGCTTTTCTAATGTCAAGTATCATTTCCTTAGACCATGAGATTGTGCAACTCCCGGATACCGTAGGAGTGCTTTGGGTGTGCCAAACGTCACAACGTAACTGGGTGGCTATAAAGGTACACGACAGGTATCTCCGAAAGTGTCTGTTGGGTTGGCACGAATCGAGACTGGGATTTGTCACTCCGTGTAAACGGAGAGGTATCTCTGGGCCCACTCGGTAGGACATCATCATAATGTGCACAATGTGATCAAGGAGTTGATCACGGGATGATGTGTTACGGAACGAGTAAAGAGACTTGCCGGTAACGAGATTGAACAAGGTATCTGTCACATCCCTAGCTTTACCCTGGCCTTGGACTAGCTTGGTTGCTGCATCATGTTTAAATTCAAATGAAATTTGAATTGAGGAATTTTCAAAGCCTCAGAATCCTTTAAAAAAATGATCAAGATAAAAATTGCTTCAAATAAGTCCAAGAAAATGTTCTTGTTATCCTCTGGAAATATTGGCAAGAGGTAAAATCCAAACCAATATTTTCGGTATCTCAGAAACATTTATTTTGGGTATTTGAATTAAATCAATAGCTATTTGAATTGGACTTATATCTACTGTTAAATAAATATAGGTCCAATAATTCTGAAATATTTTTGTGGAGCATTGTTTTAATTCTTTTAGCTCCTAAAAATATTGTCAGAAGCAAAATAAATTGAATTGGTTTCAAAACCAAATTCAAAACAAACCTGCAAAATAGAAAAACAGAATTAAAACAGAAAGAGAGAGAGAGAGTTTTACCTGGGCCACTTACCTGTAGCCGGCCCAGCTGGCCAGCTCCTCCCGCTGGCCCAGCCCACCGCCGCCTCCCTCCCCTGTCGCCTTCCTCCTCTGCCAGGAGGACGGGCACGCGCCCGGCGCGCGCGGCCACGCGCCCCGGCCACCTCCTCCCTGCCTGGCTGCCTCCTCCTCCCCTGGTTCCTCCCGCGACGCCACGCAGCCCCCGACCCCCTCTCCCTTCTCCCTCTCTCCCGCGTCCTCATCCTCTCCCCGGAACACTCTCCCCCCCTCCTCTGTTCTCCTCACCGAGCGGAGCCCGTCGCCGCCGCTCGCCATAACCACGGCCACCGGGCCTCCCTCGCTCCCCCGACTAGCCCAGAGGCTCCGCCTCGACCCCCTCTTTCCTCTCCACCGAGCCACGAGGCCCCGGACGCGCTGCAACACCGCCACCATCGTCGTTTCCATCGCCGGCCACCGAAGCTCACCGCTGTCGATTCGCCGCCTCCGACGCCTCCCCGAGCTCCCCGAGGCCACCGTCGCAACCCCTGTGAGCTCCGCCACCGTTTCCCCCTCTTTCCCTCTTCGTTTGGTTGCCGCAGCCGTCGCCCCCTTGATGACCGAAACCCGCCGCCGTCTGTGATCGCCGCCGACGTGCCTCCGGCCACCTAGTGGCCCGGCTGTCGTGCTCAGCTTCCTCCCCGCGCTGCCTAGAGCACGTAGGTGCCTCGCACGAGCCTCCCCGGCCACCGTAGCGTCGACCCCGAGCTCGCCCGAGCTCCGGCGACCGCCACGGTCGATGCCGGTGACGACTCCGGCCATCTTAGGCCCAGCCGCTGCCACTACTCGACGCGGACGAGCGCCCGCGTCACGTAGACGCTCTCCGCCGGCCATTTGGTCGCCGGAGGAGGAAACCCGCACCCCTCCGCCGTCTCTGGCTCCGCCGGCGACGAGCCGCGGGTCAACTCCAGCGAGTTGACCCGGGTTTGACCCCCTGCTGACACTGACAGTGGGCCCCGTGGCTATTAACCTGATTAGTTAGAGTTAATTAACTCTGTTAGTCACCTAAGTCACTGACCAGTGGGCCCCACTGGTCAGGTTTGACCCGGACCAGCCCCTGTTGACCTGCTGACGTCATGCCAACGTCATGCTGACGCAATAAGTGTTTTCTGGATTTAAAAATAATCAGGAAATTCCAAAAAATGGTAAAAAACTTCTAAAAATCATAGAAATTCAACCGTAACTCCAAATTAAATAATTTATATATGAAAAATTATCAGAAAAATCCAAGGAATCCATCTGTACCATTTTCATGCATGTTAGAACAACTTATAGCTGCTGTTTAGCACAAATCAATTAAATGGCATTTGAATAATCACATATGGAGTTTGAATTTGAATCTTGTATTCAAACCAACTTCATTTAATCTGTTGCTAGTTGCATTAGCCCAAAACACATTCATTTTGCCATGTCATGATCATGCATCATATTGTGCATTGCATTGATTGTGTTCCCTTCTGTGTTGCCGGTATTGTCCCCTCTCGATAGACGTGATATCGATGATGTGATCGTTGACACTGATGAAGAGCTATATTATCTTCAGAAGTGCCAGGCAAGCAAAACCCCCTTGTTCATTCCGATAAAATCCCACTCTCTCGCTCCTGCTCTCTTTTACTGCATTAGGACAACAACGACATATTTGTTACTTGCTGCGGTAGCTGAACCCCTTTATCCTTTGCATGACCTGTCATTGCCACAGTAAATAGATGAAACCCACTAGCATGAGTAGGAGTTGTTTGAGCCCTGATGTGCCTACTCATTCATGCTTGTTTGTCATGCCTGCTACTGCTTAGAGTTGAGTCAGGTCTGATTCATCGGGGATGAATCAGAGGCGGGTGAACATGTCCTACTGTGTGTGAGCTAAGTGTGTGAACACGATTTGGTAAAAGGTGTCGGTGAGAGGCCATGTAGGAGTACATGGTGGGTTGTCTCATTGAAGCCGTCCTCAGGAACTGAGTTCTGTGTTTGTGATCCATGATTCAGCTACTACCATACATTGGGCCCTGAAATATGACCCCGCTCGACTTCTTATTCACCCTTGTCCTCTGTCCAGGAGTTGCAAGTAGTTTCTGGTGTTTGTAGTATGCTGGAGGCCGTGGACAGCGCTGACCGTAGGGGTGGGCTGTGATGCGGTAGGCACGTGGCCGGGTATACCGAGCGCCCGTTTGGTGTCAAGGAACCCTGTTCACATCGTTTGGGGCTGTGAGCGAAACTCCGGCCGGATCTCCTCATGGATGGAACCCGAATAGGCGATAAACCTAGACTAGAGACTTAGGTGTTTAGGTAGGTCGTGGTCTACACCCACGTCGGCTTTCGCTTGAAGTCTGCCGAGCACATGTCGTGTGCAGACGCTAAGTGGTGGAAACATGTATGAAGAAGTACACCCCTGCAGGGTTAACATCATCTATTCGAATAGCCGTGTCCGCGGTAAAGGACTTCTGGGTTGCTTATATCAGTTCATAGACAAGTGAAAGTGGATACTTTAAAATGCGCAAGATAAGCGTGAGTGCTATGGATGGCGTTCTCGTAGGGAGACGGGAGCGGATCCATAGTGGTGTATTGATATGGTGAATATGTGGACTCGTGTGCGCCACCTCAAAAGAGTTACATTGCAGTCGTAGTTCAGGATAGCCACCGAGTCAAAGCTGGCTTGCTGCAGTTAAACCCCACCATCCCCTTTGTTGATAATGATGCATATGTAGTTAGTTCTGATGTAAGTCTTGCTGGGTACATTTGTACTCACGTTTGCCTATTTTATGTTTTTGCAGAGAGACTTCAGTCTCACTAGTAGTTCCGCTTGGACTTCGACGTTTAGCTTGATACCTCAGCTACGATCTTGTGCCCTCGGCAGGATCTGATAGATAGTCAGGCTTCTCAGCCTTTTCATTTATAGATGTCTGTACTCAGACATGATAGCTTCCGCTTGTGCTTTGACTTGTATGCTCTGATTGTTGGGTCATGAGAACCATGTTTGTAATATCTCGCTCCTCGGAGCCTATTGATTAAATACTTGAGTCGTAGAGTCATGTTGTGATGCCATGTTGTATTTGCACATATCGAGCATATTGTGTGTATGTTATTGAAATGCTTGGTATGTGTGGGATCTGACCATCTAGTTGTTTATCTTTAGTAGCCTCTCTTACCGGGAAATGTCTCCTAGTGTTTCCATTGAGCCTTGGTAGCTTGCTACTGCTCCGGAACACTTAGGCTGGCCGGCATGTGTCCTTCTTCGTTCCTGTGTCTGTCCCTTCGGGGAAATGTCACGCGATGAATACCGGAGTCCTGTTAGCCCGCTACAGCCCGGTTCACCGGAGTCCTGCTAGCCCAGTGCTACAGCCTGGATTCACTCGCTGATGACTGACACGTTCGATGCTGGGTCATGGATGCCTGTCCCTGTAAGTCTGTGCCACTTTGGGTTTACGACTAGCCATGTCAGCCCGGGCTCCTTATCATATGGATGCTAGCGACACTGTCATATACGTGTGCCAAAAGACGCAAACGGTCCCGGGCAAAGGTAAGGCGACACCCGTGGGAATACCGTGCGTGAGGCCGCAAAGTGATATGAGGTGTTACATGCTAGATCGATGTGGCATTGAGTCGGGGTCCTGACAGCGTTGGTATCAGAGCTTGACTGCCTGTAGGATTACCAAGCCAAACTGGTCGAAGTTGAGTCTAGAAATTCTTAGTTATATAAGGGAATTGATTGTGGGATGGAACGTAAGGCTCTTTTTACTCCTTATACCTCATGGCCTTCTGATCTGAGTCATCATCTTCTCTTCTATGGGGATTAAGAACTAGGATATCTCTTCTTTCTATCAGGATCACGTATTACTAGTCCGTAGACCTATAAGATTGTTCGATTTAAGCTTGAGTCCAGTTCCTACTACTTCTGTATGTTAATTGTTGATCTCGAAACCTTGATATTGTGCTCCTGAGTGGTTATGCCACCATTTTTGTGAATGTGTCAAATCTTTTCTGAGCATTTACAGCCGTTATGCTGTCCGAGTCATCCCAGGTTTCTAAGTAGTCTGATGCAATTGCAAATCCTTTCTTCCCGTTTCAATGTGCCCATGGGCCAGATTAATCACACTAATTGTTGAGTTGAGGTATTCTATTGCCTTGACTTTTATGTTGGAGTTACTATTATGACCCTAGGTGTTTAGGGAGTCACCTAGTAATCTAGCAACGTTTTGTGTCCTAGTGTGATGATTCTGGCCATCATTCTCGTAAGCATCCCGTGATGCCACTTAGTAGTAGGTATTCTATTCCTGGGTTTTGAACCCGAGATTCACCCTACTTGCTTCATGTTGATAGTTTTGCTCGTTCCTTTAGGTTATTAGTAACCTTTGCATTAGTCCTCGATGTTCGTGGTATTCCTTTCTTCCAAATACTATGAACCGCTTATGGCAGATGTTCCTCGCTGATCAAAAGATCACAATCAGAGTGCTCTCGATGGGTTCTCGATTCTACATTGTGACTCTGCCAGTTCTACCTTTCTGCATGGGTTATCCGGAAGAAATATGTGGAATTCGTTCGACATGTTAAACCATGCATCCACAACTCAGAAAATCGTATGTTCCTTTGAGTTGTCCCTCTTTAGTTGTCTTCTGACCCTCGTATATCAATTGATAGTCAAGAGTATGCGTGCATTCGTTCGTCGATGCCTATTACCCTTGTGGTCCGTCAAGCCATTCTATTTCAGAATGAATAGGAGAAACAAACTCCAGTACCTCATCCATATTTAGGATTGGGTCAAAGTAGTTGTGTTCCGCAGATCAAGTTACAATCCAGCTTCTGGTCTGCTCTACCCTGAAGTATTACCTTCTTTATGACAGGAATTTCATGAGAATTACACCACCTTTTGTGAATTCTTGACATAGTGATACTTCTCGCCATCCTTTTTCATTCCTCGGTTCCGTGTTGTTGCAGCCGGAGTGCCGACAAGTGAATCATGATGTGTGAACTCAATACTCCTAGCAACCCCATTGCTTGGTAGTTAATGGACAATAATTTCATTCTTAGCGTGTTGGTTTTGAATCATCATTCTAAGGTTGATCATGCTACCTAGTCCTTGTTCTCGGTGCACTTCTCGATCGATGAGTTAGGATTATTTCAAATCTTCGCTCTATTGATCATATCGTCTTGCCTCAAAAAGCAAGATTTGTTCTCGAGCTTAGTAACATATCGGTGGTTCGTGATTTTCCGAATATCTTCTCGAAAGTATCACCAGGCTGTCACCTGACTGTTATGTTGAGCTCGTGATCAAGTTGGTTTCTTGTGAACCATTTTCTCTCCAAGAATCGGTGTTAGATACCCCTGAGCTAGTTGGTTAAGCCAAACAACAACTTGGAGAATTGGAGGATAAAAGCTTGCCTGACTTAGTTCGTTCCAAAGGGATGTCTTGTATGTGTGTTGAAGAAAGATGATATTTTCATCGACTGAACCTCGTGATCAGTTAATGGACCTATCATTTTATCCAACCTTTGATTGGAGTATGGGCTATCATCCAATCAGACCAGAACCAACGATATTCGTAATGTTGTCTTACTCGTGGTTGATCCCTCGAGTATACACCATTATATCTTTTGGGTCTGACCCATGCTATCACTTGTTCACTTAACTATGGAATTCCTTTTAAAGGGAAACCCAGATGAATTGTTGTTGAGCCTATTGACAACATCCTTATCTCCTCCATGATTTTGTTGAACATTAAGCTAGTGTTGGAAACTTTTGAAAGCATTTGTTCATGCTAGCTCATGAAGCATATGTTCGGATGTAAGAAGTGACTTCCTCTAGTTCACGTGCATTTTGATGTAAGCTGCCGTCGTGAATCCGAGAAAGTTTGTTTTTGCTCCTTTGGAATCATCCCAAGTCGGTCATGCACGTGCGAAGAATTCTATGGTCTGTTAGACTGATCATCTTCATTCCATATGTATATCCTAGCACACCAAGCCACTGACTGATTTGTTCAAGGAGAAGGAGTATCTTCATAAGAGCTAATCCGGACTTATGAAAGAACTTCGATATCCTCGCTGATGGTTCCCAACCAGAACTCGGTAGTGTTTTATTGTAAGACTACCATATGATCATGTTTGTCTGAGGCAGCGTGTTCACACATGTGTAGCAGAACCAACTCATGTTTTGGAGCTTGCTATCGTAGTTCATTTCCCAAGAATCTCGCAACGTCATCTCGTCGATTTGTGTTGCAAACTTTCATTTTCTTCCTAGACTCGATGAGTCTGGAATATCCTGACACCAACCAGATCTGAATCTCAGGCAGATATGATGGTTGGAACATTTCCCAAGAACTATAATATTGGTCCCTCGATAACCGGTAAAGTGGATGTCGTGGCCAACACACCCAGCCGGAAGACCTGTTATTATAATATCTTGATTGAGGAAGTTGGCCACCTCCCCATAGGGATTTCGTAGGATTTACTCCCTAGTTGCCCCTATGGATTTTGAGATCCCGAAGTCCGACCTTTTTACTTGATGTTCTAGATATCAAACCATATCTATGAATGGGTTACGCTAGCACATCAAGGAGAACATTAGAAGCGGAGTGCTAAATGTCTCTCGGTCGATCATCCAGATTTTATTTCCTTGGCCTCGCTAAGGTGAAATCTGAGAAGGTGTTATCTTCCTTGCATTTGCATCCTCCATCACCATTCATCATGGTAGTAAGTTGTGTTACCAGACCCTTGACGCGGATGTTGGTAAAACCTTGATGATTATGGAAATGCTCAAGTCCTTGAGAGCATGCACAAGCGCTACGTGTTATCATCGGCTCTAACTGGGTTTGCTCTCAGTTTCCTCGGCAATGCTATGATCTTTTCAAACAGTGAATTCACTCTCTGTTGTTGGGTTCTTTCCCAGTTACCAGAATCATTCCCAGCATTTGCATTTTGTTCCTAGCTTGCACCGCCAATGTGCCATTCTACCATGGGTCTCTTCCATCTCCGGTGATAAGCAAAATCATCCATTACGTTGTCTTCAACAAGGTAATCCACATCATCCAAGTCCGAGTATGCCATTCTACCGACTGTTGGAAATATGCCCTAGAGGCAATAATAAAAGTATTATTATTATATTTCCTTGTTCATGATAATTGTCTTTTATTCATGCTATAACTGTATTATCCGGAAATCGTAATACACGTGTGAATACATAGACCACAATATGTCCCTAGTGAGCCTCTAGTTGACTAGCTCGTTGTGATCAACAGATAGTCATGGTTTCCTGGCTATGGACATTGGATGTCGTTGATAACGGATCACATCATTAGGAGAATGATGTGATGGACAAGACCCAATCCTAAGCTTAGCACAAAGATCGTGTAGTTCGTTTGCTAGAGCTTTGCCAATGTCAAGTATCTCTTCCTTTGACCATGAGATCGTGTAACTCCTGGATACCGTAGGAGTGCCTTGGGTGTATCAAACGTCACAACGTAACTGGGTGACTATAAAGGTACACTACAGGTATCTCCGAAAGTATCTATTGTTTTATGCGGATCGAGACTGGGATTTGTCACTCCGTGTAAACGAAGAGGTATCTCTGGGCCCACTCGGTAGGACATCATCATTTGCGCAAATGTGACCAAGGAGTTGATCACGGGATGATGTGTTACGGAACGAGTAAAGTGACTTGCCGGTAACAAGATTGAACAAGGTATTGGATACCGACGATCGAATCTCGGGCAAGTAAAATACCGCTAGACAAAGGGAATTGAATACGGGATCGATTGAGTCCTTGACATCGTGGTTCATCCGATGAGATCATCGTGGAACATGTGGGAGCCAACATGGGTATCCAGATCCCGCTGTTGGTTATTGACCGGAGAACGTCTCGGTCATGTCTGCATGTCTCCCGAACCCGTAGGGTCTACACACTTAAGGTTCGATGACGCTAGGGTTATAAAGGAAGCTTGTATGTGGTTACCGAATGTTGTTCGGAGTCCCGGATGAGATCCCGGACGTCACGAGGAGTTCCGGAATGGTCCGGAGGTAAAGATTTATATATAGGAAGTCCTGTTTCGGCCATCGGGACAAGTTTCGGGGTCATCGGTATTGTACCGGGACCACCGGAAGGGTCCCGGGGGCCCACCGGGTGGGGCCACCTGCCCCGGGGGGCCACATGGGCTGTAGGGGGTGCGCCTTGGCCTACATGGGCCAAGGGCACCAGCCCCTAGAGGCCCATGCGCCAAGATAAAGGAAAAAGGGAAGAGTCCTAAAGGGGGAAGGCACCTCCGAGGTGCCTTGGGGAGGATGGACTCCTCCCCATCCTTAGCCGCACCCCTTCCTTGGAGGAGGGGGCAAGGCTGCGCCTCCCCCTCTCCCTTGGCCCTATATATAGTGGGGAAAAGGAGGAGCAATCATACCTAAGGCCTTTGGTTGCCTCCCTCTCCCTCCCGTGACACATCTCCTCTCCCGTAGGTGCTCGGTGAAGCCCTGCAGGATTGCCACGCTCCTCCATCACCACCACGCCGTTGTGCTGCTGCTGGATGGAGTCTTCCTCAACCTCTCCCTCTCTCCTTGCTGGATCAAGGCGTGGGAGACGTCACCGGGTTGTACGTGTGTTGAACGCGGAGGTGCCGTCCATTCGGCACTTGATCATCGGTGATCTGAATCACGACGAGTACGACTCCATCAACCCCGTTCACTTGAACGCTTCCGCTTAGCGATCTACAAGGGTATGTAGATGCAACTCTCCTCTCCTTTCTACTCGTTGCTGGTCTCTCCATAGATAGATCTTGGTGTTACGTAGGAAATTTTTTGAATTTCTGCTACGTTCCCCAACAGTGGCATCATGAGCTAGGTCTATTGCGTAGATTCTTTGCTCGAGTAGAACACAAAGTAGTTGTGGGCGTTGATGTTGTTCAATATGCTTGCCGTTACTAGTCTTATCTTGATTCGGCGGCATCGTGGGATGAAGCGGCCCGGACCAACCTTACACGTACGCTTACGTGAGACCGGTTCCACCGACAAACATGCACTAGTTGCATAAGGTGGCTGGCGGGTGTCTGTCTCTCCCACTTTAGTCGGATCGGATTCGATGAAAAGGGTCCTTATGAAGGGTAAATAGCAATTGACATATCATGTTGTGGTTTTGCGTAGGTAAGAAACGTTCTTGCTAGAAACCCATAGCAGCCACGTAAAACATGCAAACAACAATTAGAGGACGTCTAACTTGTTTTTGCAGGGTATGCTATGTGATGTGATATGGCCAAAAGATGTGATGAATGATATATGTGATGTATGAGATTGATCATGTTCTTGTAATAGGATTCACGACTTGCATGTCGATGAGTATGACAACCGGCAGGAGCCATAGGAGTTGTCTTTATTTTTTGTATGACCTGCGTGTCATTGAAGAACGCCATGTAACTTACTTTACTTTATTGCTAAACGCGTTAGCCATAGAAGTAGAAGTAGTCGTTGGCGTGACAACTTCATGAAGACACGATGATGGAGATCATGATGATGGAGATCATGGTGTCATGCCGGTGACAAGATGATCATGGAGCCCCGAAGATGAAGATCAAAAGGAGCAAAATGATATTGGCCATATCATGTCACTATTTGATTGCATGTGATGTTTATCATGTTTATACATCTTATTTACTTAGGACGACGGTAGTAAATAAGATGATCCCTTACAACAATCTCAAGAAGTGTTCTCCCCTAACTGTGCACCGTTGCTACAGTTCGTCGCTTCTAAGCACCACGTGATGATCGGGTGTGATGGATTCTTACGTTCACATACAACGGGTGTAAGACAGTTTTACACAGCGAGAACACTTAGGGTTAACTTGACGAGCCTAGCATGTGCAGACATGGCCTCGGAACACGGAGACCGAAAGGTCGAGCATGAGTCGTATAGTAGATACGATCAACATGAAGATGTTCACCGATGATGACTAGTCCGTCTCACGTGATGATCGGACACGGGCTAGTTGACTCGGATCATGTGATCACTTAGATGACCAGAGGGATGTCTATCTAAGTGGGAATTCATAAGATGAACTTAATTATCCTGAACATAGTCAAAGACCTTTTGCAAATTATGTCGTAGTTCACGCTATAGTTCTACTGTTTTAGTTATGTTCCTAGAGAAAATATAGTTGAAAGTTGACAGTAGCGATTATGCGGACACTAGAACGCTTATGTCCTTAATGCACTGCTCAGTGTGCTGAACCCCAAACGTCGTCTGTGGATGTTGTGAACATCGAACATACACGTTTTGATAACTACGTGATAGTTCAGTTAAATGGTTTAAGTAGAGGCACCAAAGACGTTTTCGAAACGTCACGGAACATATGAGATGTTTCGAGGGCTGAAATTGGGATTTCAGGCTCGTGCCCACGTCAAGAGGTATAAGACCTCCGACGATTTTCTTAGCCTACAAACTAAGGAGAGAAGCTCAATTGTTGAGCTTGTGCTCAGATTGTCTGAGTGCAACAATCACTTGAATCAAGTGGGAGTTAATCTTCCAGATGAAATAGTGATAGTTCCTCCGAAGTCATTACCACCAAGTTGCTAGAGCTTCGTGATGAACTATAATATATCAAGGACATATATGATGATCCTTGAGATATTCGCGATGTTTGACTCCGCGAAAGTAGAAATCAAAAGGGAGCATCAATCGTTGATGGTTAGTAAAACCACTAGTTTCAAGAAGGGCAAGGGCAAGAAGGGATACTTCATGAAACGGCAAATCAGCTGCTGCTCAAATGAAGAAACCCGAGGTTAAACCCAAACCCGAGACTAAGTGCTTCTGTAATAAGGGGAACAACCACTGGTGCAAGATTACCCTAGATACTTGGTAGATGAGAAGGCTGGCAAGGTCGATAGAAGTATATTGGATATACATTGTGTTAATGTGTACTTTACTAGTACTCCTAGTAGCACCAGGGTATTAGATACCGGTTCGGTTGCTAAGTGTTAGTAACTCGAAATAAAAGCTACGGCATAAACGGAGACTAGCTAAAGGTGAGCTGACGATATGTGTTGGAAGTGTTTCCAATGTTGATATGATCAAGCATCGCACGCTCCCTCTACCATCGAGATTTGGTGTTTGCGTTGAGCATAGACATGATTGGATTATGTCTATCGCAATATGGTTATTCATTTAAAGAGAATAATGGTTACTCTATTTATTTGAATAATGCCTTCAATGGTCTTGCACCTAAAATGAATGGTTCATTGAATCTCGATCGTAGTGATACACATTTTCATGCCAAAAGATATAAGATAGTAATGATAGTACCACTTACTTGTGGCACTGCTGTGTAAGTCATATTGGTATAAAACGCATGAAGAAGCTCCATGTTGATGGATCTTTGGACTCACTCGGTTTTGAAAAGTTTGAGACATGCGAACCATGTCTATTGGTATATATGCATGAAGAAGCTCCATGCAAATGGACCGTTCGGACTCACTTGATTTTGAATCACTTGAGATATGCAAATCATACCACATGGGCAAGATGACTGAAAAGCCTCGGTTTCAGTAAGATGGAACAAGATAGCAACTTGTTGGAAGTAACACATTTTGATGTGTGCAGTCCAATGAGTGCTGAGGCATGCAGTGAATATCGTTATGTTCTTACTTCACAGATGATTCGAGTAGATGTTGAGAATATTTACTTGATGAAACACAAGTCTGAATTATTTAATGGTTCAAATAAATTCAGAGTGAAGTAGAAGATCATTGTGACAAGAGGATAAAATGTCTATGATATGATCATAGAGATGAGTATCTGAGTTACGAGTTTTGGCACACAATTAAGACATTGTGGAAATTGTTTCGCAATTAATACCGCCTGGAACACCATAGTGTGATGGTGTGTCCGAACATCATAGTTGCACCCTATTAGATATGGTGCGTACCATGATGTCTCTTATCGAATTACCACTATTGTTCATGGGTTAGGCATTAGAGACAACCACATTCACTTTAAATAGGGCACCACGTAATTCCGATGAGATGACACCGTATGAATTATGGTTTAGAGAAACCTAAGTTGTCGTTTCTTAAAGGTTTGGGGCTGCGACGCTTATGTGAAAAAGTTTCAGGATTAAGCTCGAACCCAAAGCGGATAAAATGCATCTTCATAGGAAACCCAAAACAGTTGGGTATACCTCCTAATTCAGATCCGAAAGCAATATGGATTGTTTCTTGAATCGGGTCCTTTCTCGAGGAAAGGTTTCTCTCGAAAGAGTTGAGTGGGAGGATGGTGGAGACTTGATGAGGTTATTGAACCGTCTCTTCAACTAGTGTGTGGCAGGGCACAGGAAGTTGTTCCTGTGGCACCTACACCAATTGAAGTGGAAGCTTATGATATTGATCATGAAACTTCGGATCAAGTCACTACCGAACCTCGTAGGACGACAAGGACACGTACTACTTTGGAGTGGTAAGGTGATCCTGTCTTGAAGGTCATGTTGCTAGACAACAATGAACCTACGAGCTATGGAGAAGCGACGGTGGGCCCAAATTCCAACAAATGGTTAGAAGCCATGAAATCCGAGATAGGATCCATGTATCAGAACAAAGCATGGACTTGGGTGGACTTGCCCGATGATCGGCAAGCCATTAAGATAAATGGATCTTTAAGAAGAAGACGGACGTGGATGGTAATGTCACCGTCCATGAAGCTCGACTTGTGGCGAAAAGTTTTTCACAAGTTCAAGGAGTTGACTACGATGAGATTTTCTCATCCGTAGCGATGCTTAAAGTCCGTCGGATTCATGTTAGCATAAGCTGCATTTATGAAATCTAGCAGATGGATGTCAAAACGAGTTTCCTTACCAACTTTCATAAGGAAAGGTTGTATGCAATACAATCAGAAAAGTTTTTGTCGATCCTAAGGATGCTAAAAGGTATGCTAGCTCCAGCGATCCTTTTAAGGACTGGAGTAAGCATCTCGGAGTTGGAATGAACGCTTTGATGAGATGATCAAAGATTTTGGGTTTGTACAAAGTTTATGAGAAACTTGTATTTCCAAAGAAGTGAGTGGGAGCACTATAGAATTTCTGATGAGTATATGTTGTTGACATATTGATGATCAGAGATGATGTAGAAAGCATATAGGGTTATTTTGAAAGTGTTTTTCAATGGAAAACCTGGATTAAGCTACTTGAACATTGAGCATCAAGATCTATAAGGATAGATCAAAACGCTTAATGGTACTTTCAAATGAGCACATACCTTGACATGATCTTGAAAGTGTTCAAGATGGACCAGTCAAAGAAGGAGTTCTTGCCTGAGTTGTAAGGTACGAAGTTAAGACTTAAAGCTCGACCACGGCAGAATAGAGAGAAAGGACGAAGGTCGTCCCCTATGCTTAAGACGTAGGCTCTTCAGTATGCTATGCTGTGTACCGCACCTGAAGTGTGCCTTGCCATGAGTCAGTCAAGGGGTACAAGAGTGATCCAAGAATGGCTCACAGGACAGCGGTCAAAGTTATCCTTAGTAACTAGTGGACTAAGGAATTTTCTCGATTATGGAGGTGGTAAAAGAGTTCGTCGTAAAGGTTACGACGATGCAAGCTTGACACCTATCCGGATAGCTCTGAGTAGAGAGACCGGATACATATAATGGAGCAATAATTTAGAATAGCTCCAAGTAGAACAGTTGTTTGGAATAGCTCCAAATAGAGCGTGGTAGCTGCATCTAGGAGATGACATAGAGATTTGTAAAGCACACACGGATCTGAAAGGTTCAGACCCGTTGACTAAAACCTCTCTCACAAGCAACATGATCAAACATAAAACTCATTGAGTGTTAATCACATAGTGATGTGAACTAGACTACTGACTCTAGTAAACTCTTGGGTATTAGTCACATGGCGATGTGACCTGTGAGTGTTAATCACATGGCGATGTGAACTAGATTATTGACTCTAGTGCAAGTGGGAGACTGTTGGAAATATGCCCTAGAGGCAATAATAAAAGTATTATTATTATATTTCCTTGTTCATGATAATTGTCTTTTATTCATGCTATAACTGTATTATCCGGAAATCGTAATACACGTGTGAATACATAGACCACAATATGTCCCTAGTGAGCCTCTAGTTGACTAGCTCGTTGTGATCAACAGATAGTCATGGTTTCCTGGCTATGGACATTGGATGTCGTTGATAACGGGATCACATCATTAGGAGAATGATGTGATGGACAAGACCCAATCCTAAGCTTAGCACAAAGATCGTGTAGTTCGTTTGCTAGAGCTTTGCCAATGTCAAGTATCTCTTCCTTTGACCATGAGATCGTGTAACTCCTGGATACCGTAGGAGTGCCTTGGGTGTATCAAACGTCACAACGTAACTGGGTGACTATAAAGGTACACTACAGGTATCTCCGAAAGTATCTATTGTTTTATGCGGATCGAGACTGGGATTTGTCACTCCGTGTAAACGGAGAGGTATCTCTGGGCCCACTCGGTAGGACATCATCATTTGCGCAAATGTGACCAAGGAGTTGATCACGGGATGATGTGTTACGGAACGAGTAAAGTGACTTGCCGGTAACGAGATTGAACAAGGTATTGGATACCGACGATCGAATCTCGGGCAAGTAAAATACCGCTAGACAAAGGGAATTGTATACGGGATCGATTGAGTCCTTGACATCGTGGTTCATCCGATGAGATCATCGTGGAACATGTGGGAGCCAACATGGGTATCCAGATCCCGCTGTTGGTTATTGACCGGAGAACGTCTCGGTCATGTCTGCATGTCTCCCGAACCCGTAGGGTCTACACACTTAAGGTTCGATGACGCTAGGGTTATAAAGGAAGCTTGTATGTGGTTACCGAATGTTGTTCGGAGTCCCGGATGAGATCCCGGACGTCACGAGGAGTTCCGGAATGGTCCGGAGGTAAAGATTTATATATAGGAAGTCCTGTTTCGGCCATCGGGACAAGTTTCGGGGTCATCGGTATTGTACCGGGACCACCGGAAGGGTCCCGGGGGCCCACCGGGTGGGGCCACCTGCCCCGGGGGGCCACATGGGCTGTAGGGGGTGCGCCTTGGCCTACATGGGCCAAGGGCACCAGCCCCTAGAGGCCCATGCGCCAAGATAAAGGAAAAAGGGAAGAGTCCTAAAGGGGGAAGGCACCTCCGAGGTGCCTTGGGGAGGATGGACTCCTCCCCATCCTTAGCCGCACCCCTTCCTTGGAGGAGGGGGCAAGGCTGCGCCTCCCCCCTCTCCCTTGGCCCTATATATAGTGGGGAAAAGGAGGAGCAATCATACCTAAGGCCTTTGGTTGCCTCCCTCTCCCTCCCGTGACACATCTCCTCTCCCGTAGGTGCTCGGTGAAGCCCTGCAGGATTGCCACGCTCCTCCATCACCACCACGCCGTTGTGCTGCTGCTGGATGGAGTCTTCCTCAACCTCTCCCTCTCTCCTTGCTGGATCAAGGCGTGGGAGACGTCACCGGGCTGTACGTGTGTTGAACGCGGAGGTGCCGTCCGTTCGGCACTTGATCATCGGTGATCTGAATCACGACGAGTACGACTCCATCAACCCCGTTCACTTGAACGCTTCCGCTTAGCGATCTACAAGGGTATGTAGATGCAAACTCTCCTCTCCTTTCTACTCGTTGCTGGTCTCTCCATAGATAGATCTTGGTGTTACGTAGGAAATTTTTTGAATTTCTGCTACGTTCCCCAACACCGACCCCCTCCAAACGATCGCTCGAGAATTGCCTTAGGCTGGTTTAAAGAGTTTCAATGATCTCTGAATCAAAAGTAATTCTTTTTGCCACTTAAGGGGATATATCTACAAGTCACCTTCCCTAAGGTGCATCGTTATGGTATCATGGCAACTCAACTCCTCGCTACGTTGACAATCGATTACCACCTTCTTAAGCGTGAAATTGTTGTCTACCTAGTGAACCTTCGTCATCCGTTTCTTCCACCCCTCTTGATGTGTATCTCGTGTCTCAACCCGAGAGATGGTCCTATGTCTCAGTCCGTGAGTTGTTCGATCTCCGAGAAGATCGACCCTTCTAGAGTCTCCTTCTTCCCTCCATGTCATGTTGGCAGGATTTCTCAGAGCAAGACATCAACACAATGATGGTGAATGAATCAACGTTCAACTGAAGTGCACCCTGGATCATGAAGATTATACTAGTTTGCGTTTTCCCTTCACCTTACCCTACGCTTGAATCTCGGGACGAGATTCTTATTTAGTAGGGGTGAGTTGTCACATCCCTAGCTTTACCCTGGCCTTGGACTAGCTTGGTTGCTGCATCATGTTTAAATTCAAATGAAATTTGAATTGAGGAATTTTCAAAGCCTCAGAATCCTTTAAAAAAATGATCAAGATAAAAATTGCTTCAAATAAGTCCAAGAAAATGTTCTTGTTATCCTCTGGAAATATTGGCAAGAGGTAAAATCCAAACCAATATTTTCGGTATCTCAGAAACATTTATTTTGGGTATTTGAATTAAATCAATAGCTATTTGAATTGGACTTATATCTACCGTTAAATAAATATAGGTCCAATAATTCTGAAATATTTTTGTGGAGCATTGTTTTAATTCTTTTAGCTCCTAAAAATATTGTCAGAAGCAAAATAAATTGAATTGGTTTCAAAACCAAATTCAAAACAAACCTGCAAAATAGAAAAACAGAATTAAAACAGAAAGAGAGAGAGAGAGTTTTACCTGGGCCACTTACCTGTAGCCGGCCCAGCTGGCCAGCTCCTCCCGCTGGCCCAGCCCACCGCCACCTCCCTCCCCTGTCGCCTTCCTCCTCTGCCAGGAGGACGGGCACGCGCCCGGCGCGCGCGGCCACGCGCCCCGGCCACCTCCTCCCTGCCTGGCTGCCTCCTCCTCCCCTGGTTCCTCCCGCGACGCCACGCAGCCCCCGACCCCCTCTCCCTTCTCCCTCTCTCCCGCGTCCTCATCCTCTCCCCGGAACACTCTCCCCCCTCCTCTGTTCTCCTCACCGAGCGGAGCCCGTCGCCGCCGCTCGCCATAACCACGGCCACCGGGCCTCCCTCGCTCCCTCGACTAGCCCAGAGGCTCCGCCTCGACCCCCTCTTTCCTCTCCACCGAGCCACGAGGCCCCGGACGCGCTGCAACGCCGCCACCATCGTCGTTTCCGTCGCCGGCCACCGAAGCTCACCGCTGTCGATTCGCCGCCTCCGACGCCTCCCCGAGCTCCCCGAGGCCACCGTCGCAACACCTATGAGCTCCGCCACCGTTTCCCCCTCTTTCCCTCTTCGTTTGGTTGCCGCAGCCGTCGCCCCCTTGATGACCGAAACCCGCTGCCGTCTGTGATCGCCGCCGACGTGCCTCCGGCCACCTAGTGGCCCGGCTGTCGTGCTCAGCTTCCTCCCCGCGCTGCCTAGAGCACGTAGGTGCCTCGCACGAGCCTCCCCGGCCACCGTAGCGTCGACCCCGAGCTCGCCCGAGCTCCGGCGACCGCCACGGTCGATGCCGGTGACGACTCCGGCCATCTTAGGCCCAGCCGCTGCCACTACTCGACGCGGACGAGCGCCCGCGTCACGTAGACGCTCTCCGCCGGCCATTTGGTCGCCGGAGGAGGAAACCCGCACCCCTCCGCCGTCTCTGGCTCCGCCGGCGACGAGCCGCGGGTCAACTCCGGCGAGTTGACCCGGGTTTGACCCCCTGCTGACACTGACAGTGGGCCCCGTGGCTATTAACCTGATTAGTTAGAGTTAATTAACTCTGTTAGTCACCTAAGTCACTGACCAGTGGGCCCCACTGGTCAGGTTTGACCCGGACCAGCCCCTGTTGACCTGCTGACGTCATGCCAACGTCATGCTGACGCAATAAGTGTTTTCTGGATTTAAAAATAATCAGGAAATTCCAAAAAATGGTAAAAAACTTCTAAAAATCATAGAAATTCAACCGTAACTCCAAATTAAATAATTTATATATGAAAAATTATCAGAAAAATCCAAGGAATCCATCTGTACCATTTTCATGCATGTTAGAACAACTTATAGCTGCTGTTTAGCACAAATCAATTAAATGGCATTTGAATAATCACATATGGAGTTTGAATTTGAATCTTGTATTCAAACCAACTTCATTTAATCTGTTGCTAGTTGCATTAGCCCAAAACACATTCATTTTGCCATGTCATGATCATGCATCATATTGTGCATTGCATTGATTGTGTTCCCTTCTGTGTTGCCGGTATTGTCCCCTCTCGATAGACGTGATATCGATGATGTGATCGTTGACACTGATGAAGAGCTATATTATCTTCAGAAGTGCCAGGCAAGCAAAACCCCCTTGTTCATTCCGATAAAATCCCACTCTCTCGCTCCTGCTCTCTTTTACTGCATTAGGACAACAACGACATATTTGTTACTTGCTGCGGTAGCTGAACCCCTTTATCCTTTGCATGACCTGTCATTGCCACAGTAAATAGATGAAACCCACTAGCATGAGTAGGAGTTGTTTGAGCCCTGATGTGCCTACTCATTCATGCTTGTTTGTCATGCCTGCTACTGCTTAGAGTTGAGTCAGGTCTGATTCATCGGGGATGAATCAGAGGCGGGTGAACATGTCCTACTGTGTGTGAGCTAAGTGTGTGAACACGATTTGGTAAAAGGTGTCGGTGAGAGGCCATGTAGGAGTACATGGTGGGTTGTCTCATTGAAGCCGTCCTCAGGAACTGAGTTCTGTGTTTGTGATCCATGATTCAGCTACTACCATACATTGGGCCCTGAAAGATGACCCTGCTCGACTTCTTATTCACCCTTGTCCTCTGTCCAGGAGTTGCAAGTAGTTTCTGGTGTTTGTAGTATGCTGGAGGCCGTGGACAGCGCTGACCGTAGGGGTGGGCTGTGATGCGGTAGGCACGTGGCCGGGTATACCGAGCGCCCGTTTGGTGTCAAGGAACCCTGTTCACATCGTTTGGGGCTGTGAGCGAAACTCCGGCCGGATCTCCTCATGGATGGAACCCGAATAGGCGATAAACCTAGACTAGAGACTTAGGTGTTTAGGTAGGTCGTGGTCTACACCCACGTCGGCTTTTGCTTGAAGTCTGCCGAGCACATGTCGTGTGCAGACGCTAAGTGGTGGAAACATGTATGAAGAAGTACACCCCTGCAGGGTTAACATCATCTATTCGAATAGCCGTGTCCGCGGTAAAGGACTTCTGGGTTGCTTATATCAGTTCATAGACAAGTGAAAGTGGATACTTTAAAATGCGCAAGATAAGCGTGAGTGCTATGGATGGCGTTCTCGTAGGGAGACGGGAGCGGATCCATAGTGGTGTATTGATATGGTGAATATGTGGACTCGTGTGCGCCACCTCAAAAGACTTACATTGCAGTCGTAGTTCAGGATAGCCACCGAGTCAAAGCTGGGTTGCTGCAGTTAAACCCCACCATCCCCTTTGTTGATAATGATGCATATGTAGTTAGTTCTGATGTAAGTCTTGCTGGGTACATTTGTACTCACGTTTGCCTATTTTATGTTTTTGCAGAGAGACTTCAGTCTCACTAGTAGTTCCGCTTGGACTTCGACGTTTAGCTTGATACCTCAGCTACGATCTTGTGCCCTCGGCAGGATCTGATAGATAGTCAGGCTTCTCAGCCTTTTCATTTATAGATGTCTGTACTCAGACATGATAGCTTCCGCTTGTGCTTTGACTTGTATGCTCTGATTGTTGGGTCATGAGAACCATGTTTGTAATATCTCGCTCCTCGGAGCCTATTGATTAAATACTTGAGTCGTAGAGTCATGTTGTGATGCCATGTTGTATTTGCACATATCGAGCATATTGTGTGTATGTTATTGAAATGCTTGGTATGTGTGGGATCTGACCATCTAGTTGTTTATCTTTAGTAGCCTCTCTTACCGGGAAATGTCTCCTAGTGTTTCCATTGAGCCTTGGTAGCTTGCTACTGCTCCGGAACACTTAGGCTGGCCGGCATGTGTCCTTCTTCGTTCCTGTGTCTGTCCCTTCGGGGAAATGTCACGCGATGAATACCGGAGTCCTGTTAGCCCGCTACAGCCCGGTTCACCGGAGTCCTGCTAGCCCAGTGCTACAGCCTGGATTCACTCGCTGATGACCAACACGTTCGATGCTGGGTCATGGATGCCTGTCCCTGTAAGTCTGTGCCACTTTGGGTTTACGACTAGCCATGTCAGCCCGGGCTCCTTATCATATGGATGCTAGCGACACTGTCATATACGTGTGCCAAAAGACGCAAACGGTCCCGGGCAAAGGTAAGGCGACACCCGTGGGAATACCGTGCGTGAGGCCGCAAAGTGATATGAGGTGTTACATGCTAGATCGATGTGGCATTGAGTCGGGGTCCTGACAGTATCGGGATACCGACGATTGAATCTCGGGCAAGTATCGTACCGCTAGACAAAGGGAATTGTATACGGGATTGATTAAGTCCTTGACATCGTGGTTCATCCGATGAGATCATCGTGGAGCATGTGGGAGCCAACATGGGTATCCAGATCCCGCTGTTGGTTATTGACCGGAGAGGTGTCTCGGTCATGTCTACATGTTTCCCGAACCCGTAGGGTCTACACACTTAAGGTTCGATGACGCTAGGGTTATAGAGAAAGTATATACGCGGTTACCGAATGTTGTTCGGAATCCCGGATGAGATCCCGGATGTCACGAGGAGTTCCAGAATGGTCCGGAGGTAAAGATTGATATATAGGAAGTATGGTTTTGGCCACCGGAAGTGTTCCGGGCATCACCGGTAGTGTACCGGGACCACCGGAGGGGTCCGGGGGTCCACCAGGTGGGGCCACCAGCCCCGGAGGCCTACATGGGCCAATAGTGGGAAGGGACCAGCCCTAGGTGGGCTGGGGCGCCTCCCACCAAGGTCCAAGGCGCCTCCAAGAGGGGAGGGGGCAAACCCTAGGGCAGATGGGCCCTAAGGCCCACCCCAGGTGCGCCTCCCCCTCTCCCCCTTGTGGCCGCCACCCAGATGGGATCTGGGGGCTGCCGCCACCCCTAGGGAGGGAACCCTAGGTGGGGGCGCAGCCCCTCCCCTTCCCCTATATATACTTGAGGTATTGGAGGCTGCAAGACACACGAGATCCTCTCCCTCTTGGCGCAGCCCTACCTCTCTTCCTCCTCGTCTCTCGTAGTGCTTGGCGAAGCCCTACTGGAGTCCCGCGCTCCTCCACCACCACCACGTCGTCGTGCTGCTGCTGGATGGAGTCTTCCCCAACCTCTCCTTCTCCCCTTGCTGGACCAAGGTGTAGGAGACGTCACCGGGCTGTATGTGTGTTGAACACGGAGGTGCCGTACATTCGGCACCAGGATCATCGATGATTTGGATCACGACGAGTATGACTCCATCAACCCCGTTCACTTGAACGCTTCCGCTTAGCGATCTACAAGGGTATGTAGATGCACTCTCCTTCCCCTTGTTGCTAGATTACTCCATAGATTGATCTTGGTGATGCGTAGAAAATTTTGAATTTCTGCTACGTTCCCCAACAGTGGCATCATGAGCTAGGTCTATGCATAGTTACTATGCACGAGTAGAACACAAAGTAGTTGTGGGCGTCGATATTGTCAATTATCTTGTCATTACTAGTCTTATCTTGATTCAGCGGCATCGTGGGATGAAGCGGCCCGGACCAACCTTACACGTACGCTTACGTGAGACCGGTTCCACCGACTGACGTGCACTAGTTGCATAAGGTGGCTGGCGGGTGTCTGTCTCTCCCACTTTAGTCGGATCGGATTCGATGAACAGGGTCCCTATGAAGGGTAAATAGAAATTGGCAATTCACGTTATGGTTTTGGCGTAGGTAAGAAACGTTCTTGCTAGAAACCTATAGCAGCCACGTAAAAACTTGCAACAACAATTAGAGGACGTCTAACTCGTTTTTGCAGCAAGTGTTTTGTGATGTGATATGGCCAAAGGATGTGATGAATGATATATATGTGATGTATGAGATCATGTTCTTGTAATAGGAATCACGACTTACATGTCGATGAGTATGACAACCGGCAGGAGCCATAGGAGTTGTCTTTATTTTTTTTGTATGACCTGCGTGTCATTGAGAAACGCCATGTAAATTACTTTACTTTATTGCTAAACATGTTAGCCATAGTAGTAGAAGTAATAGTTGGCGAGCAACTTCATGGAGACACGATGATGGAGATCATGGTGTCATGCCAGTGACAAGATGATCATGGAGCCCCAAGATGGAGATCAAAGGAGCTATATGATATTGGCCATATCATGTCACTATTATTTGATTGCATGTGATGTTTATCATGTTTTTGCATCTTGTTTACTTAGAACGGCGGTAGTAAATAAGATGATCCCTCATAATAATTTCAAGAGAGTGTTCCCCCTAACTGTGCACCGTTGCGACAGTTCGTTGTTTTGAAGCACCACGTGATGATCGGGTGTGATAGATTCTAACGTTCACATACAACGGGTGTAAGACAGATTTACACACGCAAAACACTTAGGTTGACTTGACGAGCCTAGCATGTATAGACATGGCCTCGGAACACAAGAGACCGAAAGGTCGAGCATGAGTCGTATGGTAGATACGATCAACATGAAGATGTTCATCGATGATGACTAGTCCGTCTCACGTGATGATCGGACACGGCCTAGTTGGCTCGGATCATGTAATCACTTAGATGACTAGAGGGATGTCTATCTGCGTGGGAGTTCATAAGATGAACTTAATTATCCTGAACATAGTCAAAAGGTCTTCGCAAATTATGTCATGGCTCGCGCTTCAGTTCTACTGTTTAGATATGTTCCTAGAGAAAATTTAGTTGAAAGTTGATAGTAGCAATTATGCGGACTAGGTCCGTAAACTGAGGATTGTCCTCATTGCTTCATAGAAGGCTTATGTCCTTAATGCACCGCTCAGTGTGCTGAACCTCGAACGTCGTCTGTGGATGTTGCGAACATCTGACATACACATTTTGATAACTACGTGATAGTTCTGTTAAACGGTTTAGAGTTGAGGCACCGAAGACGTTTTGAAACATCGCGAAACATATATGAGATGTTTCGAGGGCTGAAATTGGGATTTCAGGCTCGTGCCCACGTCAAGAGGTATAAGACCTCCGACGATTTTCTTAGCCTGCAAACTATGGGAGAAAAGCTCAATTGTTGAGCTTGTGCTCAGATTGTCTGAGTACAACAATCATTTGAATCGAGTGGGAGTTGATCTTCCAGATGAGAAAGTGATGTTTCTCCGAAGTCATTACCACCAAGCTGCTAGAGCTTCGTGATGAACTATAATATATCGGGGACATATATGATGATCCTTGAGATATTCGCGATGTTTGACACCACAAAAGTAGAAATCAAGAAGGAGCATCAATTGTTGATGGTTGGTGAAACCACTAGTTTCAAGAAGGGCAAGGGCAAGAAGGGATACTTCATGAAACGGCAAATCAGCTGCTGCTCTAGTGAAGAAACCCAAGGCTGAACCCAAGCCCGAGACTAAGTGCTTCTGTAATAAGGGGAACAACCACTGGAGCAGAATTACCCTAGATACTGGGTAGATGAGAAGGCTGGCAAGGTCGATAGAAGTATATTGGATATACATTGTGTTAATGTGTACTTTACTAGTACTCCTAGTAGCACCATGGTATTAGATACCGGTTCGGTTGCTAAGTGTTAGTAAACTCGAAATAAAAGGCTGCGGAGTAAACGAAGACTAGCTAAAGGTGAGCTGGCGATATGTGTTGGAAGTTTTTCCCAAGCTTGATGTGATCAAGCATCGCACGCTCCCTCTACCATCGAGATTGGTGTTTGCGTTGAGCATAGACATGATTGGATTATGTCTATCGCAATACGGTTATTCATTTAAGGAGAATAATGGTTACTCTATTTATTTGAATAATACCTTCAATGGTCTTGCACCTAAAATGAATAGTTTATTGAATCTCGATCGTAGTGATACACATGTTCATGCCAAAAGATATAAGATAGTAATGATAGTACCACCTACTTGTGGCACTGCCACGTAAGTCATATCGGTATAAAACGCATGAAGAAGCTCCATGTTGATGGATCTTTGGGCTCACTCATTTTTGAAAAGTTTGAGACATGCGGACCATGTCTATTGGTGTATATGCATGAAGAAACTCCATGCAAATGGACCGTTTGGACTCACCTGATTTTGAATCACTTAAGACATGCAAATCATACCACATGGGCAAGATGACTGAAAGCCTCGTTTTCAGTAAAATGGAACTAGAAAGCAACTTGTTGGAAGTAATACATTTTGATGTGTGTTGTCCAATGAGTGCTGAGGCGTGTAGTGGATATCGTTATGTTCTTACTTCACAGATGATTTGAGTAGATGTTGAGTATATTTACTTGATGAATCACGAGTCTGAATTATTGAAAGGTTCAAGTAATTTCAGGGTGAAGTTGAAAGATTCGTGACAAGAGGATAAAATATCTATGATATGATCATAGAGATGAATATCTGAATTACGAGTTTGGCACAGAATTAAGACATTGTGGAAATTGTTTCACAACTAATACAGCCTGGAACACCATAGTGTGATGGTGTGTCCGAACATCATAACTGCACCCTATTGGATATGATGCATACCATGATGTCTCTTATCGAATTACCACGATAGTTTATGGATTAGGCATTAGAGACAACCGCATTCACTTTAAATAGGGCACCACGTAATTCCGATGAGATGACACCGTATGAACTATGGTTTAGAGAAACCTAAGATGTCATTTCTTAAAAGTTTGGGGCTGCGACGCTTATGTGAAAAGTTTCAGGCTGATAAGCTCGAACCCAAAGCAGATAAATGCATCTTCATAGGACACCCAAAACAGTTGGGTATACCTCCTGTCTCAGATCCGAAAGCAATAAGGGATTGTTTCTAGAATCGGGTCCTTTCTCGAGGAAAAGTTTCTCTCGAAAGAATTGAGTGGGAGGATGGTGGAGACTTGATGAGGTTATTGAACCATCTCTTCAACTAGTGTGTGGCAGGGCACAGGGAGTTGTTCCTGCAACACCTACACCAATTGAAGTGGAAGCTTATGATAGTGATCATGAAACTTCAGATCAAGTCACTACCAAACCTCGTGGGATGACAAGGATGCGTACTACTTCAGAATGGTACGTAATCCTGTCTTGGAAGTCATGTTGCTAGACAACAATGAACCTACGAGCTATGGAGAAGCGAGGTAGGCCTGGATTCCAAAATGGCTCGAGGCCATATAATCCGAGAGAGGATCCATATATGAAAACAAAGTGAAGACTTTGGAAGAACTACTTGATGGTCGTAAGGCTGTTAGGTACATATGGATTTTAAAAGGAAGACGGACAATGATGGTAAGTATCACCATTAAGAAAGCTCGACTTGTCGTTAAGATGTTTTTCGACAAGTTCAAGGAGTTGACTACGATGAGACTTTCTCACTTGTAGCGATGCTAAGAGTCTGTTGGAATTATATTAGCGATTACTGCATTATTTATGAAATCTTGCAGATAGGATGTCAAAACATTGTTTCCTCGACGATTTTCTTGAGGAAAGGTTGTATGTGATACAACCGGAAGGTTTTGTCAATCCTGAAAGATGCTAACAAGTATGCAAAGCTCCAACAATCCTTCTAAGGACGGAGTAAGCATCTCGGAGTTGGAATGTATGCTTTGATGAGATGATCAAAGTTTTGGGTGTATACAAAGTTTGTGAGAAACTTGTATTTCCAAAGAAGTGAGTGGGAGCACTATAGAATTTCTGATGAGTATATGTTGTTGACATATTGTTGATCAGAAATGACGTAGAAAGCATATAGGGTTATTTGGAAAGTGTTTTTCAATGGAAAGCCTGGATTAAGCTACTTGAACATTGAGCATCAAGATCTATAAGGATAGATCAAAATGCTTAATGGTACTTTCAGATGAGCACATACCTTGACATGATCTTGAAGGTGTTCAAGATGGATCAGTCAAACAAGGAGTTCTTGCCTGAGTTGTAAGGTATGAAGTTAAGACTTAAAGCTCAACCACGGCAGAAGAAAGAGGAAGGACGAAGGTCGTCCCCTATGCTTTTGTCATAGGCTCCATACGGTATGCCATGCTGAGTACCACACCTGATGTGTGCCTTGCCACATATTTGGCAAGAGGGTACAAAGGTGATCTAGGAGTAGATCACCAGATAGCGGTCTAAATTATCCTTAGAGGAATAAGGATATGTTTCTCGGTTATGGAGGTGATAAAGAGTTCGACATAAAGAGTTACGTCGATGCAAGCTTAACACCTATCCGGATAGCTCTAAGTAGAGATACCGGATACGTATAATGGAGCAACAATTTAGAATAGCTCCAAGTAGAACAGTTATTTGAAATGGCTCCAAATGTAGCTTAGTAGTTGCATCTACAAGATGACATAGAAATTTGCAAAGTACATACGGATCTCAATGCTGCAGACCCGTTGACTGAAACCTCTCTCACAAGCATAACATGATCAAACCCAGAACTCTTGGGTGTTAGTCACATGGGGATGTGACCTTGAGTGTTAATCACATATCGATGTGAACTGGATTACTGACTCTAGTGCAAGTGGGAGACTCTTGGAAATATGCCCTAGAGGCAATAATAAATTGGTTATTATTATATTTCCTTGTTCATGATAATCGTTTATTATCCATGCTAGAATTGTATTGATAGGAAACTCAAATACATGTGTGGATACATAGACAACACCATGTCCCTAGTAAGCCTCTAGTTGACTAGCTCGTTGATCAATAGATGGTTACGGTTTCCTGACCATGGACATTGGATGTCGTTGATAACGGATCACATCATTAGGAGAATGATGTGATGGACAAGACCCAATCCTAAGCCTAGCACAAGATCATGTAGTTCGTATGCTAAAGCTTTTCTAATGTCAAGTATCATTTCCTTAGACCATGAGATTGTGCAACTCCCGGATACCGTAGGAGTGCTTTGGGTGTGCCAAACGTCACAACGTAACTGGGTGGCTATAAAGGTACACTACAGGTATCTCCGAAAGTGTCTGTTGGGTTGGCACGGATCGAGACTGGGATTTGCCACTCCGTGTAAACGGAGAGGTATCTCTGGGCCCACTCGGTAGGACATCATCATAATGTGCACAATGTGATCAAGGAGTTGATCATGGGATGATGTGTTACGGAACGAGTAAAGAGACTTGCCGGTAACGAGATTGAATAAGGTATCGGGATACCGACGATCGAATCTCGGGCAAGTATCGTACCGCTAGACAAAGGGAATTGTATACGGGATTGATTAAGTCCTTGACATCGTGGTTCATCCGATGAGATCATCGTGGAGCATGTGGGAGCCAACATGGGTATCCAGATCCCGCTGTTGGTTATTGACCGGAGAGGTGTCTCGGTCATGTCTACATGTTTCCCGAACCCGTAGGGTCTACACACTTAAGGTTCGATGACGCTAGGGTTATAGAGAAAGTATATACGCGGTTACCGAATGTTGTTCGGAGTCCTGGATGAGATCCCGGATGTCACAAGGAGTTCCGGAATGGTCCGGAGGTAAAGATTGATATATAGGAAGTATGGTTTTGGCCACCGGAAGTGTTCCGGGCATCACCGGTAGTGTACCGGGACCACCGGAGGGGTCCGGGGGTCCACCAGGTGGGGCCACCAGCCCGGAGGCCTACATGGGCCAATAGTGGGAAGGGACCAGCCCCTAGGTGGGCTGGGGCGCCTCCCACCAAGGCCCAAGGCGCCTCCAAGAGGGGAGGGGGCAAACCCTAGGGCAGATGGGCCCTAAGGCCCACCCCAGGTGCGCCTCCCCCTCTCCCCCTTGTGGCCGCCACCCAGATGGGATCTGGGGGCTGCCGCCACCCCTAGGGAGGGAACCCTAGGTGGGGGCGCAGCCCCTCCCCTTCCCCTATATATACTTGAGGTATTGGAGGCTGCAAGACACACGAGATCCTCTCCCTCTTGGCGCAACCCTACCTCTCTTCCTCCTCGTCTCTCGTAGTGCTTGGCGAAGCCCTGCTAGAGTCCCGCGCTCCTCCACCACCACCACGCCGTTGCGCTGCTGCTGGATGGAGTCTTCCCCAACCTCTCCTTCTCCCCTTGTTGGATCAAGGCGTAGGAGATGTCACCGGGCTGTACGTGTGTTGAACACGGAGGTGCCGTCCGTTCGGCACTAGGATCATCGGTGATTTGGACCACGACGAGTACGACTCCATCAACCCCGTTCACTTGAACGCTTCCGCTTAGCGATCTACAAGGGTATGTAGATGCACTCTCCTTCCCCTCGTTGCTAGATTACTCCATAGATTGATCTTGGTGATGCATAGAAAATTTTGAATTTCTGCTACGTTCCCCAACAGGAGGCGCCCTAGGGTTCCCTAGGGGAGGGGCGGCGGCCACAGAGGAAACCCTAGATGGGTTTGGGCGCCCCCACCCCCTAGGAAACTTGCCCCCCAAGCCGGGAGGGGCGGCTGCCCTAGGGGTGGCGCCCCCACCTCTCCTGTTTACGTGATATGGGGTGGGAGGGGCGCTCAGCCCCTTAGTGGGCTGATGTGCCCTCTCCCCTTGGCCCATAAGGCCCCCCAACGCTTGCCGGGGCCTCCGAAACCCCTTTCGGACACGCTGGTCATCACCTGGTACCCCCAGAACAATTCCGTACTCCAATACCCTTCGTCCAATATACCGATCTTCACCTCCGGACCATTCCGGAGCTCCTCGTCATGTCCGGGTTCTCATCCGGGACTTCGAACAACCTTCAATAACCATATACTATTTCCCATAACAACTCTAGCGTTACCGAACCTTAAGTGTGTAGACCCTATAGGTTCGGGAACCATGCAGACATGACCGAGACCACTCTCCGGCCAATAACCAACAGCGGGATCTGGATACCCATGTTGGCTCCCACATGTTCCACGATGATCTCATCGGATGAACCACGATGTCGAGGATTCAATCAATCCCGTATACAATTCCCTTTATCCAGCGGTATTGTACTTGCCCGAGATACGATCCTCGGTATTCGATACCTTGTTCAATCTCGTTACCGGCAAGTCTCTTTACTCGTTCCATAACACATCATCCCGTGATCAACTCCTTGGTCACATTGTGCACATTATGATGATGTCCTACCGAGTGGGCCCAGAGATACCTCTCCGTTACACGGAGTGACAAATCCCAGTCTCGATTCGTGCCAACCCAACAGACACTTTCGGAGATACCTATAGTGAACCTTTATAGCCACCCAGTTACGTTGTGACGTTTGGCACACCCAAAGCACTCCTACGGTATCCGGGAGTTGCACAATCTCATGGTATAAGGAAATGATACTTGATATTAGAAAAGCTTTAGCAAACGAACTACACGATCTTTGTGCTAGGCTTAGGATTGGGTCTTGTCCATCACATCATTCTCCTAATGATGTGATCCCGTTATCGATGACATCCAATGTCCATAGTTAGGAAACCGTAACCATCTATTGATCAACGAGCTAGTCAACTAGAGGCTTACTAGGGACATGGTGTTGTCTATGTATCCACACATGTATCTGAGTTTCCTATCGATACAATTCTAGCATGGATAATAAACGATTATCATGAACAATGAAATATATAATAATAACTAATTTATTATTGCCTCTAGGGCATATTTCCAACACCATTTTCATTATAAATAAGAAAGATACAAGACAACGGGTATAAGAGATAGCAGCCAACACACCCAAGAAGGAACAAAGAAAAACAGAGATGAGAACCAGACGCAAGCTACGAACAAAGAACCACAGAGAGAGAACCAGAAGCAAGCTGTGACAAGCAGCCAACACCAAGAACTTAGCACCCATCACCACCGGCGGACCAAGACGAGCGGGAACTAGCTTTGTTTGATTGGTCGAAAGGAGGTCCGCTGCCGAGAAGACGTAGAGAAGAAGTCGTCTGTTGTCTGCATTCACTCAGCACCTTGAAGAGCTAGGAAGTCGCAGCCACCGTCGAAGGGCATCCCACTTCCTAGGAACGTCGCGACAGAGAGAGCCACAGACCGCACCGAAGGGCAATGATCCACCGAGACAATCTTGCACCTCCTCTGGGCCACACCACGGCCGCCGTCACAAATAGAGAGAACCAGAGCACTATGTGAGGCAACCAAACCTCAAACGCCATCGAAGAGCAACGACCACCGAGACCTCACCGCCGCCACGAGCCCCCAAAAGGAGAGGCCAACCATCAGCACTGGATGACCAAGGCATTGGTCACCGCCACAGAGCACCTCCACGGCCACCGCCCTACAAACCAACAACCCGAACCAACGCACCAACCCAGACATCAATAGACCAACTGCGGATCCATGGCTCCTAAAACAACGCCCCCAAGGGGGAAAATGACATCAAAGATGGCGTCGTCGTCCGATACAGAGAAGGATCTAAGGCTTTCGCCCAGAGCACAGGAAAATAGCGGGCAACGGTAGCTCCCTAATGATGCCTTCATGAAGGGAAACGGCGCCCGAGGACGTCGCCATCATAGTTGCCGACGATGTCGGCAGAAGGCTTTCGCCTGAAGGATCCCAGCCCGGCCATCTCCGCCACGCCGGCCACCAAGTCCGGTAGCGTTAGACCTACCCCCTCCTGCCAGTCCCCGGCGAGCGCCCCGCTAGGTCCAGCAAGAGATATCCGGTATCACAGCCACTCACCTCGAGCACCTGCACAGACAGAGTCGGTCGATCTCAGCCGCCACCTGCACCCAATCCCTCACCGCCGGCCACAACACACCACCACACGCCTACCCCGTCGACAGCAGCCACCGTCGACCCCCCAGCCGCAGCAATGGAGCCTGTCGGGCCATGTGAGCCACCGCACCAGCGGGATCCAGATCTGGGCGAAGAGAAGCCCCCAGATCAGGCATGGCAGCTCACAGGGACACCGCATCACCCGAGCCCGCACGTTGCGCTGACCACCAGCCCCCGGCCTCGGCCACGGGGAACGCCGGTGAAGGGAGCAGGCTGCCACCCCAAGGAAGCAAGATCTGAAGGTGGAGCTCCCTGGGACAGAGCAGCGCCGAGTCCCTGCCGAGACGTCCGCGGCTCCGCACCACCCGCGCCGCTGCACTACACACCCACTGCGTGGGCATGCCCACATCCGCGCGCGAGTCCCCGTCGCCAGTCGAGCGCCCCGCGCCGCCACGCCTGGATGAGAGGAGGGTGAGACGTCCCCGCCGCCGCCGCCGCCGCGCGAGCTTTGCCCGGCGACGCCTCCGGCGACGGCGGGAGGAGGAGGACTGGAGGTGGGGTAGGTGGCGGCGGCTAGGGTTTCTCCCGAGCCGCCCGCGGGAGCGACGCGGGAGCCTCTCCAACAAAATACTACCAGCGTTGAAATGTTAGGAAACATAGTCAATTCCTATAGAGAAAGAGATGTCATTTGGTGCATAGGATATGATTTTTTCCATTGAGTCTAGACTAATGTTTTTTTTCCTACAAAACGTGAAGGATTGGTTCCTATCCTACATAGGAATAGGAATCCATTCCTACAAACCAAAGGGCTTCAAAGAATTTTTTCCTTTGCAAATCCTATCCTATAAAATTCCTACAAAAATCTTACAAACCAAAGGGTGGGTACTTATCCCTTGACCCTGGAGTCCCTATATAAAGCAATGAGGAGTTATCATTGTAATCTCTGATTATTGATTAATAAAGCTGATCTCCTCCATATCTCTCTGTGTCATTTACTTTCGCGTGTTCGACTACTTCGACTACTTCGTCTTCGACGCTCGCTCTCGCTCCGCAACCTCGGACCGGACTCACCGGCGGAGTTGCGGAACAGTATGCAGCGAGGAGAAAGCCGATGCAGCAGGCAGTTAGCCGCTAATCCTTGGGCAGTTAACGCCGGAGTCTGCTCCGTTCGCTGCCAACTGCAACCTCCTGCCCGGAGGATATTGTCAAAGTCAACTGATGTGATGCTTGCTGACCTCCAAGCATTTCTGTTAATTTTGATGCCCTGTATTTCGCCTCCTTCGGACTGTTGATACTTTGTGGTTGTTTTGTACTCCCTCCGTCTCATAATATAAGAACGTTTTTTAAACTAACAAAGCTTGAAAAACGTTCTCCCATAGTTTGAAAAACGTTCTTATATTATGAGAAAGAGGGAGTAGTTGTCGTTCCTGATAGCTGACGTGGCTGGCTTCAGATGATAGTTCATGTTTGATTTAGTTCCTGTTGCTTAGTATCAGTCATGCTTGTTTACTTTGCCCCTGTAGCAAGACTACATTTTTCGTAATGAAAGTGGGGGCCGTGTGGCCCCTCTTATCAGATGAGATAAAAAGAGACAAATCTAGATGACATTGTTCAGTAATTCGGTCTGAACCCAGGCTCATCTTCTCCAACGTGTTAGGTGTGTGCAAATTTTCGGGT
This sequence comes from Triticum aestivum, assembly GCF_018294505.1. Taxonomy (NCBI): domain Eukaryota; kingdom Viridiplantae; phylum Streptophyta; class Magnoliopsida; order Poales; family Poaceae; genus Triticum; species Triticum aestivum. Next base: position 591,087,357 of record NC_057806.1, on the reverse strand, counting down.
CAGAATGACATTCGAGGAGCTCTAAAAGAGACAAAATCGGTTCCAAACAAAAAGAATTATGATCCTCGGAGACCATCTTTTTGGCCGAGAGCTCCTCGCATGTCATTTTACCACAAAAATTTGCACGCAACTAGAGCATTGGACCATCTCCGATTAAAAAACCATATTTTTAATTTGTTTTGCTATTTATTTGAATTTACCATTCACTCCCGGGTGCATATGCACTTGGGCACCGAATCGCCGCACTCGACACTATTCACGTTTTGTGTTCCTTTTGACACTATTAATGCTAGATTTGTCTTTTTTGTCTCTCGGTATGTTTAGAATTTTGATTTCAAATTTTTAGAAGGTATAGACACATGTCTTTGGAACATTCAGATTCTTTGTTTGATTTTTTTAAAACAATTGAATGTAACTTTTCAAATTCTGAAGCATGGAAACATATGAAGGATGGTATCACCTGATATCAACCCCAGAGCCCGTCTCTCCCCCAACAATGCACATTCACAAAGAAAGACGGAAAAATGCAATATCGGCATGTGCTCGTGGTTGTCCTACGTGGAAAGAAAGAAAGACACCGATCAGGGCAGGAGCCCATGGCTAAGCTCTTACTCCTCGTAAAAGAACGTTAGAAGGTGGTAAGATGAGAGGATCAAGATCTACTCCAAGGACTTGTCAGGGGTAATCGTTGGGTCGCCGGGGAGGACAATACCAACCAACTCTTCGGTCGACGATCAACTCCGGTCAACATCGAGGTGTGGGATTCCTCGTCAGTGCAACCAATTTTGGTCGGGTAAATAGCCAATCTCAGAGCGCTAACTATAGTTAGTTGCTAAAACGCGGACATTTGAAACATTTTTAATTCCAGTTACTTCTGTTAAGTGATGTTTCTGTCACTTTTGGTGAAGTCCCAACCAATTTTCTTTATTTGTCTGTTTTTTGTAGTTTCATACTTCTTCCGTTCCAACACAATCCCAGGAAAGTAGGAAATTACAAATAGCACCATGGGGAACCAATCTAGCCCCACCACCAACGCGTGATGAGGGCGGCGTCGTCGCCGTCACCACCGCTCTCTGCCAGAGCAAGAGAAACCCTTGATTGTGCGCATGGATTAAAGATGTTGGGAAGTCACCATCCTCGGTCTGGGAGGACTGCGTCGGCTTGTTGAACAACAACGATGAAGCGTCACCATCGACGAGAACCGGCAAATCCGGAGTCACCACGCTCCTACAAAAGCTCCATGCCCCATGTTGAAGCCGGAGCGCGCGTCACCATGACGGCTGGGCCATGGCATAAAATCCACCTTGAGGTTAGCACAACCGCCACACGAGCCTCGATTGGTTATCCTGCAACCAAATCCGTCGACGAACGCCTCATAGCAACCCACCGAAATTCAATCCAAAGCAGATTTATTCCACGCCGCTACCACCATAACCATCATCAAGACATAAAACGATAGAAGGGAGAAAACCTAACTCTAACCTAACTACACGCCATCGACGAGACGTCGAGGGATTCCCCCCTCTCCCGCCGCCGGAGCGGTCGGCGGAGAGAGGAGGAACCCGTCGACTCGTTGGCGGAGGACGATGGCAGCCGGGTCGCCTTCGGTTCGCCTCTCTCGCAGGAGGGGAAAACAGATATAGAGCGAACAAAACGTTAGCTGGAGCCTGCCCTGCAGCTGATGGCCGCCATATTTTTATTTGTTTTTAGGTTGCTTACCACATGGACCGTGTGGTGACAGTCGACACACATTTGGGTCCTTGTGTTTTAAATTGTGTGCACAAAAGCGGCCTGCGCGGGTATGACTTTGGAAATTTCCAGTCATCCGCGCCTTCGAACAGTTCGAAAAAGACAGTCCGCTAACCTGGCTCCAACCCGTGAACTCATCCCGACTCTGTTATCTCGAGACTCACACTGTGCACGGGACGCGACACGCGAGTCACTAGATCCGGGAGGCCGGAACGCGGCGGCGCCGCCCGAGATGAAGACGGACGCGCCGGCGGCGGGGAGGAAGGCGAAGGGGTCACTGGACCTGGCGCCCCGGGTGCCACAGATCCTGGGCGCCGGCCTCGACCGCCACACCCAGTCGCTGCCCATGGCGCTCCGCGACCGCTGCGCCACCCCCGTGGCCGGGGCCCTCGTCCGGGACCTCTCCCGCGCCGCTCCCCCGACCGCCGCCCCGACGCGCGTGGTGCCCAAATCCGCCGCGCGCCCGACCCCGACAACCGGCTCGCTGTTCGCCTCGGGCCTTCGCCCATCCTAAGGTTCGCCCGCCCCGTCGTTCCCCAATCGAGACCGCTTATCAGTTGGTACCGTGATTTCATTCCATTCGGTAGTTTTTGCTTATCTGAGTTTGTGTCGAACTCTGATACATTGTGGCACATGGATTCGGTTCGTTGAAAGTACTATCATATTGGTTTGGCATCAGTACACGATTACAGAGACTATCTCTTTTTTTGGGTCGCCCATGGATAATTTCGAATTCGACATATATTCAGTGAAATGGGATGATCTAATAAACTGTTAGATTCATTTTTTGTTACTGTTGACGAGGATAATCAGGAGATTGGGTGCCTTTTAGTTTTACCTAATCCTTTTGTAGTATGAAAGGTCTTGTGCATGGATAGGTTTATCATTATGCAGGTTGACTGAGCAAATGAGCTCCCCATTCATAAACATACCGTTCCCTTTGCTGATTAGAAATTGAGCATGTCCCTGCAGTAGTGAAGCACTCATCAAGTTAATTCAATGTCTTTGAATAACGTAGCAGAGGTAAAGCCTCCCCTTGAAAGTTGAAACAATAGTTTAATCCGTACAAAGGGCCCAGCGCTAGATTTTGTCCTGGCAGTCACAACAAGAAGGATCCTGAATTCCCACGTTGGACAGCCCCAACATTGTCATGCACTCATGCTGGTGTGTGCTGTTTGCGGGTTAGTACCATCTGACAGTTCAGATAGCTAGTAATGTGCTAGATTGCAGCACGGGAGGTGCCAGTCAGCAGACTCAAATGCCACCCGGGCCGGAATATTTGGTGGGGACATAATCCTGAAAATACACCCCACACATGGTTATCAACAAATAGGGCCCCAAATGCCACTTACTGTGTCCATTATGGGTGGTCTAGACTCTGTGTGGTCGTAAGCATGAAAGCGATCTCATAGCTGGGAGGTACTATTTGTCGTCTTGAATCTCACCCTGTTGGCCATGAGAATGTTTGGTCTCTTGGATCTTTTCCTGCGTTAGCATGACTGCTACTCTAGGCAGACTACCTTGCTTTATTTCTTTAAGATTCATATATGTTGTTTCATAACATGGAAGACCTACTGAAAAATTTCATTAGATGAACACTCGATAAAAGGGTAAACTTGATGTACACGTTGGGCTCCCAGCACTCCAATTTTTACTTCTTAATTGCTAGCGTAATCTCTATTCTTAATAGGTGGTGAATAAGAAAGTTTCTCCGAGCTCGCATTCAGGCAGTCAGACTACATTTAATTAGGGCTTTTATATCGATGTTCTTACTGCATTCTTCTCATAAATAAATGATTACATAAAAAATCATCCTATTGTTTAGTCCTTTTTCTACCGCAATGGGCACATACCACTTGCCGGTTGGTATCAAATGTAAAAATGGAAGGCCTTTTCAACTAATATGCAAATAGCATAGGCATGATATGGTTATAAGCAGCCGTCTCTCTTTTAGGTGCAAGTTTCCTTTGTTTAACGGTAGTTATTATTTTTCTTGGAAATGATAATCCTCCTTAGGTAGCGTCAAATTGAATCCTCTGCCCTTTCTTTGTTCTAATTTTTTTTCTTTTCGTTGCAGCTACATTATGTACCGCTCTTCTGTTTGTTCAAGGAACAACTCCAACAACAAGTGCGTGTTCACGCAATGAAAGTTGTCCTCATGGCTTATTGTAAGCTTGCGCAAACTTTACATAATCTTGCACATCTCTCAATTTTATGCACCTCGGTGACATTCAGTCGTTTATTGAACTCTCTGTATCTTTATTTGTTCAATACTTGCTTCACTGGAACCATTTTGTTTTTGTCATGTACAGCTCGACTTGAGCCTAAATTATTGTGCATTGACTCAAGAAATCAGTCCTGGACTAGAAAGCCGCTAGCTACCTTTGCATTTTTGTTTTTGAGTAACATTTCTGTATTTATGTACCTACACATCAATAAACTGTTTCACTTCCTCAACTACAAACCCACCCCTTAAGCTCCGCCTGTGGATTTATAGGTGTATCCCTTTCTTCTTTCTCTTGGTAGTGTGCTTTCAGTCACGGCTCATGTCATCATGCTTGCCTTTTTACTCTCCATACCTCTAGCAAACTCAAAATTCTGGCTTATAATTTTGGGTTCAAAGGGGTGAGCTTAGATAGTGGTTTCAGTTTTGAGCTTTTATTTTCTGTATCAAGATGAGTATATGTTTGAAGAGTAAATCAGTATGATATAATGTTATGACACAATGCCAAATGTATATATTTCTTGTGTTTTATCCTGTATATACGGGGTTATAGGTTAATCTTTCTTGGTTAGTCTTTGATGTTTTGTCTTTTTATTGATGGTGCTTTGTTAATTGGCTAAGTAAATTATGTTGTCATGAATGTGCTTATCAGTTGAGAGATTTTTTTGTCTATTAAGATCTGCCTTCGTCTGTTATTGGTATGTGCAGACCACCTGTTTGCTGAAATGGCTACATACAAATCCTTTTATTGAGGGATAGTTGGAACCTTGGAGATCTGCTTGTTTTGCTGCAGAGAGTGATCACGGAGCACTACGGGAAGAGCAAGTAAACGTATTAAGATAGTGTACAAAGTCTCTCGATTAGATCAAGGAAATACCAAGTAGGTATACTTGGATACTCCTTTGACATGCCTATCTCAACTTGAATATAGCTCGTATGTTACAATAATTAAAATAATTTTGGTGGTTCTTGATTATTAATGTAGGTCCTGTCATCTTTGACAAGTATGAGACCGGAGGTTGCTCCAACTTATGGATTTTCATATAAACCCAATTCCTAACAAGAGCTTTCCTTTGTGTGGGTTATTCCGAATCCAGTGAGTAAATTGGATTAGTACATTGCGAGCTCGTTTGCCTTCTGCACCCTGCTTCTGTTTCTATCCAATAACATTATTTCTGTTTTTCTTATATTGATGTTCATGGCTCTGGTTATCATGGGGGTTAAGTAAACCTGCACTTGCTTATTTTCATTTCCTATTTTCTTTAAGCTTTATGTGTTCCTTTTCATAAAACACTATTTTTACAGTAATGCTATCTGGGGAACGTTCCTTGGGGATGAAATCCCAGCGAATGTCCCCAGAGCCGTATGTTCGGGATTAGACGTGGCAGTTTTGGACCAAAAACTCCCCAGATTTAAACGAAATGCCATGGCAGTTTTGAAAATTGCCACCCCTCAATGAAGAGCCCTGCGGTTCGCAAATGCCATCCTGGCTGGCGAACGGTCGCTGGCTATTGGTGTCCCTATTTTTACAATGGTAAGATGGTCTAGAGTAATGATTTCGTTTGGTGCTTTGATTCTACCAGTTTAAGCTATCTGGTAGAATCCCTACGCGCATGGTGCCCAAATCCACCACGCGCCTGACCCTGACAACCGGCTCGCTGCTCCCCTCTGTCCTTTGCCCATCCTAAGGTTTGCGCCCCCGTTGTTCCCCAACCGAGACAGCTTATCAGTTGGTTATGTGATTTCGTTCCATGGTAGTTTTTGCTTTGGCTGCAATATGTGTATAGGGAGTTTGTGTCAAACTCTGATACATTGTGGCGCATGGATTCGGTTCATTGAAAATATGATATTGCTATGAAGTCGATACATAATTACAAAGTCTATCTCTTTATTTGGGTCACCTATGGATAAATTTGAGTTCGACGTATATTCACTGAAATTGGATGATCTAATAAACTGTTAGATTCATTTTTGTTATTGTTGACGAGGATAACATGGAGATTGTTATCTCAATGCTTCTTGCGCTAGGTACCTTTTAGTTTTCCTATTCCTTGTATATGAAAGGTACGGTTGTGGTCTAGGATCTATGTTTATCACTATGTAGATTTACTGAGCATGTGAGCTCATTATTCATAAACATATTATTTCCTTCGCTGATCAAGGATTGAGCATGTTTCTGCAGTAGTGACACACTCATCAACTTAGTTCAATTTTCTTGAATAGCATAGCAGATGTAAATATTCCCTTGAAACAATAGGTTAATCTGTACAAAGGACTCAATGCGGGATTTCGTCCTAGCAGGCACAACAAGAGGATTCCTGAATTTCCATGTTGGACAGCCCAAACATTGTCATGTACTCATATCGGTGTTTGCTGTTTGCGGGTTAGTACCATTTGATAGTTCAGACAGCGAGTAATGTGCTAGATTGCAGCACGAGAGGTGCCGTTTGCAGGTCAGGGTTCTCGCCTCGTTGGCATGATTTACTCACTCCTATATGTCCTCAGATGAGGTTAATGTACTTTGTTGGGACTTTGTGTTTCTCCAAGCCCACCACATGACATTCTGTGCAATCTTATCATGGGCCTTCTCCAAGTCAATGAACACCATATGCATGTCCTTCTTTTGCTTCCTTTATCTCTCCATAAGTAGTCATACCAAGAAAATGGCTTCCTTGGTCGACCTCCCAGGTATAAAACCAAAATGGTTTTTCGTCCCACTTGTCATTCTTCTCGAGTAGTGCTCGACGACTTTCTCTCATGGCTTCATTTTATGGCTCAAGAGTCAAAACTCAATTCCATGGTAATTAGTACAACTTTGTACACCCCCCTTGTTCTTGAAGATTGATGCTAATATACTCCACCACCATTCTTCGGGCATCTTGTTTGATCGAAAGATGAGGTCGAAAAGCTTAGTTATCCATACCATTGACGTCTCCAAGGCCTCTCCACACCCCAATGGAGATCAATCAAGGCCCATCGCCTTGCCTCCTTTTTTTTTGCCTCCCTGACCTTGTCTTGGATTCATCACACAAAACGGATGTTTGTATCATCAAAGGACTCATCCAACTCAATGGTAGAGCTCTCATTCTGTCCATTGAACAACTTGTCAAAGTACTCTCATCATTTATGCTTGATCTCCTCATCCTTCACTAGAAGCTGATTTGCTTGTCCTTGATGCATTTGATTTGGTTGACATCTCTCGTCTTCCTCTCTCTGATCTTGGCCATCTTGTAGATGCCCCTTGGCCTTCCTTCATGTTTAAATGCTGGTGGAGGTCTTTATACGCCCGACCCCTTGCCTCACCCACAACTCGCTTTGCAGTCTTCTTCGCCACCTTGTACTTCTCTACGTTGTCTGGCACTCCTATCCAGGTATAGGCATCTGAACAGTCTTTCTTCTCCTTAATAGCCTTTTGGATATCATCGTTCCACCACCATGTATCTTTAGCTTCGCTTCTCCTACCCTTGGTCACCCCAAACTCCTCCGAAGCTACCTTCCAAGCACAAGTCGCCATCTTCATCCACATATTATTTGCATCATCTCCTTCCTCCCAAGGACCCTCCTTATAACCTTATCCTTGAAAGCCCGAGTTGCCTCCCCCTTGAGCTTCCATCACTTTGTTCTAGCGACTTTGGCGCGCTTATCCCGCTGGGCACGAATCGGAAAGCAAAAGTGACCCACCACAAGTTTATGTTGAGGGACAACACTCTCTCCAGGTATCACCTTACAATCTAGGCAAGCACACTTGTCTTCTCTTCTCAAGAGGACGGAATCAATCTGGCTACAGTGTTGTCCACTACCAAAAGTCACTAGTGAGATTCTCTCTTTCTAAAGTGAAGCTAAAGACATCCTCTCCTTGATTCCTGCTGCCATATCCAAATTCCCCATGCACTCCTTCAAAACTTGTGTTAGATGTACCTATCTGGCCATTGAGGTTCCTCCTATGAAGAGCTTCTCGCCAATACGTACACTCCTAATCATGTCCTTTAGGCCTTCCCATAACTCTCTCTTGGTGCTCCCACTGTAACCTACTTGCAGGGCATATGCACTGATAACAATGAGAACTAAGTCCTGACGGCTAGCTTGACCAGGATAATCCTGTCTCCTTGCCTCTTGACGTCTACCACTCCGTACTTGAGGCTCTTGTTGATCAAGATGCCTACTCCATTTCTGTCTGTAGATGTCCCTGTGTGCCCCAGCTTGAAGCCGGTATCCTCTACCTCCTTCACCTTTTGTCCCTTCCATTTGGTCTCTCCTCACTGCTGCATCCACTAACTCCCGTAACTTACCTGCCAGGGATCCTACGTTCTAGTAACCTATGCGGATCCTACTAGGCTCGGTTAGTTTCTTTACCCTTCGCAGTCGTCGAGTCAAATGTGAAGACCATTGCTCATTTTTCGCTACATCGGAGCGTTGATGGAGTGCTCCACTAAGGATGCAATGACCTGATCCTTGCTCACTTACCACTCTATCCAGATCAAGATACAATGTGCCACTAAAGGGGTGACGTCCCGACAAGTCATGTCGAGGTACACGTGTAAATACACACAGAGAAGGCAAAAGTGGAGTTAAAAAGTGAGTTATTATGTCTTCTCACTTGACCTTCAGTATAGTCTATTCTCATAACTATCACCAAAAACATCGCGAAGGACTTCATGCGTTCCATTCTTTGTTGGCATGTTGCAAGATTAGATGGAGATTCTCATTCAGCAGTGAAGGTTGAGAAAGTAGATACCTAAAGAGTTGATAGAGTAAGAGAGTATGGAACAGAAAACAACTCTGTTGTTGTTCACCACTTGAATCAACAACTATGACATGTCATGTTTTAGCAATCACGTGCCATATTAAATGTACAAGAACAAACAAGCTAATTTTATTACCTTGTTTTTTTGTTTGTTCACTTCGTCTTTACGATCTTCGTCAATGTTGCAATTGTATTTAGATCCCTCGAATTCAGAGGCAATAATCCTTGTTCTACTGGTTTCTTTTCTTTGGTGATAGTCTTCCTTTTCACTATTCATGACTTCCTTGTTGCCTCACATGTTCTGATAGCCAAGTACCACATGATGAGCTTCACGCACACTTTTCTTGGCTAAGCCATCAGACCCGTGTCTTTTAGCTTTCCCATCTTCCTCGATAAATCCAATACATAAATTGGTTGTCAAGCACCAGGAGTTTACAAGGTAAAAAAATGCAACACATGTAGACTAGGAGTTTGTAAAAGACATACAAAATGAACAACCACAATGAACAACATCTCGAACAAAGAAAGAAAAGCACAATAAAATTATCCCATTCACTTGGAGTTGTGTGTTTCAGGAGCCTCTCGTAAAGAGAAGTTGTCCCTACTTCATTTCATATTTATATCTACACTTCGTCGAGAATTAGTCTATTTTTTATTCTATAACAAACTCTATAATCCCCCTTTTTTTAAACTTTGATTCTATTCTCTTATTAATTAATGAATGAGGCAAATCTATAATCTCCATTTAAAAAATAGTGCCACACCGACCAAATGCCATTACAATCTTTGTAAACACTTCATAACATAAGCCCATACCTTCTCTGATAGGCATATATTAATGATTTGAGAATTAACAGATTAGAATCAATGACTTGGTGTATGCACAAAAATTTGAGTTGTTCTCATGGGTATAACAACAATTACTCCAACATCCACAACACATCAAAATTTCATAGTTAGATCTATGTGTACATAGGAAGTTTAAATAGACAATAGAAACTTCCAACCCTAAAAACACTAAAATGAGTAAACACAAATAATTGCAGAAATATCTAGAATGCCTCAGGAGTCAGATTTCATAGCCGTCCCTGTAAATCATAAAGCCTAATTGTCAACACAAAACATAAACAATGTCATAGGGACGAAATTAACCATCTGTTGCCACGGATGCGACAATTGTTAGACCTGTATGCGTGCTTTGTGGTGGCATGGGTTGGAAGGCTGTTGGCTATTGTGGTTCTGATGGTTGTCATCGCCTCCGGCGTCATTGTTGGCATTCACACCGGTGACCTCGCCGCCACCGTTTGCTCGGTCTTCCACCTCGTCATCAGAGTTAGGTTGTCAAAGAGCTTATACATCACCTGGTTGCGGAACTCCTCCAAACTCCTATCCTGGGCACCTTGTCCTCCAATGTCCTCCGACTTTTGGTGCTTCCTACTTGTCGCTTGTGCATGAGGAAGACGAAACCCACCTAAAACAAAAAAACTAGTTGATTGGTGGCGTTCAAAAACCTTACTTACCAAGCAAACATGCCCATATGGAATAGCAGATCTCCTTGGCCCATATGCAAAATTAATTTTTTGTGCTCTCTCACGTGGTCAAGGCTTGGTTGCTCTTCATTTTGGCAATATTAGTGTTAGCATCACAAAAAGAGGAGAAAACATGGAGTTGTTAGGTCTTGGGTAACCCATGATCATACTCTATTATACCCAAACCCATGACCACACTCTATTGGATTATCCTTCCATTGATTATCAATAACAGCCCTGCTAAATTAGAAACGTTACCATGTTTCGTGTGTATTATGCCATAATTGCCTACATGGCTGCATGCCACTACATGAGCACGCGCCGCACCGTCTATTCACACTATACAACCCTTGCCAGTCGACGTCATGGCATGCAGCCATCGGTGCCGTCCTATCACTACATGAGCACGCGCCGCAATGTGTTCACATTTACGCCTAATAACGCCACCATAGCCGGTCTGCGTTTGCGTCACAGTGCCTGTATGCATCCAACAACTCCCCTCCTCCCTAGGCCCCAATCAAAAGCGAAGGTTTACTTTTCCTCACACACAAGCATTAAGTGGTAGGAAGCACCGAAAGCCATATGTCGCGTGTATGCCATAATTGCCAACATGGCCACACACCACCGGATGAGCACGCTCACATCGTCTATTCACACTCTACACGGTCCTTGCTAGCCTGGTTGGTGTCGTGGTGCGTAGCCACCAACACCGACCTATCACTACATGAGCACGCGCCGCACCGTGTTCACATTTACGCCTAATAACACCATAGCCAATCTGCGTTTGTGTCATGGTGCTAAGATGCATGCAACAACTCCCCCTCCCCTAGGTCCCAACCAAAAACGGCAGTTTCCATTTCCTCGCACAAGCAATAAGTGATATTGCCATGTGTTGCGCATATGCCACAATTGCCAGCCAAACATGAGCGCGCGTCGCACCGTCTATTCACTCCACACAACCCATGCCAGCCTGGTCGGTGTCATGGCGTGCAACTACCAACCCTGACCTACCACTACATAAGCACGCGCCGCACCGTGTTCACATTATGCCTAGTACCACCACCCTAGCCAGTCCGCGTTTTCGTCAAGGTGACAATATGCATCTAGCAACTCCCCTTCCCCAAGGTCCCAACCAAAAACGGCGGTTTCGTCTTCCTCACGCACACGCAACAAGAGATAGGAAGCACCAAAAGCCGGATGAGATTGGAGGACAAGGTGCTCAAGGTAGGAGTTTGGAGGAGTCTCGGAATCAGGTGATGTCTAGGATCTTCGACGACCTATCCGACTTCGATGACGAGGCGGAATACCGAGTAAACAGTGGCCGCAAGGTCACCGGGGTGAACGCCAAGAAGCACGCTGGTGGTGATGACGACCACCAGAACCACAGCCATCGCAACCGCCTTCCAACCCGTGGCACAACAAAGCACGCTTACAATCGCCGCCTCCATGGCAACCAATGGGTAATTTCATCCCTGTGAGATCTAATTGTTTTTGTTTTGTGTTGATGATTAGACTTTATGATTTAGAGAGATAACTATGGGATCTGACTCGGGCGTTGGTATTTCCGCACATGTTCACTCATTTTATTTTATTTTAGGGTTGGAAGTTTTATTATCTATTAAACTTTCTGTGTAGGCATACATCTAATTACGAATATATTGATGGTTCATGGGTGTTGGAGTAATTGTTGCTATACCCACAAGAACTCATGAATGTCTTGTTTGGTTGTTGGGCATGTCGATTAGAGAGAATTTTTTGTGCACATACCAAGTCAATGATTCTGATCTATTAATTCTCAAATAATTAATATATGCCTATCGGAGAAGGTAGACTTATATTATGAATTTGTTTACAAAGATCATAATGACATTTGGTTGGTGTGACACTTTTTTTAAAAGGGGGCAAAAGATTTGCCTCATCTATTAATTAAGGAGAGAATAGAGTCAAAGTTTTTTAAAGAGGAGAGAATAGAGTCAATGTTTTTTTTTAAAAAAGGGGAGAATAGTGTGAATAGATCTATTCTCATCAAAGTGGAGATATAAATATGAAATGAAGTAGGAACAACTTATCTTTACAAGAGTCTCCTGAAACGCACTACTAACTCCAAGTGAATGGATAATTTTGTGTTTTTCTTGCTTTGTTGAGGATGTTCTTGTTTATTCCAAGTGTTCATTTTGTATGTGTTCTACAAACTCCTCATCTACACGTGCTGCATTTTTTTTTAACCTTGTGAACTCCCTCTAATGCTTAACAAATGATGTATTGGATTTATCCAGGAAGATGGAAAACCTTAAAGCCATTGGTCTGTTGGCTTAGCCAAGCAAAGTGTAGGTGAAGCTCATGATGTGGTACCTGGCTATCACAACATGCGAGGCAAAAAGGAAGTCATGTATAGTGAAAAGGAAGGTCATCACCAAAGAACAGAAACCAGTAGAGCAAAGATTATTGGCTCTGAATTCGAGGGGTCTAAATACAATTGCAACGTTGATGAAGATCGTAAAGACAAAGAAGTGAAACAAATAAGAAAAACAGGGTAACAAAATTAGCTTGTTTATTCTTGTGCTTTTTATATGGCACATGATTGCTATATAGATGACATGTCATAGTTGTCGATTCAAGTGGTCAACACTTCCTGCTGACAACAGAGTTGCTTTATGTTCCCTGCATTAACTTAGTACTCTCTTACTTTGTTAACTCTATTAGTATCTACTTTGCCAACCTCCACTGCTAACGGAGTAAGAGTCTCCATCTAATTTTGCAGCAGGCTGCATGAAGTTCTTTGCAATGTTTTTGGTGATAGTGATGAGAATGACCACGCCTTGTATGGTGATACTGAGGATGTCAATGTGAGAAAACATAAGAACTCACTTTTTAACTCCACTTTTGCCTTCTCCATGTGTATTTACATTGGTAACTCGACATGATTGGACTGGTATATATTATGGCTAAATAATTTACACCATGGCATCATGGCAATGACATACAATTTTATCTGTACATTTGTGAATGAACAAGATAATTTTCTGCGGGTCATGCCCATGCAAAAACATGAACCTACATAAAAAAATACCAGGCTAGACTGTAAAAGCATTATGTGAAGTGAACCATGTATATATGGAGACATATTTTTGTACTTAATTGCTAATACATAAAGGAGTTATTTTTTATTCAAAAGTTGTAGGGGAGGTCGTGAAAGTTGCTATTTTTGTCTAACTTTGTATTGGGCACCTATACAAAAAAAATACAATGTGTTCTGAAAGTGATTTCCCCCCTTATGATAATTAAACTTGCTTGGGTTGAGATGGCATCATTTTGTCCCATATGTTTTGCTTGCATGCACTATATGGTAGATGTATCTTTTTAACTGCTATTTTAAACATTATTAACATGTGTTGCCCATGTATGTTTGTGTAGCCTTCTCAACCTGTCAATGTACTACCTCTGTCCGGGTTTATTAGTCCCTATTGTATTTTGGGCCAAACATTGACCTTTGATTTAACTACCAAAATGTAAGTTATATACCACAAAATTAGTATCATTGGAAACCTCTTTCAAATATGAATCCAACAATATAAGTTCTGTAACATACCTCGGCACGCAATACAAAGGGGACCAATAAACCAAGACGGAGGTAGTACCCAGCAAAGGCTACTTAATTTTTAATCGTACCTTTCTTTTTGTAGAGACCGCCTACCGAGGGAGAAGGCCAGTGTGCGAATATTTTACAACCAAAGGATGTAACTCGTGGCAAAGATACGTGCTATGAAGAGTCCAAACATTGTTTAACTGGTCCTCCGCTGAACTTGGTGGTTCCACATATACCACCACACGGTCAACCTGATCAGGTAAGGTGATAATATTTGGAAGCATGTAATCTCCTGCATATTTGTCCATGCACTTGCGATATCAACTTATCATTTTTAATCTGAATTCTTAATGTTGCCAATGTTTGTCATCTACGATGGCCATTGGGGGTTCATGTCCGAAAGTAGATAATTCTGGTCTCCACCTTCTAAGAGTACACAGTGTATCTTCGGTAGCAGCAATTGCTAGTCTGATTGTTCTCATGAACTTGTGTGCCTTGTTGGGTTTTCATAGTCCCTTAATTTTTTTCCATCAATTTGCTCTGCTCCTGATGTCTCTCGACTTGCACTAGCACAGTTTAATGTTCTTGCTATTAATTAACAATGATATGGTAGTATGTTGTGTTATTAGGCTAATGTGTCTATGCCTGTCACCGTACATGTTTGAAAGCAAAGAGGAAAGATCATATAATTTACTTGAACTCTTTACAGGCGGAGATTTGAAATCTGATAAATTTTCTTGTGGTAACATTAGGAAAGAGCCCTACTGGATTTCTTATCAGTTGGTCTTTTTTACTAAAAGGAGTCGGTCATAACAGTATGATCCTTAGAGGCATAAAAATTTCTTAATATTATTTTTTCTCGAACACGCGGGAGAGCTGAGTATCAGTTCATTAAGAAGAAGAAAAAGGTACAAGGTAGACGGAGTAAGCTTCCTCACCCCAACACACAAGACTCAACCTCAGAACACACCCCAACACATGCCTTGGAAAGCCTTTTGCCCCACACAACAATGTACATGACCAGCCCTCCTGAACAGAGTTACACATTCAGAACAAACGACCTTAAGGGCTTCGTGAAAGAGCAACTCACGGAGCCCTACTGCTCCAGCTGAACACCATAGGGCACTCATTCGCCACATGTTGCATGACCACCATGAGTCCATGACACATGGGATTGCCCCGTTGAAGGCACAATCATTCCGGTGCTTCCAGATCGCCCATGTGGCTAGGATAGTAAGGGAGTTTAGCCCTTTTCTTAACTCCTTGGGTGTCCCTTTAATCACACTGCCTCACCACCTACAGAAAAGGCCTAAAGTGGGTTGCAGCGTGATGGAAAGCAAGCCCAATCTCAGAAGGATCAACATGTAAACTTGTCGAGCAAAAACACATGAGAACAAAATGTGTTGGATGGATTCCTCGGCTTGATCACATAAGGGGCAGGCTGCTGGATGAGGCAGTCCTCGCTTGGCGAGGCGATCCGCAGTTCAATGGCGCTTATTGACAGCAAGCCAAATGAAGAATTTGCAGCACAAAGGGGCCCAGCTTTCCCAAATTCTTTTCCACGGGCAAATCTGATTGTCCCAAGGAAGAAGGCATTGTAGGCTGATTTGCTAGTATACAAGCCGACTTTGTAAGCCTCCACCGATGTTGATCAAGGACTTGCACTGTGAGGGCTCCCTTGATGTCTGCAGTCCATCTGTGATTGTCTAAGCCTGAGCTAAAGAAAGTTTGCTGGTGAGTTTTTTTAGAGATTAACTTGAATAAATTTGGAGCCAACTCAGAGATGGTCCTGCCCTTTAACAATCTATCAAACCAGAACAAGACGGACTGACCATTGTCAGCAACAGATTCAACTGCAACACTAAACATAGCTTGGGCATTGTGTGGCACCTGAATGGGTAAACCCGCCCAAAGGCGTGAAGCATCAGTTTTCTCTAACCAAAAGCCATTGAACTCGCAAAGCCCAGCTAAGAGTTTTCAGATTATGGATCCCAACCCCACCATATTGAACTGGTCGCTGCACTCCCATGAAACCAAACAATCGGTGCTATTTACCTTCTCATGTCCCATCCAATGGCCTTGATCACCCACTTGGGCATATCCTTTTTAATCATGAGATAGATGGGAATGGTGATAAGCACAACTCTTGTTGTAATGAAGCGGCCAGCACGATTCATGAGTGGTGCTTTCCAACCTGAGAGATTACCAGCCACCTTATCAGTTAGAGTATGCAATTCAGCTTTGCTGGGCTTCCTGATATTAAGTGGGAGTCCAAGGCACGTGCAAGGGAATTCCTTTATCTGACAAGAAAGTGTACAGGAGACTATCTCTATGTCCTCTTCCTTGCACTGAATGCATGCCTGAAGATATTAAGAAGTTGCTTGATCAAAGTGGGATTACTTGTTAACGGCCGCATGAACATGACCACATTGTCCGCATAAAAGGAGATCCGGTGTTGCGCTCACTGTGAAGCAAGTGGCTGCAAAAAATTATTGTGTACCCCAAACCACAAGTGAGTTTAGGATACCCGTGGCCAAAATAAATAACATTGGGATAGCAGGGAGCCTTGATGAAGTCCATGATGATGAAAGATCATTTCTCCTGGTCCCCCATTCACTAAAATCTGAGCGGGTGCAGTAGGTAGCAGTAGGCACAATAAGTTGCACCATCGACGACATAAACTGGGGTGTTGTAGGATCTCCAAAGGAAAAGGCCAGGAGACTGAATCAAAGGCTTTAGATATATCCAATTTGAGAATAATGTGAGGTTCTTTTTTCCAATGTAGATATTTTCCATTTGCTGGACCAGCAGAAAGTTATCCTGTATGCTCATTCCCTTAATAAATGCAATTTGATTGATACTCCCTCCGTTCCTAAATATTTGTCTTTTTAGAGATTTCAAATGGACTACCACATACGGATGTATATAGACATATTTTAGAGTGTAGATTCACTCATTTTGCTCCGTATGTAGTCACTTGTTGAAATCTCTAGGAAGACAAATATTTAGGAACGGAAGGAGTGGATACCAAATTAGGCAGCAAGGGTGCAAGGCGGTCGGCCATAAAGGGGCAGCCCCAGTGCATGTAGCTCCCGCTTGCGCAGGGTCTGGGGAAGGGTCCGACCACTTTGGGTCTATTGTACGCAGCCTTTCCCTACATTTCTGTAAGAGGCTGTTTCCAGGACTTGAACCCGTGACCTCATGGTCACAAGGCAGCAGCTTTACCACTGCGCAAGGCGGTCGGCCATAAGTTTAACAAATTATTTAGCAAAACTATGAATTAGACTTATGGGCCGAAAATCCTGCACATTAATAGCATCAATCTCCTTAGGCGGTAGGTTAATGAAAGCTGTATTGAGAATCTTAAGCTTGAATAGTTGAATATATGATCCTCTTGAATTGCTGAAAGAGCAAGCATCACATCCATCTTGATAAAATCCCAACATGATTTATAAAAGCGGTCTGTAAACCCATTCGGTCCAGGAGCTTTGTCCAGCGGTAGTTCCTTTATGGTTGCCCATACCTCCTCAGTGTGAGGCTGCTCGAGAGAAGTTAAATCATTGGTGCTAGCTGTGAAAGGCCAGGAGATCCAAAGTGAAATCTCTGTCATGCACATCTGGGAAATATTTTTATGAGTTACCAACTTTAATGGTTTCTTGCCAGTACCAATCTGAAAATATGTTTAAATGATTACACACATCTATTATTGACAACAGATGGTGAATAAATGAATATTTATTTTAAGCTGGTAGTGTAAAATGTCCAATACTTCCAGTGATTGTTGCATGATCCACTGTTACAGGGTTCTCATAGCTTGATTATGTGCATGAGTATTTCCTTCTTTTCTGCACCTAATACAAATAGAGATCCCGTATTCTCGTTTGATTGAGTTGCTATTTTGTAGTTAAAAGTAATCAAGGTGTCAAATGTCGTGGGGATTAATCCAAAACCTTTCGATCCTGAAACGTACATGGAAGAGGATGACTTCATTACCGATGAATCTAAGGGCAAGGAAAGTGTGCATATGGATGTTGTCCGTTGCAGAAGGGCCAAGAATGCTGATGGCACTGAATCTGTGAGTCCATTTTTTTTTCTTGTAGCAAGAAAATGTTATCTAGTCTTCCCCTACCAAAAAGGTGATGCTAGCTATCATCTTTTGAATGTGATTTCTCCCTCAGAAACCATGTCACCTTTGTCATCTAGGAAGGCATCCACCTCCTTACAGTTACAGAAACAAGTGAATGGTGCTCACTGTTCTCTACACATACCTCTGTCTTATTTTTGTTTCTTTTAGTATGGAGTCTACATCTGTTTGGAATGCATTGCAGTATTACGCTTTTACTAATCTACATTGGCAAATTATTTCCTTTCATGGTCTATCTTTGACGTGTATGGATAAGAGTTAAAGACCAAGTTTCTCAGCTTTTACATGGTGATCCGTACAGTTCATGTTTGTATGCAACTATCTCTTTCCTCTCATTGTTGAGGCTTTACACATTTCTCTGTTGCAGCTTGAAAGCAATGCACGTTTTGTCCAGTGGAAAGATGGAAGCATGCAACTACTGATTGGTCATGTGGCTCTTGATGTATCTGTAGAAGAGTCAAGTCAGCATACCCACTTGTTTAGGAAGAATGGAAAGGCAAAACATCTATCCATTTCCTGCAACATTCTTATTGTTGTTTGTTTGCACCATTATCTTGTCATCGTAACTCACAAATACCTTTTCATCAGGGGCTTCTACAGTCACAAGGAAGGCTTTTACAGAAGATGAGAATTATGCCGCCCGAGTCATCTTCAAGATCTCATAGCTCATTAACAGCTCCTATTGATTCTCAGAATGAGAAAACAATTAAGGTGCAAACATGGTATGATAAAAATATCCCGAGAGAATGAAGCAAGAAAGGGAAAGGGTAAGTGGGTAACTGAAAGTTCTGATATTTTTCCCAAGTTCTGTTTTTCGTTCAGATACAAAATCTTAATTGCATGTCTGTGATGTGTGTCCCTATGGTGATCTTCTTAATCTGGTTCTGAACTGAAATGATTTGCCTGTTACTTGCTGGGTTTTTTGTTGTTGTTTTTTTGTTTTTGACGTTGTCTCAAGGAACTGTAATCTAAGTATTGTATGGCATGCTGGGATGTTATCATCATAATTCTATTGTGCAAACCCACCTTTAAGTGACATCTTTAGTACAGTTCATCAAGAACCATATTAAAGTTTTAATATTTAATGCACAGAGAATTAAGGAGACTTATTGTGCATGACTATATGTAAGTAATAATTTCCATACTGCTTATATTCACAGTGGCCTTGGTCACTATTCAATCCTATTCTACACAAGACAAAGAAAAATGACCTATTTGATACTTTGAATTTGGTTTTCTTTCCAAGTTGTGTACAATCATGAGAAACTGCATAAGAAACGATGGCGAGTAGCGTATGTGGGCATGCCTGGAGAGATGTGAAAGATAAGGTTCACCCTTGTAGACCCAGATGCACACTTGAGTGAGGTGGATATCTCTGCATGAGTTGTCGTGCCAAGAAAATGGCTTCCATGGTCGACCTCCCAGGCATGAAAAGGGCAGCCCGGTGCATGTAGCTCCCGCTTGCGCAGGGTCCGGGAAAGCGTCCCAGGCATGAAAACCAAACAGAATTTTGATCACGCTTGTCATAAGCCAAGCATTGCTCATTTTAATTTAACCCACGGTCAACAGTCTACATTACATGTGTAAAGCATCTTGAACACATCTTTAGTAGATCCTTTTGCAGTTTTCACCACATGTATTAATGTGCATACATTGTGTTTGGCAGTGAGGGGGCCAAAGCGAGTTATCTCTTTCTCTTTCAACGCTCTATGCAGTGTTAATAGATTTTGTCTAGTGTGGTTCCTCTTTAGATTGTATCCTTAGTTCCTTGCAGCTGTTACAACTCGCCTTTTTTGGAACTAAAAGAGAAACATTTTTTTAATCGAACATGCAAAAAGCTATGGATTTTTTATTTCTCAATTGTCTGAAAATTGTTGTTGTAAGTCGACCGTCTTGCATTAAGCCTAATGTTGAAAAGAAAAGGAAAACTGCTTGGTTTCTGCAATTGCTCAGTTGCACTGTCCTAAACCTGTAGTTTCTAAAACGATTTTATCGATTTTAATAACTGATCACACGATATATTTTCCCCAGCGCCGTTTATCTTTTCGGTTTATAATTTTCTGTATTGGTATATCCTTTTGCTTTCCGATAGTCGAGTATGTGAAACATTTTCTCAAAGAGTTCTTTCTTTTTCTTGGGGTTTTCAGGATGAAGCACCTAGTTCGTGGTATAATCCTCATGGAAGGGTGGCACACAGTGGTTTTGAGCATAACTTGGAGTTTGAAGCACTGGCTCAGAGACGTATAATCAATGCAAAGGTGAGTCTTCTTTTATCATAAACATGCAAGAGTTGTTGGCACCTATTCGTCTTTATTTCTTGTAAAATGCAGTCAATTGTTAGAAATGGGATTCCTGGTAAACCATTATTTCCTCATGCTTGTGTGTTGATGATCAGGTCCATGAGTATTCTGCCAGTGAAAGTGAGGAATTAGAGTATGGAACAGAATTCAAGGATATAGAGAGCTCACCAAGACATGAAAGGCAAAATGAACTGGATGAAAATAATGTATATGATAAAGACCTAGATGTTTCTTCTCTGCCAAATGAAGAGATTGAGGTAAGTTATCTGTTGAGTTCACCTGAAACTCCTATTTAGATGTAAAGAACTTGAATATGTACAGTAACTTAGAAGGGCTAATCAGATGGACTGCAAACAGTTATCTTGCATAACTAAAGGAATCTACTTTGAAATATTGCATCTTTTGCTAGTTCTAGAGTCTGACTATGATTTTTGTTTTGTTTTGCATTTGACATTTATGATAGTACAGCAGCACTATAATATCTAAGCATGAACTTCTCTGTTGCACAAACCAAGCTTCTTTTTTAAGAGCTCTTTGCTTTCATGATGTTTATCACAGTGGAAGAGGCTTTTATTGAAATTAAAACCAGCACTTCGAACCAATCCTCTTTTTTAGCACAGACAGACAGTAGGAGAGGCTCCTACTGACATATATTGACCAGCCGTCTACCAATCCAGCCTATTGGTTAGCAGAGTCAAGAAGATACAGGGGGAGCTGGAGGTATACATGGGGAAGCCTAGATTATTGAACTGGAGAAAGTTTCAACAAATGGGGCCAGGGAGGGCTTAACCCTATGTTCAAGTAGAGAAAAATCCTTGTTAAACCTCTCTTTCCACGATCCAAAGGATGGGGGAATACCCTGGAAGATCTTGTGGTTATGCTCCTTCCAAATACTCCGGGCTGACGTCACAAAGACCTCCATAAACGTTGGGCGTGTCCACCTTTTTCCTGAGTGCAACAAGTGTTGCCGGGTATCGGCATTGTCAAAACCTCATCCCCACCGTGCTCCAGCAGCATCTACTGGATGGGCAAGTAAAAGTCAGGTGTTTAACGGTCTCTTCTATTCTGCCATTGCACAGAACGCAGCTGACATCATCATCCACGTTATAATGTCTCCTACGGAGCATGTTCTTTGTGTTAACCTGTCAGCCAACACGAGCCACGCAAACACTTTGAGTTTCATAGTGCACTTTAACCGCCAAATCCAGGTGAATGCTTCATCCGCATCTACATCTTTGAACTAAAACTGGTAGTATCTGGCCGGCGTGTATTTTGGTCCCCATAGACACGTTCATGCATCAGTATTTGCACTGTTAGGTTCAACCGACGCCGTCATCTCTAGTCTGGCTTGCTCTAATGGCTAGCTCTATCTGCGCATGCATTACGTATATGTTGCGTTGGAGATTTGTATGCTTGCTCTTTTTGTGAGTAGGCTTATTGCTCAAATGATTGTCCTATAAAATTGTGACCTGAGACATTTTGTAGAAGCATTGCAAACAAATGCACTTTCTTTACAATTACATTTCAACGCTGGTGGCCTGATGTGTTGATTGGTACCCGTTCGTTTGAAAATACACCACAATTACCTACCAAAATTTTTGTTGTACAGTGCATCCTTTCTCTCCTGCAAACATATAACAGTATGCTTGTTTTGCTTAGGCGCTCTGCGTTTCTTGTCTTGTTTGCTGGCATAATCTGCTCCAACTTGCTTCTGTTGCAGGGACAAGAGCATAAGAGGGGACCAAGGAAGGGCAAGGTGATCGACTTCGGTGAGGAATTATATCCACCAAAGAAACGATTTCTCAATCGTTGGAGAAGGCAGTTGTTATTGACAGCGATGATGAGTGAGAAGAATTGCCAGCACCAAACAGAACAGTCAAAGCGCAACTGAATTCTGCATATGGATTGTCTGATAACTTCTCCATTTCTTAAACGACTTTGTACAATAAAAGTGGGACATGCGTATGAATAATGTGGTGCTATACTTTGTTCGCCATTTTCAGAGTTACCGTCAGAAAACTGCCATTTTATAACCTGTTAGTACTTGTGTTGTTTCCAATCCTTCCCTCATGATGAATTTTTCCTCTCCATGACGTTGAGCGAGAGGAAATTTTCTTCTTCTGTGCTGCAGAGAAAAAAAATTCCTCGCTGAGATGCAAAATTGGACAAATTTATGTAAATCTTCTGTAGTGAATATCTTACTCGTCTTGGAGTACACTTTTGCATAGGTTTGGATAAACGTCTGGTCCAAGCTTAGGCCTTTTTTGGTTCATAGGATAGGATTATCATAGGAATAGGAATTTTGTAGGAAATGAGATGGCATGTATCTCAAATCTTATGGGCAGGAATAGAAAAAGAGATGTCATTTGGTTGACACCAAAGGAATTTTTTCATTAAGTCTAGGCTTATTTTTATTTTCCTATGAAATGTGGAGGGAGGATAGGAACCAATCCTATGTAGGAATAGGAATCTATTCCTGTGAACCAAAGGGCTAAAGGAAAAAATCCTATAAAATTCCTATCCTCTAAAATTCCTTCAAACCAAAGGAGGTTATTTTTCTTGGCACGGCCGTAATTTTACGGTGCCGTCGATGAAACTCCGCAACGTGTCCCAAAGCGTCTGCTTTCATCCATGATTCCGTTCCTTGAAAATGAAATAAAAAAGATGATATCCGCGTAGTGACGGCACGTACGTTAGGGGTACAACTTTCTTTTCCATCGTCATCTCTAAAGAAGCATTCTGCTTTCGTAAATGGTTCCTCCAGTCACCCCCCACAAAGCATGAGCAGCTTTGCACTAGTTGCTGCCCGGTCAGAAAACAAAAAGGAAAGCAAAATTGGAACAAAAGGAGCAAGTGTTTTCTTTTTAGTATTTGTTTTTTTATAAAAAAAGTGTTTTCCTAAAAAAAGAACACAAAGAGCATTTTTTTTTGAGGAACGAACACAAAGAGCAAGGAAGTAGCGGATCGGTTCGCATCGGGCTGTCCAGAGCTCCCAACAGGTGGGCCCACGTCCGCAGCCCGCAATCGCAATCCACCGACGTCTCTTCCTTCCTTACGATCGATCCCCTCTCTTTCATCCTACTCCTCCCCCACTTCTGACCCAGCTCCAGAGTTCCCCACGAAGCGAGCGTGCGCGACCTGACCGAATTCCCCCCGCCCCGCCCCACCCCAAACCCTAGCCCGCCCGCCCGTCCGCCCGCCGGGCCCCCGGCGCCGATGCCGAGGCGGCTCCTGGAGGGCGCCATGGCGCTGGCGGTGGCGCCGGACGCCGCCAACTCGTCGGGCTCCGGCGCCGCCCCCGGGTCCGGGTCGGGGCCCCTGTGGTGGGTGTTCGACTGCCACGGGGCCTGGTACAGCCTGGCGGTGATGCTGCCGTCGCTGGCCTTCGTCGGGTTCCTGGCCTGGCAGGCCCGCCGCAGCTTCCGCCGCCTCAGCTACGGCCGCT
Organism: Triticum aestivum; assembly: GCF_018294505.1. Lineage (NCBI taxonomy): Eukaryota > Viridiplantae > Streptophyta > Magnoliopsida > Poales > Poaceae > Triticum > Triticum aestivum. The sequence goes on along the minus strand of NC_057806.1, from coordinate 591,063,636 downwards.
CCCACGTCGTCGTCGTTGCCTACTACGCGCTCCTCTGGGCCGTCGCCCTCCTCAACCTCCTCTGGTGCTTCCTCCAGGTCCGGCCCGCTCGCCCCCGTTACCGTTCCCAACTCTGGCTGCTAGTAGTGTTTTTTGGTGAATTCTGATGCATAAATGATGTGGAGTAACTCGTGCTAGTTTTTTTTCCGTAAAAAAAACAGTGCTTTTTTTTGACTTCTTCTACTAGAGGCTAGTGAAGTAGGTAGACGAGTTCAATCAGTTATCATAACGTTGGGTAGGATCAGCAGCAAGAAAGGTTACAGCTATGGAACCGCGGATATGAATCTGCGTTCTTAGACTTACTGAACAGTTCAAGTTTTGTATGCTTGCTTGTGTTTGATTGAGGAGCAGAATAATTGGGTACAACCGTACAAGTTAGGTAGACTTTTCATTAGACAAGTCTATTTTGTGTACATATGGTTTACCTTTTGTTTTTTCAACTTGGCAATTGAATGAATGGAAGTTGGGTTGTGATCACAGAAGCAGATGAGTGGGTATATGGGTAGGTTTTGGTCTGGTAATTAATGATGAGCTAGCAGCAGGCTTCTGGTAGGTATTTCTGTTCAAGACTACAAACAACTTGAGTACAATTGGCCTGGTTGCTAGTTTCCGGTTGCTTGATTACACATTGGCCTGGTTACTAGTTTCAGATTTCAGGTATATGTGTTTACTAATGCCACTGTTCTATGGGGTAATTGCATGAGCAACCGCTGCTCATATGCATGTGATTTTTGACCTGTTTCATCTTCAGTAACGTTGCTCATATGTTCCATTGTATATTGTCTGTTTCTATTACTCTTGTTTAACAGCAGTTTTATTGACTGACAGGCGTGGCAGTGTATGCCTGATAGGGCCTTCTCATGGAATGTGCTTTCATTGTTTACCAAATCTGGAATGTTATTCTTGGAAGTTAGTCTTATAGCATTTCTACTTCAAGGAAATGAAGCCAGTGGTTATGAGTCTTTGGGACGTACCTTTGTTATCTCTGGTGCTGTAGTCAGTGCTGATGTATTGCTCAAGGTATGTTACCCCTCCATGGTGCGACGTTTCTTTATTTTCCCAGTTCAAATAATGTATGATGGGCCAGATTTTTCGTAAGCATTACCCGTGATCTGGTTTTAGTTCAAGGAGGGAGTATAGGATATCATTGATTTATTCTTAATAAAAATATGGAACGGAAACAAATTAACTATTTATCAGGTTCACCATGTCTTTTTATTATAAGTAAATAAAATGATCACCATTGTTTCATAATGGAGTGTGTATTCAAGTCTGTATCTGGTTTCTGTTGATGCTAAATCTCGCAGGGTCTTATCTCTTGAAAGTTGATACTATAAAATGAGTTTTGGGCTGCTACAGAGAGAAAACACACTCCATAGTTTAACTCTTCACTCTATGTTGTTTCATTGCATTAGATTATGCTGCAGGTGGATGTTTGAACGATAGTTTTTGTCATGCATATAGCTAGGGAACTGTATGTTGCCTTTGGCCTCACATTTCCTCCCTCTTCAGACCATATATGTATTTGGCTTTGGTGTTCCTTTGTTTATCGATGCTGACCAAGGAACTGGTGGGAAATGGGGCCTATGGATTCTCCACAAATTGGTGCTTACAGGAGTTTATGGCTTGATTGTTTTCATGCATCACTCGAGGTGGAAAGACAGGCTACCTGGTAATTGGTTACACTAATGCTGTATAATTTTGTATGTTTCAAATCTGTTGTTTGATGATCATCATTGTGTACTCAATATCATTTCACCTTTTTATGACAGCAAAACCAGCATATTACCAGTATGTGTGTGCAATGCTGGCACTTAACGGCCTATCGCTGTTTGGCTGTTTCCTCATTGCATGTGGAGCTGGATTTGGTTTATGGTACATAAATAATACCACAGCTCATATTGTTCTAGCTTATTCTGCACTTGAGAGCAAAATTTGAGTTTTGTCTATTGTGCAGGCTGTATAACTTCACTACTGTCTGTTACCACGCGCTTTACCTTCCACTTCTGTATGTGACTTTCTTAGCAGACTTTTTCCAGGTACCTTCTTCTTACCTATGAAATTAATACCTCTCTTTCTGTACTCCTATCGTCTTCAGCTTGTACACTGGAGTGTTTTATGTGCCTTTTTGTTCCTGTAGTGATTGTCTATGTCTTTGCCTGTTTGTTTGTGTGATGTTGTAGGAGGAAGATATGCTTCTAGAGAACGTATACTACTCCGAGATGAAAGACGCTGGGTTCTTTGACGCTGACTGGGATTAAACCTGCCTGCGGAGTCCATTCACGCTGTATGACTTATTTGTATGTGAATTTGCACGGAGTAGCGTCATCCTGGAAACTGAATGAATCTTAGAACAGAGATTGTACCCTAACAAGCAACAACCATTATAATCAATGAAAATGTGTAAATTTATCGATACGCACACCTGATTTGTGTCCTCTGTCACCATCTGTTTGGCACCTCAAGAATTGCCATACCTCAGATTGCCAATTACTTATCACGACGAGACGCTGTCGAAACTTGAAAGCCATAACTGGTGGTACATGTATGTGGACGCATAACTTGCCCTATGTTTTGTTCTGGCAGCTCTCTGGAATCTTTTCGCTACTAGTGTTACTATTACTACTTGGGTATTTCGAGTTGCCAGTGCAAGCAGGAAGTTGGAGTGAGATTCGAGGCAGTTACTGCACACATGGTATCCTTGTGTCATTTCTGTGTACTGGTGTACGTTGTTGGATTGGATATGGCATTGGCATGGGCAGTGACAGCAGTTATTTAGAGTATTAGTTATGGCTTGGAGGATGGAGGGCGCTGCTGCCGCTGAAGTTCCGTGAGGGAGACTGGACGAAGGTGACATGAGTTCATGACGCGACAGACAGCGCTTCAACGGCCTGAAACAGAGGCCATTGATTTTGATTTAGGTGTTAGAGGCCATTGGTTAGCTGCGTTCACCCGTCCGTAGACACGGTTTTCCCGTCAAACGGACACCCACAAATGCTCTTGGACACGGACATGGAGTTTCTCGGGTCTCAAATGAGCCCAGATGAACAGTAAAACGAAAAAATAATAATATGAAAATAAATCATAAAAATCCTTTTTTTTGGCAAACATTAATAAATGTTTTGAGTGCTTGCAAAGTTTCAGCTTGAAATCACATTCGTGTAAGTTGTGGCAAAAAAAAGTTGACGCTTCGAAGATGCTATTTTTGAAAGTATTTTGGAGCGTTGATTATCTTTTTTGCCACGACTTCCACAAATGTGATATGATGATGAAAATTTGCAAGCACTCGAAACATTTCTTAAGTTTGCCCACAAAAAATCAGAATTTTTTGAATTGCTTTTGAATTTACTGTTCATGCCAAGAGCATTTGAGCTTGTGCTCATATTAGGATTTTTCGCTTCGACAACCCGTCCTATTGTTATAAAAAATAAACTCATCCTCAAAATTGAAAGGAGCACTATGTAATGCTCGGTAGGAAAACGGCTCCATTGCTCTTCTAGACCCTTATTCTCCGGCGATTCTCCGGCATTGCCTCCCTAGTGGAATTTGAGCATCATGCTCTGGATTTCTCTCCCTACATCTAACCTCTGATTTGTTCTTCCTTCCAATTCATTATGCCTCCTGTCAGTTCCTCTTTTCCATCAGCCAACAACCATCTCCCCCAAATCCCCTCTATCAACCTACCGCTGCAAACCCAGGAGGGTCCAAGCCACCACACTAACGGGGTCCTCTTCCCTCACCAGCTATCCGTTGCAAGAAAGGGAAGCCAAGCCGCCACAATCCTGATCCCTTCCATCTCCTTGGTTCCTCCCCGCTCCATCCAGTCCATCTGCAACCCCCTCACATCCTTTACATCCAATCCCTGCTCTATTGATTGACCACTCCCCGCTATCAACAATCCACCATGCCAACCCAAGGTCACCTCCTTTTCCTACCCCGATCTAGCGAGTTAGCCCACTACCGCTTCCTCTTGTGTGTCCGATTCCCTTCAGTTGTCCAATGCATAGTGATGATGGGTCGTAGGAGAACAGGCGTTGGTCCCGATATACTTGATTGCATAATATAGGAAGGAGAAATCTCCGTTGGGACATCCCTGGCAGCAATGGAGATGTAATACTCGTCCCCAATACTGCAAGGAATGCTGGTAATTTCCCTAGGAAATAATAAAATGTAGTATTTTGCCAATTTGATGTCATCAATGAAAGCGAAGGTTACCTTAATCTCAGAAGCTCTTTCGTCTAGGATTAAATTTCATGATCTAGTCAATCATTTTCCTATTTGGGGTAGTTTTGTTGTTCCCGCGGAAGGCCGATCTGGAGGCCTTTGGGTCATGTGGGCGGACGACATCCTGCGAGATATCTACAACTCTAGTCAGAATATGATATTAGCGTCTGTTGTTCATACCAGTACCAACTTTAGTTTCACGTTAGTTTGTGTCTATGGCAATCCCCATCATCGCAAGGCCAGGGATATTTGGAAGAAGGTTGGATGACTTTAATGATATAGTTAATCCCTCGGAGAAGAATAGTAATGTTGTTTCAAACCATCATCGTATGGCTGCCTTTACTAATCATGTTAAGAGAAGTGGACCAATAGATATGTGGATAGGAACGTGCTATGCAACAACAAAAAATATGCTACACGATCATATTCAGGAACACTGTGAAGATGGCGGTAATGATCAAACTCACCGATGGGCAGTGTAGAGGAAGCAGTGAAGAGTCGATGTAGCGCGACGAGTCCTATAGCTAGGTTATACCTACTAACCGCGAGAATGTTCACCGAGGTGAGAGTTGAAGTAGATGAACCCTCTGAGGTGTCCACACATTCTATAGTAGTAGGGAGAAAGCCTAGCGGCTTTTCTCATCTAATTAAGAGTCTCATTCTCGTAGACCAATTAGACCTAGATTAGAGCCTGGCTAATTAGGAGTCTAAACACTCATGCCAATTAGCAGGGAGAGCGTGAACCTATGAGGGAGAGATCCACTTTGGATTGGTGTGTTGCAAGAGGGAGCCCTCGACACACACACACACACACACACACACACACACACACACACACATATATATATATATAGGTGGAGAGGGGGGAGGGGGCTCCCAAGGAGGAGTCTTTCTCCTCTTCCACTTGGTGGAAGGAGACTCCCTCCCTATCCAATTCGGCCCAGTCCTTCCTTATGGAAGTGGTGGCCCTAGGGGGGCGCTAGGGGTGGTCATCTCATGTGGGTAGTTCATAACTTTCTTCCACAAATAAAATCTCAGATTATCCGGATTTCTTCTTGGTGTCTATGTTTCCACACATGCAATTGGATTTTCGTCTGAATCACATATTCAAGAACCAATGCAATTATAGCATATATATATAGAAATATAAACATAATTACAAACATGGAAATGGCATAATAACATCTTATTATTGCCTCTAGGGCATATTTCCAACAACACGGGTTATACTGGTCCTGCTTTTACCTGGTGCAATAAGCATTTTACTTCTTTTCCTACTTATGAGCGTTTAAGTTTCCCAACACCTCTATTTACAATCTTCCTATTATGTATAGTGATCATGCTCCTATCTATACGATATCCAATATAGTCCTAGTAAAAAACTAAAAAAAAACTTTAAATTTGAAAACTGGTGGTTGTTTGAGTATGATTATCATAGTACTATAAGAAATAATTGGACGGCTACTAATGATAAAGCATACCATATTGAACTGCTTTATTTGCAGGCACCGTAAGGAAATGGAGCAAAAATAAGAGGCCTTTAAAGCAACAATTAGATACCATCCATTAAGAGATAGAAATGATATAATCTGCCCCTACTCACTTGTAGGATCACAATTTGGAAGCTGGCCTTATGCAACAGTATGACAAGACTATGACTAAACTAACAGAATTATACACGCAAAGGGCTAAATGGCATTGGGCTACGAAAGGAGACAAGAACACCAACTTTTTTCGTAACTAGATTCTTAAGAGGAGAAAAAATAGGATTACTGTGATTATCGACCATAATGAAAACTTGGTTCAAATCCTTATGCTATTGCTTATTGTTCTATTAATTATTTTTCTAGCTTGTTTACCTCTAGCAAACTAATTTAAATGTCCTCCCACCTTTTCACAGTAACTTTGAAAACATGATAGATTGGCGAACTATGCGAGATAAATATGAAATTCTACGGGTTCACAAAGAGATGAAGAAAAATGCGTCTCCAAGACTAGATGGTCTCAATGTGGCCTTTGATGTTTGGAATTGGATTCGAGATGATGTTACGAAGTTGGTACAATATTTCTACATTAGAGGTAAGATGCACCCTTGACTAAACAAAACATATATTACTGTAATTCATAAGAAGGATAATGCTAAGAACCCTCAAGACTTTAGACCTACTAGCCTTTGTAATGTAGTTTATAAAATCATCACAAAAACTTTGGCTAATAGGCTTAAAGATCTTTTACCTAATTACATACCCATAGCTTTCATTCAAGGAAGAATTGCAAATAATATTATTGTTGCTCAGGAGGTTACCCACTCTTTCAGCTTAATTCTTGGAAACATGAAGCTTTCATGCTTAAAAATAGATCTAGCTAAAGCTTTTGATATGATAGAATGGGATATCATCAAGAGAGCTTTGCTTCATAAAGGGTTACATGGTCATTTTGTAGATTTAATTTATGAATGCATATCTACTGCCACCTTTTCTGTTAACATTAATGGACAACCTTTTGGCGGCTTTAAAGGATCATGAGGTAGCCAACAAGGTTGTCCTCTGTTTCCGTATCTTTTTACTCTTGTTATCAACGAATTGTCGTTTTCTATGCAAGATGCTTTAAATACAAATAGTTGAGCAGTATCCAGCTGGTGGCCTCTTGTCCCCCTATCCATTCTCTAATGGTTGCTGGTGACTTAATGTTGGGGAACGTAGCAGAAATTCAAAATTTTCCTACGCGTATCACCAAGATCTATCTATGGAGAAACCAGCAACGAGTAGAAAGGAGAGAAGAGTTTGCATCTACATACCCTTGTAGATCGCTAAGCGGAAGCGTTCAAGTGAACGGGGTTGATGGAGTCGTACTCGTCGTGATTCAGATCATCGATGATCAAGTGCCGAACGGACGGCACCTCCGCGTTCAACACACGTACAGCCCGGTGACGTCTCCCACGCCTTGATCCAGCAAGGAGAGAGGGAGAGGTTGAGGAAGACTCCATCCAACAGCAGCACAACGGCGTGGTGGTGGTGGAGGAGCGTGGCAATCCCGCAGGGCTTCACCGAGCACCTACGGGAGAGGAGATGTGTCACGGGAGGGAGAGGGAGGCAACCAAAGGCCTTAGGTATGATTGCTCCTCCTTTTCCCCACTATATATAGGGCCAAGGGAGAGGGGGGAGGCGCAGCCTTGCCCCCTCCTCCAAGGAAGGGGTGCGGCTAAGGATGGGGAGGAGTCCATCCTCCCCAAGGCACCTCGGAGGTGCCTTCCCCCTTTAGGACTCTTCCCTCTCCAAGTTTCCTTGCGCATGGGCCTCTTGGGCTGGTGCCCTTGTCCCATGTAGGCCAAGGCGCACCCCCTACAGCCCATGTGGCCCCCCGGGGCAGGTGGCCCCACCCGGTGGGCCCCCGGGACCCTTCCGGTGGTCCCGGTACAATACCGATGACCCCGAAACTTGTCCCGATGGCCGAAACAGGACTTCCTATATATAAATCTTTACCTCCGGACCATTCCGGAACTCCTCGTGACGTCCGGGATCTCATCCGGGACTCCGAACAACATTCGGTAACCACATACAAGCTTCCTTTATAACCCTAGCGTCATCGAACCTTAAGTGTGTAGACCCTACGGGTTCGGGAGACATGCAGACATGACCGAGACGTTCTCCGGTCAATAACCAACAGCGGGATCTGGATACCCATGTTGGCTCCCACATGTTCCACGATGATCTCATCGGATGAACCACGATGTCAAGGACTTAATCAATCCCGTATTCAATTCCCTTTGTCTAGCGGTATTTTACTTGCCCGAGATTCGATCGTCGGTATACCGATACCTTGTTCAATCTCGTTACCGGCAAGTCACTTTACTCGTTCCGTAACACATCATCCCGTGATCAACTCCTTGGTCACATTGCGCATATGATGATGTCCTACCGAGTGGGCCCAGAGATACCTCTCCGTTTACACGGAGTGACAAATCCCAGTCTCGATCCGCATAAAACAATAGATACTTTCGGAGATACCTGTAGTGTACCTTTATAGTCACCCAGTTACGTTGTGACGTTTGATACACCCAAGGCACTCCTACGGTATCCAGGAGTTACACGATCTCATGGTCAAAAGGAAGAGATACTTGACATTGGCAAAGCTCTAGCAAACGAACTACACGATCTTTGTGCTAAGCTTAGGATTGGGTCTTGTCCATCACATCATTCTCCTAATGATGTGATCCCGTTATCAACGACATCCAATGTCCATAGCCAGGAAACCATGACTATCTGTTGATCACAACGAGCTAGTCAACTAGAGGCTCACTAGGGACATATTGTGGTCTATGTATTCACACGTGTATTACGATTTCCGGATAATACAGTTATAGCATGAATAAAAGACAATTATCATGAACAAGGAAATATAATAATAATACTTTTATTATTGCCTCTAGGGCATATTTCCAACAGTCTCCCACTTGCACTAGAGTCAATAATCCAGTTCACATCGCCATGTGATTAACACTCACAGGTCACATCGCCATGTGACTAATACCCAAGAGTTTACTAGAGTCAGTAGTCTAGTTCACATCACTATGTGATTAACACTCAATGAGTTTTATGTTTGATCATGTTGCTTGTGAGAGAGGTTTTAGTCAACGGGTCTGAACCTTTCAGATCCGTGTGTGTTTTACAAATCTCTATGTCATCTCCTAGATGCAGCTACCACGCTCTATTTGGAGCTATTCCAAACAACTGTTCTACTTGGAGCTATCCTAAATTATTGCTCCATTATATGTATCCGGTCTCTCTACTCAGAGCTATCCGGATAGGTGTCAAGCTTGCATCGTCGTAACCTTTACGACGAACTCTTTTACCACCTCCATAATCGAGAAAATTCCTTAGTCCACTAGTTACTAAGGATAACTTTGACCGCTGTCCTGTGAGCCATTCTTGGATCACTCTTGTACCCCTTGACTGACTCATGGCAAGGCACACTTCAGGTGCGGTACATAGCATAGCATACTGAAGAGCCTACGTCTTAAGCATAGGGGACGACCTTCGTCCTTTCTCTCTATTCTGCCGTGGTCGAGCTTTAAGTCTTAACTTCGTACCTTACAACTCAGGCAAGAACTCCTTCTTTGACTGGTCCATCTTGAACACTTTCAAGATCATGTCAAGGTATGTGCTCATTTGAAAGTACCATTAAGCGTTTTGATCTATCCTTATAGATCTTGATGCTCAATGTTCAAGTAGCTTAATCCAGGTTTTCCATTGAAAAACACTTTCAAAATAACCCTATATGCTTTCTACATCATCTCTGATCATCAATATGTCAACAACATATACTCATCAGAAATTCTATAGTGCTCCCACTCACTTCTTTGGAAATACAAGTTTCTCATAAACTTTGTACAAACCCAAAATCTTTGATCATCTCATCAAAGCGTTCATTCCAACTCCGAGATGCTTACTCCAGTCCTTAAAAGGATCGCTGGAGCTAGCATACCTTTTAGCATCCTTAATATCGACAAAAGCTTTTCTGATTGTATTGCATACAACCTTTCCTTACGAAAACTAGTAAGGAAACTTGTCTTGACATCCATCTGCCAGATTTCATAAATGCAGCTAATGCTAACATGAATTCGACGGACTTTAAGCATCGCTACGGATGAGAAAATCTCATCGTAGTCAACTCCTTGAACTTGTGGAAAAACTTTTCGCCACAAGTCGAGCTTCATGGACGGTGACATTACCATCCACGTCCGTCTTCTTCTTAAAGATCCATTTATCTTAATGGCTTGCCGATCATCGGGCAAGTCCACCAAAGTCCATGGATCCGTTCTTGGATTTTATGGCCTCGAGCCATTTATCGGAATCCGGGCTCACCATTGCTTCTCCATAGCTCGTAGGTTCATTGTTGTCTAGCAACATGACTTCCAAGACAGGATCACCGTACCACTCCAAAGTAGTACGTGTCCTTGTCGTCCTACGAGGTTTGGTAGTGACTTGATCCGAAGTTTCATGATCAATATCATAAGCTTCCACTTCAATTGGTGTAGGTGCCACAGGAACAACTTCCTGTGCCCTGCCACACACTAGTTGAAGAGACGGTTCAATAACCTCATCAAGTCTCCACCATCCTCCCACTCAACTCTTTCGAGAGAAACTTTTCCTCGAGAAAGGACCCGATTCAAGAAACAATCCATATTGCTTTCGGATCTGAATTAGGAGGTATACCCAACTGTTTTGGTTTTCCTATGAAGATGCATTTTATCCGCTTTGGGTTCGAGCTTATCAACCTGAAACTTTTTCATATAAGCGTCGCAGCCCCAAACTTTTAAGAAACGACAACTTAGGTTTCTCTAAACCATAATTCATACGGTGTCATCTCAACGGAATTACGTGGTGCCCTATTTAAAGTGAATGTGGTTGTCTCTAATGCCTAACCCATGAACAATAGTGGTAATTCGATAAGAGACATCATGGTACGCACCATATCCAATAGGGTGCAACTATGATGTTCGGACACACCATCACACTATGGTGTTCCAGGCGGTATTAATTGTGAAACAATTTCCACAATGTCTTAATTGTGTGCCAAAACTCGTAACTCAGATATTCATCTCTATGATCATATCATAGACATTTTATCCTCTTGTCACAATGATCTTCTACTTCACTCTGAAATTACTTGAACCATTCAATAATTCAGACTTGTGTTTCATCAAGTAAATATTCTCAACATCTACTCGAATCATCTATGAAGTAAGAACATAACGATATTCACTGCATGCCTCAGCACTCATTGGACTGCACACATCAAAATGTGTTACTTCCAACAAGTTGCTATCTTGTTCCATCTTATTGAAAACGAGGCTTTTCAGTCATCTTGCCCATGTGGTATGATTTGCATATCTCAAGTGATTCAAATCAAGTGAGTCCGAACGATCCATTTGCATGGAGTTTCTTCATGCATATACACCAATAGACATGGTTCGCATGTCTCAAACTTTTCAAAACCGAGTGAGTCCAAAGATCCATCAACATGGAGCTTCTTCATGCGTTTTATACCAATATGACTTACACAGCAGTGCCACAAGTAAGTGGTACTATCATTACTATCTTATATCTTTTGGCATGAAATTGTGTATCACTACGACCGAGATTCAATAAACCATTCCTTTAGGTGCAAGACCATTGAAGGTATTATTCAAATAAACAGAGTAACCATTATTCTCCTTAAATGAATAACCGTATTGCGATAGACGTAATCCAATCATGTCTATGCTCAACGCAAACACCAAATAACAATTATTTAGGTTTAACACCAATCTCTTTGGTAGAGGGAGCGTGCGATGCTTGATCATATCAACCTTGGAAACACTTCCAACATATATCGTCAGCTCACCTTTAGCAAGTCTCCGTTTATTCCGTAGCTTTTATTTCGAGTTACTAACACTTAGCAACCGAACCGGTATCTAATACCCTGGTGCTACTAGGAGTACTAGTAAAGTACACATTAACACAATGTATATCCAATATACTTCTATCGACCTTGCCAGCCTTCTCATCTACCAACTATCTAGGGTAATCTTGCTCCAGTGGTTGTTCCCCTTATTACAGAAGCACTTAGTCTCGGGTTTGGGTTTAACCTCGGGTTTCTTCATTTGAGCAGCAGCTGATTTGCCGTTTCATGAAGTATCCCTTCTTGCCCTTGCCCTTCTTGAAACTAGTGGTTTTACTAACCATCAATGATTGATGCTCCCTTTTGATTTCTACTTTCGCGGAGTCAAACATCGCGAATATCTCAAGGATCATTATAGTTCATCACGAAGCTCTAGCAGCTTGGTGGTAATGACTTCGGAGGAACTATCACTATTTCATCTGGAAGGTCAACTCCCACTTGATTCAAGTGATTGTTGCACTCAGACAATCTGAGCACAAGCTCAACAATTGAGCTTCTCTCCTTAGTTTGCAGGCTAAGAAAATCGTCGGAGGTCTTATACCTCTTGACGTGGGCACGAGCCTGAAATCCTAATTTCAGCCCTCGAAACATCTCATATGTTCCGCGATGTTTCGAAAAACGTCTTTGGTGCCTCTACTTAAACCATTTAACTGAACTATCACGTAGTTATCAAAACATGTATGTCCGATGTTCGCAACATCCACAAACGACGTTTGGGGTTCAGCACACTAACGGTGCATTAAGGACATAAGCTTTCTACTATCCGCATAATCGCTACTTTCAACTTTCAACTATATTTTCTCTAGGAACATATCTAAAACAGTAGAACTAAGGCGCGAGCTACGACATAATTTGCAAAGGGTCTTTTTGACTATGTTCAGGATAATTAAGTTCATCTTATGAACTCCCACTCAGATAGACATCCCTCTGGTCATCTAAGTGATCACATGATCCGAGTCAACTAGGCCGTGTCCGATCATCACGTGAGACGGACTAGTTAACGTCGGTGAACATCTTCATGTTGATCGTATCTACTATACGACTCATGCTCGACCTTTCGGTCTCCGTGTTCCGAGGCCATGTCTGCACATGCTAGGCTCGTCAAGTTAACCCTAAGTGTATTGCTGTGTAAATCTGTCTTACACCCATTGTATGTGAACGTAAGAATCCATCACACCCGATCATCACGTGGTGCTTAGAAGCGACGAACTGTAGCAACGGTGCACAGTTAGGGGAGAACACTTCTTGAGATTGTTGTAAGGGATCATCTTATTTACTACCGTCGTCCTAAGTAAACAAGATGCATAAACATGATAAACATCACATGCAATCAAATAGTGACATGATATGGCCAATATCATTTTGCTCCTTTTGATCTTCATCTTCGGGGCTCCATGATCATCTTGTCACCGGCATGACACCATGATCTCCATCATCATGATCTCCATCATCGTGTCTTCATGAAGTTGTCACGCCAACGACTACTTCTACTTCTATGGCTAACGCGTTTAGCAATAAAGTAAAGTAAGTTACATGGCGTTCTTTAATGACACGCAGGTCATACAAAAAATAAAGACAACTCCTATGGCTCCTGCCGGTTGTCATACTCATCGACATGCAAGTCGTGAATCCTATTACAAGAACATGATCAATCTCATACATCACATATATCATTCATCACATCCTTTTGGCCATATCACATCACATAGCATACCCTGCAAAAACAAGTTAGACGTCCTCTAATTGTTGTTGCATGTTTTACGTGGCTGCTATGGGTTTCTAGCAAGAACGTTTCTTACCTACGCAACACCACAACGTGATATGCCAATTTCTATTTACCCTTCATAAGGACCCTTTTCATCGAATCCGTTCCGACTAAAGTGGGAGAGACTGGCACCCGCTAGCCACCTTATGCACCAAGTGCATGTCAATCGGTGGAACCTGTCTCACGTAAGAGTACGTGTAAGGTCGGTCCGGGCCGCTTCATCCCACAATACCGTCGAAACAAGATTGGACTAGTAACGGTAAGCATATTGAACAACATCAACGCCCACAACTACTTTGTGTTCTACTCGTGCAAAGAATCTACGCAATAGACCTAGCTCATGATGCCACTGTTGGGGAACGTAGCAGAAATTCAAAATTTTCCTACGCGTATCACCAAGATCTATCTATGGAGAAACCAGCAACGAGTAGAAAGGAGAGAAGAGTTTGCATCTACATACCCTTGTAGATCGCTAAGCGGAAGCGTTCAAGTGAACGGGGTTGATGGAGTCGTACTCGTCGTGATTCAGATCACCGATGATCAAGTGCCGAACGGACGGCACCTCCGCGTTCAACACACGTACAGCCCGGTGACGTCTCCCACGCCTTGATCCAGCAAGGAGAGAGGGAGAGGTTGAGGAAGACTCCATCCAACAGCAGCACAACGGCGTGGTGGTGGTGGAGGAGCATGGCAATCCCGCAGGGCTTCACCGAGCACCTACGGGAGAGGAGATGTGTCACGGGAGGGAGAGGGAGGCAACCAAAGGCCTTAGGTATGATTGCTCCTCCTTTTCCCCACTATATATAGGGCCAAGGGAGAGGGGGGAGGCGCAGCCTTTCCCCCTCCTCCAAGGAAGGGGTGCGGCTAAGGATGGGGAGGAGTCCATCCTCCCCAAGGCACCTCGGAGGTGCCTTCCCCCTTTAGGACTCTTCCCTCTCCAAGTTTCCTTGCGCATGGGCCTCTTGGGGCTGGTGCCCTTGGCCCATGTAGGCCAAGGCGCACCCCCTACAGCCCATGTGGCCCCCCGGGGCAGGTGGCCCCACCCGGTGGGCCCCCGGGACCCTTCCGGTGGTCCCGGTACAATACCGATGACCCCGAAACTTGTCCCGATGGCCGAAACAGGACTTCCTATATATAAATCTTTACCTCCGGACCATTCCGGAACTCCTCGTGACGTCCGGGATCTCATCCGGGACTCCGAACAACATTCGGTAACCACATACAAGCTTCCTTTATAACCCTAGCGTCATCGAACCTTAAGTGTGTAGACCCTACGGGTTCGGGAGACATGCAGACATGACCGAGACGTTCTCCGGTCAATAACCAACAGCGGGATCTGGATACCCATGTTGGCTCCCACATGTTCCACGATGATCTCATCGGATGAACCACGATGTCAAGGACTTAATCAATCCCGTATTCAATTCCCTTTGTCTAGCGGTATTTTACTTGCCCGAGATTCGATCGTCGGTATACCGATACCTTGTTCAATCTCGTTACCGGCAAGTCACTTTACTCGTTCCGTAACACATCATCCCGTGATCAACTCCTTGGTCACATTGCGCATATGATGATGTCCTACCGAGTGGGCCCAGAGATACCTCTCCGTTTACACGGAGTGACAAATCCCAGTCTCGATCCGCATAAAACAATAGATACTTTCGGAGATACCTGTAGTGTACCTTTATAGTCACCCAGTTACGTTGTGACGTTTGATACACCCAAGGCACTCCTACGGTATCCAGGAGTTACACGATCTCATGGTCAAAAGGAAGAGATACTTGACATTGGCAAAGCTCTAGCAAACGAACTACACGATCTTTGTGCTAAGCTTAGGATTGGGTCTTGTCCATCACATCATTCTCCTAATGATGTGATCCCGTTATCAACGACATCCAATGTCCATAGCCAGGAAACCATGACTATCTGTTGATCACAACGAGCTAGTCAACTAGAGGCTCACTAGGGACATATTGTGGTCTATGTATTCACACGTGTATTACGATTTCCGGATAATACAGTTATAGCATGAATAAAAGACAATTATCATGAACAAGGAAATATAATAATAATACTTTTATTATTGCCTCTAGGGCATATTTCCAACACTTAATTGTGTGTGATAGGGCAGATAATGAAGATGCCAATACCATTGCTCGCATTATTAATTAATTTTGTCCACCCTCTGGTCAAACTCCCAATTGGAATAAATCTGCCATCTTGTTTAGCAAACATACGGATAATGCTCTCAGAAACTCCATCATGAATGGATCTTAATACCACTCATCTTGGTCATCCTCTCATTCTTCCATGTAAGAAAAGAGTTGCTGCCTACAATTTTATTATAGGAAATTTTAAGGCTAAACCTAGTTGCTACAAGGCAAATAGGCTTTCACATGCTCGTAGACTTACTCTCATTAAATTTGCGTTTGTCTCTTTGCCTGTTTATTACATGTCCAACATAGTCTTGTGCAAAACTACCATTAAGAAACTAGCTTCTATTTTTAGGAAATTATGGTGGACTATGATTAATAAGGATAATGAAACTTATTTGTTTTAGAGCTTGGGAAGACATTTGTAAGCCAATGCCGCACTCGAGTACAACCCGAACAACTACCACGGGTATTATCCAGTCCACCAGTGGCCATAGACCAACTTAGCCCAAAAGTCTAAGTTTGGGGAGTACATATTTCTCGCTGACATTACATTCATGTATCACACATTCATTCTAGATTGTCGGTGTTCATCCTCTTTCATTGTATATCCATGTTAGTTTTATTTTTGCTTTCTTCTTGTGTGTTTGAAAAACTTCAAAAACCTCAAAATATTTCTTGCTTCTTTTCAGTTTTCTTCCTTATTTAGTTAATTCGTAGTAGTAAAATAAAAGCCAAAAATATTTCTTGCTTCTTCTTTTGTTTGTTGGTTGCTTTCCCGTGTAAATAGTTTTTCTCTTTTTTCCCTTTGTTAGTTTGCTTTCTTCAAAAAAAAACTAAAAACTCTAAAAATATTTCAGCGTGTTTCTCTAAAATTCTTTTCTTTTATTCGAGTTGTCGTAAGGAGAAGACCACGATAAAAATGTTGAGTGGCTCTCATATGCATTACTATTGATCTAACAAAGAGCCCATATTACCTTGTTTCTCCTTTGAATAAAATATTTGCAGATTCCAGCTTAGTCCATGGCACACTCCATTATTATTTTCATATCATTCAGTCTTGCAAGTGAAAGGAAATAATGACGATGATTTGATGAACTGATCGCGGTGAAGGAAAGCTGGTATGAACTCTTCTTGTTTTCATATTTGTAAATATGTTTAGCTCAGCCGTTCTTGATTCAACATATTATGAGTAAACATGTTTGTGATGACTGAGGGAGTCCTGGATTAGGGGGTCTCCGGACAGCCGGACTATCTCCATTGGCCGGACTGTTAGACTATGAAGATACAAGATTGAAGACTTCATCTCGTGTCCGGATAGGACTCTACTTGGCGTGGAAGGCAAGCTAGGCAATACGGATATGGATATCTCCTCCTTTGTAACCGACCTTGTGTAACCCTAACCCTCTCCGGTGTCTATATAAACCGAAGGGTTTTAGTCCATAGGACAACAACCATAACATACAATCATACCATAGGCTAGCTTCTAGGGTTTAGCCTCTCTGATCTCGTGGTAGATCTACTCTTGTACTACCCATATCATCAATATTAATCAAGCAGGACGTAGGGTTTTACCTCCATCAAGAGGGCCCGAACCTGGGTAAAACATTGTGTCCCCTGCCTCCTGTTACCATCCAGCCTAGACGCACAGTTCGGGACCCCCTACCCAAGATCCGCCGGTTTTGACACCGACATTGGTGCTTTCATTGAGAGTTCCTCTGTGTCGTCGTCGTTAAGCTTGATGGCTCCTACTATCATCAATAGCGATGCGGTCCAGGGTGAGACTTTTCTCCCCGAACAGATCTTCGTGCTCGGCGGCTTTGCACTGCGGGCCAATTCGCTTGGCCATCTGAAGCAGATGGAAAGTTACGCCCCTGGCCACCTGGTCAAGTTTGGAAGCTTAAACTACACGACCGATATCCGTGGAGATTTGATCTTCAACGGATTCGAGCCTCTGCCTTGTGCGCCACGCGGTCACGATGAGCATGACCTAGCTCTCCCATCGGACAGTGTTAAGGAGATCGCACCGGCAACCGCTCCGACCCTTAATTCGGAGCCAGTCGCGCCTTCCGCGGACGGGTGGATGGACCCCGCCACGGAGGCCTTACCCTCAGCGGCGATCGAGCCGAACATCGACCTTGCCTTGCACGAGAGCCGTGTTGTTAAACTGCCGGATCCTTCTCCGGCCACGGACTCCGAACCGCCTGCGCCCGTTCCTATCGAATCCGATTGGGCGCCGATCATGGAGTTTACCTCCGCGGATATTTTTCAGCACTCGCCCTTTGGTGACATACTGAACTCATTAAGGTCTCTCTCCTTGTCAGGAGAATCCTGGCCGAACTATGTCCGGTAGGACTGGGATGCGGACGACGAAGAAATTCGAGGCCCACCCACCACCCACCTGGTAGCCACTGTCGATGACTCAACCGACATGCTCAACTTCGACTCCTAAAACATCGACGGTATGGACGACGATGCGGGAGGCGAAGAGGAACCACCGCCCACAGGGCGCTGGACGTCCACCTCATCATATGACGTATACATGGTGGACACCCCAAAAGAAGACGACGACGAGGAATGGAAGGATGCAACGAAGGCTTGTCCCCTCGAGAAGCAGTCAAAGCGGCGACGTAAGCGCCGCCCCAAATCCTGCCTCGGCAGAAATAACGATCATACAGACCCAGCGTTGGAGCAGGGCGAACCACTGTCAGACCACGGCAATACGGAGAATCAAACCGAACAAACCAATTCTGTCAAAGATAATAGTCCGGATGACATAACGCCGGACATGCACCCGGAGCAGCAGAATGCCCATCAAAGGCTTGTTGCCACCGCGAGGAGTCTGAAAAAGCAGAAGCAAAGGCTCAAGGCTGCACAGGACACACTCCAAATCAGATGGAGTAAAGTACTCAACACAGCAGCGAAGTATGGTGGTAATCGCCCCACCAAGAGCTACCCGAAGCGGAAGTTGCTACCCGAATTCGATGAGGAGGCCCTAGATCCCCCACAACCAAAAATCAAAACGGCTACTTGGCCGGATAGACGACCTCACGGCCAACATGGAGCGGCAAACAACTCCACTAACAAGCCAATAAGCGATCCACACGAGGGCTCGCACCAAAAGGACGGCGCAACCAGATCCATCTATGGACCATGCAAGCGCGCCCCAGCATATGATGTAACACAACAAACATCAGAACAACGCGGTACACCCAGATACAGGGGTGCCACACACCCCCTATGTTTCACCGATGAGGTACTGGACCATGAATTTCCAGAGGGATTCAAACCCGTAAACATAAAAGCATACGACGGAACAACAGACCCTGGGGTCTGGATTGAGGACTACATCCTCCATATCCATATGGCACGAGGAGATGATCTCCACGCCATCAAGTACTTACCCCTCAAGCTCAAAGGGCCAGCTCGGCACTGGCTTAAAAGCCTCCCCGAAAACTCCATTGGAAGATGGGAAGAGCTCGAAGACGCTTTTCAGGCAAATTTTCAAGGGACTTATGTCCGACCCCCGGATGCGGACGATTTGAGTCATATAACTCAACAGCCCGAAGAGTCAGCCTGAAAGCTTTGAAATAGGTTTCTTATTAAGAAGAACCAAATAGTTGACTGCCCGGATGCCAAAGCCTTGGCAACTTTTAAGCATAGCGTCCACGACGAATGGCTTGCCAGACACCTCGGCCAAGAAAAGCCGAGAACAATGGCAGCATTAACAAGCCTCATGACCCGCTTTTGCACGGGTGAGGACAACTGGCTAGCCAGATGCAGCACCAGTGACCCAAGCACATCCGAAGTTATAGATGAAAACGGGAAATCCCGACGCAACAAAAATAATAAGTGTCGGAATAAAGAAGACAGCCCGAAGAGCACGGCGGTACACGCCAGATTCTGAAGCTCTCGGCCAGGTCAGCAAAAGACACCCTTTAAAGGCGCTAGAGATGAACTGTCCAGCCTGAACAAAATTCTGGACCAAGTATGTCAGATCCATAGCACCCCTGGTAAACCCGCTAATCATACCCACAGAGAATGTTGGGTCTTCAAGCAGTCCGGCAAGCTCAACGCCGTACACAAGGGGGAGGATACACCAAGCGAAGATGAGGATGAGCCTCTCAAGCAAGACACTGGGGAACAAAACAAGTTTCCATCAGAAGTCAAAATAGTCAACGTATTACACGTGATCAAGGGAAGCAAAGCGGCCCTCCCAGATAAATATGCCCAAGGGCCTATCACCGCAAAACCCTGCCACTGGTCGTCTCAACCGATCACTTTCGACCATCGTGATTACTCAGCAAGTATCCGGCGGGCAGGATGGGCTCCCCTGGTATTAGACCCAAGAATTGACGGATACCACTTTGCACGAGTCCTGATGGACGGTGGTAGCAGTTTAAACCTGATATACCAGGATACAATCTGCGAAATGGGGATAGACCCAACGAAAATTTGCCATAGCAACACTACCTTTAAAGGAGTAATGCCAGGCCCAGGGGCTCACTGCGCGGGATCCCTGCTACTAAAAGTTATATTCGGCTTCCCCGATAACTCCCGTAGTGAACATTTAACCTTCCACATTGCTCCGTTTCGATGTGGTTATTAAGCACTACTTGGACGCGAAGCTTTTGCTCGCTTTAATGCAATACCGCATTACGCTTCCCTCACACTCAAGATGCCCGGTCCACGTGGCATCATTACAGTGAACAGAAGTATTAAGTGATCTTTGCGCGCCGAAGAGAATGCGACTGCCTTGGCAGCCGCACACTAAAAACGGCCTCATCAACTAAAGCATTTGATAGGTCGTTAAGACCACGGACGCGGTTAGACGAGTCCGGCGCTGCTATATGTAATTTGTATCGGATTGATGGCCACACCCCTATTACAAATACAAGGGGCTCAACGCGCACATACAAGTGGCAATTTCTACTCATTTCTAGTTATACATGGTTTCTTTAAAAAACCAACTTTTTGCACGACAACTCTTTCACCTAAGTTCCTCTCTTTTACAGATGAGCATCGTGCTACACCCGCCCAGGATACGGCACAACAGAGACACATGCGCAGACGTGCAGAAGGGACCCGCTCCAAGGATTCTTTTTAGATTAAGACCCTGCGTAAACCTTTTTACTGTCTCTTGTTGATACACATCCACCGAATTCTCAGCACAATTGAGAAGGATGCTGACGTCTTGGCATGTGGCCACGTCAGAATAATGCACGTACCTGGACACAAGGGGCTTCTTACAAAGGGCACTATTTAGGTCCAGTTTATACCATAAAGACCGAATACCTTAGGGAGTGTTCGGCGTCGCGAGTTTGGCCTTATATGCATGATCTCCGAATCATTGTCTTTGGTCAAATGTTGGGTTTGCCCGGCTCCTGTGTTTTGGTGCCTTACGTTCCGCTTTATCGGCTAAGGCAGCACCAGGAGAACTACTGCGATTGTGCCCTGATTCATCCGGACGAGCACCTCAGTAGAGAAAGCCGAAAACTGACTGTCATGATATAGCGTGAGACTGGTCAACCACTCGATGACCTATCGGAATGTTAGAATTCCTCCGCCTTAACGAAGGGCCATTTTCCGGCCAGGCATGTACGCACCCCGAGATCGGGAGAGTGCGGAGCCACCAGGGGCTATCTAGTAGCCCCACTATCAAACTCCTATGGCTAAGTGAAAGTGTTAAAGCATTATAGTCTGGTTGCCTCGTTCGTTGCGCTATCACCTCCTTAATAGGACCAAGACATTGGGTTAAGTGTGAACACGCGTTTTTTGCGAGCACCTCCGCATTATATGCGTGGGGGATGAAGCCGACGACTGCAATATTTCAGGTTATACACATGTATACATAAACGGCCGCACAAGAGGAATCATATTACTTTCAGGCAAAAGTATAAACACAGCCTTATAAAATTTCATAAAAACATTGTGTTTACAATGGGAACACATATCACTCAAACATAATATTCTTTGAGCACTGAGCCTCTATCAAACGAGCACCCTCGAGAACCTCCTCGAAATAGTGCTCGACAGCCACTCGGCCTATGGCCGAACCCTGCGCCGCAACAGTGGTAGCATCCATCTCCGCCCAGTATGATTTAACACGGGCAAGGGCCATCGCGAGCCTTCTATGCACGCCGACCTCTTCATCGCATTAATGCGCGGCACCGCACCAAGGAACTGCTGCACTAAGCTGAAATAGCTGTTCAGCTTTGGCTTTTCCGGCCATAGCTGATCCAGGACAGACCTCATGGCGAGTCCGGACAACCTATTTAGTTCGTCCCATTCGGCTAGCTGATCAGTCAATGGAAGCGGACGCTCTGGAACGTTGAATTGCGACCAGAACAGCTTGTCCACCTCACGATCTGTTTGACCTTGGAAGTATTTGGATGCATCGGCAGCGCTCGCCGCCAAGTCCATATATGCATCTGCCGAACTCCACAGCCGATCCAGAGGGGCATACCGTGGATCTCCGAACTTCCTCCGTAGCATGATGGGCTTCCCAGCCTCAATATCCCCGGCTTCCCGCAGCTCCTCCTTCGCTCTCATAGCAGAGCGGGTATCTTTGTTCACCATCGTGGCCTTCTCAAGGTCTGTTGCCTTCGATCGGTTTTCTTTCTCAAGGAGCCGGCAATGGTCGGCAGTGTCTTTTAACTCTACGGCCATCTTGGCCATCTTCTCTTTGCTCTCACAATGTGCGGCCTTCTCGGCTTTCAACTCTTCGGCCGCTTTCAAAGCAGCCGCATTACTAATCCTCGCTTGTTCCTTGGCTCGGGCAAGTTCTGCCCGCAAGGTTTCCATGGTGGTAGCTCCATCTGCAGTCACAACATATTAAAGATACTGGCATCATGGTGCTCTTACTACGTGGCATTCACCAGAAAATAACACTTACCCTGTGCCTCGTCAAGCCTCTTGTTAACAAGCTCGATGTTAGCGTCTGCCGCATCCAGTTGCCGTTTTAATTCGGCAAACTCACTAGTTCGGCTAGCCACCGGAGCTTCCACCACCTGCACATAAAGGCAGTCTGGTTATTGCCTGGGACTATGATCCTCTGTTCGCCGCCGTTCTCGACGACAACCAGAGTCTTAGGGGCTACTATCTACACAGGGCACACCTAACATGTGCGATACTATCACATATTATCTCACGTACCTCAAAGCCTATCAGTAGACTCATAAAGGCTTCATGTAATCCACTTTCGGCGGACGAAATTCTCTCCATCACCGTACCCATCAGCGTACGATGTTCTTCTGAGATGGCCGCTCGCCCCACCAGCTCCCTCAGAACGTCCGACCGCATACCAGACAGTGCCGGACTCTTTTGTTTGCTCTCTTCGAGAGCCGGACGCTGGGGACTTTGGGGGTCTATGGGATTATCTTCTGGCCTCACCGGATCCGAGAGGCCCTCCACGACGACACTTCGGCGTCGCCCGCTTCCTGAGCTGAGGAGTCTGGGGGAGGCGTTTCGCTCTCCATCATCTCCAAAAGAAGATCCCCCGAAGACGAGCTCAGCTCAGAGGGGCTAAGGCCTGAACTGCAAGATATATGCGGCGGTCATTTTCTCAGAAGAAAGATAGTATACCTTCACTATTAAAGTATTTTTTGGATCACTTACGACTCGTTGGAGGGCTGATCCCCCCATAGACTTTGTGCGGCAAGAGCACCCCCCAAGGCAGGACCCTCTGTTGGAGACTTCTTCTCCCGTTTGGAGGCCTTGGCTTCCGGATCCTCGGAAGCAGTCCTTTTCCTCCCCCGGTTATCCTCCTTCATGGAGGCGCTCATTCCCTCGGTTGGAACTGGCAGCGATGGGGGCCCGCGTCTGCCCGTATTATTTCCCCCCGTATCTTCCTTCGAGGGCTCCGGGCAAGGTGCGAGCTCGAGCATCTTTTCCAATACTGGATTTTCCAAACCCTCAGGAAGGGGGGCCAAACACCGAATCATCTTCGCCTTTGTTAGCCAGTCCTGGTCAAAGAGCGAATTCTCAGAAATAACTTCATGATGAATAAAAGACGGTGTGTTCGACTAGAGATTTTCTTACTTGTTCGGCGGCGCGGTTACTGCTCAGGCCCACGTCCTCGGTAGTATCCGGACACTCTATTTGAGGTTCGAAGAATGACTTGTACATCTCCTCGTGCGTCAGGCCGAGGAAACTTTGAATGGCACGTGGTCCTTCTGGGTTGAACTCCCACAAGCGAAGGGGCCGGCATTTGCAAGGCTGGACTTGATGAACCAGCATAACTTGCATTACCATAACCAAATTAAAATCTCCCTCGAAGAGATCTTGAATTCGGCTTTGCAGTATAGGCACGTCCTTGGCTGGACCCCAGCTCAGACCTCTGCTAATCCATGACATCAGTTGTGGTGGGGGGCCCGAGCGGAAGGCGGGGGCAGCCGCCCACTTGGCACTTCTGGGAGCCGTGACGTAAAACCACTCCCATTGCCATAATTCGGACACCTCTGGAAAGGAACCTTTCGGCCATGGAGCTCCTTCCATCTTGCCTATTGATGTGCCTCCGCACGCTGCATGTTGCCCCTCGATCATCTTCGGCTTCACTTCAAAGGTCTTGAGCCATAGGCCGAAGTGAGGGGTAATGCGGAGGAAGGCCTCACACACGACAATAAATGTCGAGATGTGGAGAAAGGAGTCCGGAGCTAGATCGTGGAAATCTAGCCCATAATAGAACATCAAACCCCTGACGAAGGGATCCAGAGTGAGGCCTAGGCCTCGGAGGAAGTGGGAGATGAACACAACATTCTCCTTGGGTTCGGGAGTAGGGACGACCTGCCCTCGAGCAGGCAGCCGATGCGAAACCTCGGCGGTCAGGTATCTGGCCTCCCTCAACTTCTTGATATCCTCTTCCATAACGGAGGAGGGCATCCATCAGCCTTGAAGGCTGGATCCGGACATGATTGAAGATCTGAAGCACCTGACCTGGGCTTTGGGTGTTAGAACTCGAGGCGGGGGAGGGGTTTGATTGAGCACGAGAGGGAAAAAGCAAAAACCTTGTCCCTTTATAAAGAGGATGAATATCAAGCGTCCTCTCCGTAGCTGTTTGGGACTTGCCTATAATCTAGGAGTCCTAGACACGGTTGGGTTACCCACGACCGTATTAATGAGAATCTCGTAATTGGGGGAACACGATCTCTGCTTTGACAAGACGTGTCAAGAAACCGCCTCGTGTTATGTGTGGAGCTGGTTGAAGAAAAACGTTTCGAATAATCACCGGGCCATGACATAACGTCATGCTGCCAAAACAAGCCAGCAAATTAGATTTGCAAAAATATTATTCTCTCTACGGTGGTATGTGGAACTTATTTTGCAGGGTCGGACACTATCCTCGTATTCAAATTCTTCTGTGATGTATTCGGAGAAGGAACCCGCCTTGCAGTGCCGAAGACAATACTGCGCGCCGGACTCATCGTCATTGAAGCCTGGTTCAGGGGATACTGTGGGAGTCCTGGATTAGGGGGTCTCTGGACAGCCGGACTATCTCCATTGGCCGGACTGTTAGACTATGAAGATACAAGATTGAAGACTTCGTCTCGTGTCCGGATAGGACTCTACTTGGCGTGGAAGGCAAGCTAGGCAATACGGATATGGATATCTCCTCCTTTGTAACCGACCTTGTGTAACCCTAACCCTCTCCAGTGTCTATATAAATCGAAGGGTTTTAGTCCGTAGGACAACAACCATAACATACAATCATACCATAGGCTAGCTTCTAGGGTTTAGCCTCTCTGATCTCGTGGTAGATCTACTCTTGTACTACCCATATCATCAATATTAATCAAGCATGACGTAGGGTTTTACCTCCATCAAGAGGGCCCGAACCTGGGTAAAACATTGTGTACCCTTCCTCCTGTTACCATCCAACCTAGATGCACAGTTCGGGACCCCCTACCGGAGATCCGCCGGTTTTGACACCGACAATGACAATTAGAGATTATAGTTACTCATGCCATGCTTAAATAGCTAGGAGTGGATAATGATTTATCTTGAGTGTTAACATGCACTAAAATGGTCGTGATGTAGTATGATAGTATGGTATCCTCCTTTGAATGATTCAACTGGCTTGACTTGGTACATGTTCATAGATGTAGTTGAATCAAAACCGATGCGACCTTCATGATATTTATGTTCAGGGTGCTTATATCCTACTCATAAAAAAAGGGCAACCTGGTGCATGTAGCTCCCGCTTGCGCAGGGTCCAGGGAAGGGTCTGACCACTTTGCTTATATCCTACTCATGCTCGTATTAAATGTTAATTATTCACAATGCATGATTATGACCATTGTCGCTCTCGAGTTGGTCGCCTCTCAATCTATTTGCTAACCTTCGCCTGTACTAAGTGGGAATGCTGCTTGTGCATCCAAATCCTTAAACCCAAAGTTCTTCTTGACGAGTCCACTATATCTACCTATATGAAGTATTACTCTGCCATTCCAAGTAAATTTGCATGGGCCACCTCAAATCATTCAAATAAGCATATGTTTTGTGTGCCCGTACCGCTCATGGAGTGACATGGGGCGGTCAGTATCTTCCATGCTAACTGGGTTATTCTCACGATGGGTGTTTATTCACTTGTCATTGCATGAGAGTGGTGATAATTGGGATGCCCAGTCCTATAATCAAAAATGAAAATAATAATAATGAAACAAACTCCCCTGAAAAGTTGATTGTTTGGAGGGCACCCGTGGATTCGGCTAGCCATGTTTGTGTTTGTATGGTTGAGGGGGAGTAAACTTTATCTTTCCGCTTGGGAACCGCTGATAATGTGTTTAGCATGGAATATATTGAAAATTCCCGGTCGTGACTGATGACCCACAAGTATAGGGGATCAATCGTAGTCCTTTCGGTAAGTAAGAGTGTCGAAACCAACAAGGAGAAAAAGGAAATGACAAGCGGTTTTCAGCAAGGTATTCTTTGCAAGAACTGAAATTATCGGTAACAAATAGTTTGGTGGCAAGGTAATTCATAATGAGCAACAAGTAACAAGTGTAAGAAAGGTACAGCAAGGTGGTTCAATACTTTTTATAGCAAAGGACAAGCCTGGACGAACTCTTATATAAAGCCAAGTGCTCCCGAGGACACGTGGGAATTACCGTCAAGTTAGTTTTCATCATGCTCATATGATTCACGTTTGTTACTTTGATAATTTGATATGTGGGTGGACCGGTGCTTGGGTGTTGTCCTTACTTGGACAAGCCTCCCACTTATGATTAACCCCTCTTGCAAGCATCCGCAATTACGAAAGAGGAATTAAGATAAATCTAACCATAGCATTAAACATGTGGATCCAAATCAGCCCCTTACGAAGCAACGGATAAACTAGGGTTTAAGCTTCTATCACTCTAGCAACCCATCATCTACTTGATACTTCCCAATGCCTTCCCCTAGGCCCAAATCATGGTGAAGTGTCATGTAGTTGACGTTCACATAACACCACTAGAGGAAAGACAACATACATCTCATCAAAATATCGAACGAATAACAAATTCACATGATTAATTATAACAACACTTCTCCCATGTCCTCGGGAACAAAAGTAACTACCCACAAAGCATGTTTATGTTCAAGATCAGAGGGGTAACAAATATCCTTAAGGATCTGAACATATGATCTTCCACCAAATAAACCAACTATTATGAACTACAAGGAGTAATCTGAAGGAAATATGCCCTAGAGGCAATAATAAAGTTATTATTTATTTCCTTGTATCTTGATAAATGTTTATTATTCATGCTTGAATTGTATTAACCGGAAACTTAGTACATGTGTGAATACATAGACAAACAGAGTGTCACTAGTATGCCTCTACTTGACTAGCTTGTTGAATCAAAGATGGTTAAGTTTCCTAGCCATAGACATGAGTTGTCATTTGATTAACGGGATCACATCATTAGATAATGATGTGATTGACTTGACCCATTCAGTCAGCTTAGCACGATGATTGTTTAGTTTGTTGCTACTGCTTTCTTCATGACTTATGCATGTTCCTCTGACTATGAGATTATGCAACCCCCGAATACCGGAGGAACACTTTCTGTGCTACCAAATGTCAGAACGTAACTAGGTGATTATAAAGGTGCTCTACAGGTGTCTCCGATGGTACTTGTTGAGTTGGCATAGATCGAGATTAGGATTTGTCACTCCGATTGTCGGAGAGGTATCTCTGGGCCCTCTCGGTAATGCACATCACTATAAGCCTTGCAAGCAGTGTGACAAATGAGTTAGTTGCGGGATTATGCATTACGGAACGAGTAAAGAGACTTGCAGGTAACGATATTGAACTAGGTATTGAGATACCGACGATCGAATCTCGGGCAAGTAACATACCGATGACAAAGGGAACAACGTATACCGTTATGCGGTTTGACTGATAAAGATCTTCGTAGAATATGCAGGAGCCAATATGAGCATCTAGGTTCTGCTATTGGTTATTGACCGAAGATGAGTCTCGGTCATGTCTACATAGTTCTCGAACCCATAGGGTCCGCACGCTTAACATTCGATGACGATCGGTATTATGAGTTTATGTGTTTTGATGTACCGAAGGTTGTTCGGAGTCCCGTATGAGATCAGGGACATGACGAGGAGTCTCGAAATGTTCGACACATAAAGATTGATATATTGGAAGGCTATATTCGGACATTGGAAAGGTTCTGAGTGGTCCGGGTATTTATTGGAGTACCAGAGAGTTACGGGAATTCGCCGGGGAGTATATGGGCCTTATTGGGCTTTAGGGGAAAGAGAGAGGGGAGGTTGCACGCCCCCCAAGGCCTAGTCTGAAATCGACTAGGGGGAGGGGCGGCGCCCCCTCCTTCCTTCTCTTCTCTTTTCCCTTTCCTTCTCTCCTACTCCTACTACATGGAAGGGGGGAATCCTACTTCCGGTGGGAGTAGGACTCCCCAGGGCGCGCCATAGTAGATGGCCGGCCCTCCCCCTCCTACACTCCTTTATATACGGGGGAGGGGGGCACCCCATGAACACACAAGTTGATCAGTTGATCTTTTAGCCGTGTGCGGTGCCCGCCTCCACCATAATCCACCTCGGTCATATCGTAGCGGTGCTTAGGTGAAGCCCTGCGTCGATAGCATCATCATCACCGTCATCACGCCGTCGTGCTGACGGAACTCTCCCTCGAAGCTCTGCTGGATCGGAGTTCGTGGGAAGTCACCGAGCTGAACGTGTGCTGAACTCGGAGGTGCCGTACGTTCGGTACTTAGATTGGTCGGATCATGAAGACATACGACTACATCAACCGCGTTCTCATAACGCTTTCGCTTACGGTATACGAGGGTACATAGACGATACTCTCCCCTCTCGTTGCTATGCATCACCATGATCTTGCATGCGCGTAGGATTTTTTTGAAATTACTACGTTCCCCAACATAATCAACACTACTAGCAACCCATAGGTACCAATCTCAGGTTTTGAGGCAAAGATTGAATACAAGAGATGAACTAGGGTTTGAGATGAGACGGTGCTGGTGAAGATGTTGATGAAGATTGTGTTGGGAAACGTTGCATGGAAAACAAAAAAAAAACTATTTACACGCAAGATCTATCCATGGAGATGCATAGCAATGAGAGGGGAGAGTGTGTCTACGTACCCTCGTAGACCGTAAGAGGAAGTGTTTAACAACGTGGTTGATGTACTCGAACTTCGTCGTGCTCCAATCGATCAAGCACCGAATGTACAACACCTCCGCGTTCAACACAAGTTCAGCTCGGCGACGTCCTCCGCCTTCTTGATCCAGCAAGACGGCAAGATAGTAGATGAGTTCCGGTAGCACGACGGCATGGTGACGGTGATGGTGATGCTATCTCTGTAGGGCATCGCCTAAGCACTACGAAAATATGACTGGAGGTGTAAACTGTGGAGGGGCGTGCCGCACACGGCTAATATCATGTTTTTGTGTGCTAGGCGCCCCCTCCCACATATATATAGGTGGGGGTGGAGGGAGAAGCCAGGAGGGAACCTCAAGTAGGTCTAATCCTACTTGGGATCTCCTCCCAAGTGGCGCCCCCTGCCATGTGTACGTGCGGCGGAAAGGCAGGGGAGGGAGGTGCCCCCTTTTCTTTCAATCATGAGAAGGGGAAGGCAGGAGGGGCTAGCCCTCCCCCTTTCCTTCCCTAGGGCTGGCTGGCCAAGGAGAGGGGCGCACCAGCCCCCTGTGGGTTGGTCTGTCCACTCCTTGGCCCATTAAGCACATACACCTACTGGGAGGTACTCGGTGCATCCTGAAACTCTCCTGGTGTCCGACTATCATCGTCCTATATATCAATCTTTACCTCTCGACCATTTCGAGACTCCTCATCATGTCCGTGATCTCATCCGAGACTCCTGTAGGATCGAAAGTATGTCTAGAGGGGGGGTGATTAGACTACTTGACCAAATAAAAATCTAGCCTTTTCCCAATTTGAAGTCTTGGCAGATTTTAGCAACTTAGCACAAGTCAAGCAATCAACCTACACATGCAAGTCTAAGAGTATAGCAGTGGAATGTAAAGCATTTGCATATGAAGGTAAAGGGAGGAGTTTGCAGGGAGCAAACGCAATGTAGACACAGAGATTTTTGGCGTGGTTTCGATAGGTGGTGCTATCGTACATCCACGTTGATGGAGACTTCAACCCACGAAGGGTAACGGCTGCGCGAGTCCACGGAGGGCTCCATCCATGAAGGGTCCACGAAGAAGCAACCTTGTCTATCCCACCATGGCCATCGCCCATGAAGGACTTGCCTCACTTGGGTAGATCTTCACGAAGTAGGCAATCTCCTTTCCCGTACAAACTCCTTGGTTCAACTCCACAATCTTGTCGGAGGCTCCCAAGTAACACCTAACCAATCTAGGAGACACCACTCTCCAAAAGGTAATAGATGGTGTGTTGATGGTGAACTCCTTGCTCTTGTGCTTCAAATGATAGTCTCCCCAACACTCAACTCTCTCACAGATTTGGATTTGGTGGAAAGATGATTTGAGTGGAAAGCAACTTGGGGAAGGCTAGAGATCAAGATTCTTATGGTTGTAATGGAATATCTTGGTCTCAACACATGAGTAGGTGGTTCTCTCTCAGAAAATATATGCTGGAAGTGTAGGCACATTCTGGTTGCTCTCTCCATGAATGAAGAGTGGGTGGAGGGGTATTTATAGCCTCCACACAAAATCTAACCGTTATACACAATTTACCAAACTCGGTGAGACCGAATCATGAAACTCGGTCAGACCGATTTAGTTCAAAATGCGAAAGTTAGGATTTTCGATGGGACCGACATGTCAACTCGGTGGAAACGATTTCATTAGGGTTAGAGCATAATGTAATCTCGGTGAGACCGATCACTTAAACTCGGTAGGACCGATTTCTGTAATAGGCGAACATAGAGTTGGTCAGGCAAACTCGGTGGGACCGAATCGCTCATTCGGTGAGACTGAAACCAGTGTTGGAAAAAGCAGTGCCTAGGTGGCGCTTAGGCACACCTAGGCACTAGGCCATAACCAACCGCCTTGCCTAGGGCAGAGGCGGAAGCCTAGGCAGTGCAAGCAATAAATTGTCCACTCAAGCGAGAAATCATGTCATATTTTGTTGATAACCCAAATGGGACATATTCCAATGGACATTAGATGTTAGTTTAATAATTTATATGCTATAAATTATGTGTATGTGTATATAATACCGCAGACATGCCCTAATAGTCAAAATTATATGACTGCCTAGGCCACGCCTAGTGCGCTTAAGCACCGCCTAGGCATTAGGCAAAGGCCAACCGCCTCGCTTATGCATAGCGCCTTTTCCAACCTTGACTGAAACATTATGAAAGGGAAACAGAGAGTTTGCATTGCGAACTCGGTGGGACCGATCGCTCATTTCGGTGAGACCGAAATGTTATGAAAGGAAAACAAAGAGTTTGCAATCCCATCTTGGTGAGACCGAACTGATTAGGGTTTCTGGCAGTGGCTATGTCAAATGAACTCGGTGGCGCCGGATAGATCAAATCGGTGGGGCCGAGTTTGACTTTTGGTTTGGGACATATGTGCAGATGAGAAAGTGGTTGAGGGCTTTTGGAGCATATCACTAAGCATTCTGAGCAAGCAAGCCATTAAGCAACACCTCATCCCCTTTTAATAGTATTGGTTTTTCCTATGGACTCAATGTGATCTTGGATCACTAAAATGGAAAAGGTAGAGTCTTGAGCTTTAGCCCATATGTGTCCTTAGCATTTTGAGGGGTCCACATTCCTAGTCCTTGCCATGCCAATCATTGAACTTTCTGAAATGATCATCTTGAAAGAGCATTAGTTCAATGAGCTATATGTTGTTAGGAATTACCAAAACCACCCAGGGGTAGTTGCACTTTCAATCTCCCCCTTTTTGGTAATTGATGACAACAAATAGATCAAAGCTTCGACAAATGATAATAAGATTGAAATACACCGTCGCTTTGAGAAGTATGTGATAAGCAAGAGCTCCCCCTAAATTTGTGCATTATTTAAAATTTGCTTTTGAATGCAAATGCACAATCGATTAGGATCATGGATTACTCTTCCATGTCACATACATCTTGGTGGAGCGCTCAAAATGATAAAAGGTAAAAACATGCATTCATCACCAAGGCAAAGTGAATGATCATACAAGAGATATAAAAGATAACATCATTCAAGCACAAGCATTAAAGTAGGATATGATCAAACACATGATCATACAAGTATCTCACACACATAAACATAGAGTGTCAGACAAGCACACAAAAGTATGAACCAAATAGCAAGAGAGACAAGAGAAGCAAAGCAAAAACACACACACTCTCTCTCGAAGCCTATGATCTATACATTTCTCCCCCTTTGACAACAAGTTACCAAAAAGTTTGAAAATGCATAGTGCTATGCGTCTCTCTAGGCTTGATCTTCGGGATGTGCTGTTGAGAGGACTCCAAGGACGAATGCATCTGTTGAAGTTGTTGGAGCTGGTGGAGTGGCAACTGGAGGTGGCACTGATGCGGCTGCAGGTGCTGATGTTGTTGCTCTTGTGTCAGCCATGGGCACTGCAGCAGATCTCTGACCACTTGGCACTCTTTGAAAGGCATTTGTAGTAGCCTGCCCTTTCCTCTCCTCAACTTCTTCCTAGAGCTGCTCAACTATTGTCTGCATCTCTGTCACTTTTAGATCAAGATCATAGAACTTAGTTTCAATGATCCTCTCCAGGCTCTCTTGGATCTGAGTCTGGGTGGCCAAACCCTTCTCTATACTCAGGGTTGCTTGAATTAGATATGCAAGTTGATCTTGTTTGCTCTTGAGAAACACTTGAGATGCTTCCTCAACACTTGGCATCTTTGCAACTTTTTGGCCTTAGCTTTCTCTCTCTTTTCTTGTGCCTGCACAGATGTGGGATCATCTTCATTCATGACAACAGTGTTGTCCTCAAAGTCGGGTCTCAAGGGTAGATGCTCCTTTTCCAAAAGATAAGTGCATGTGCCCATCTTGGAGTTGATGAGCACCTGGATGTGTGGAGCATACCCACAAGATCTCTTCTAATATGTAGTTGTCCTCTTGATTGTTTCCACAACCAGGCTCATGACTTTGAATTTTTGGGGGCACATCAAACAACTGCAGCAAGTTGATAGAATGATCTCTAATCATCTTGTGATCTCCAGATTTGGGCAGTAAGGTATGCCTCAGGATGGTGTTGATTGTGGCCAAATAAGATAGCAGATAATGAACAAAGCCTAGCTTATGAGTTTCCAGGGCTTTGTCTGGAATTTCTTCGTACATGTTGGACATAGAGTTGTGGTCTTTCTTCTTCTTGGCATAGACATCCAAGTCATATTCATGCTCTTCAGGGGCATTGATCAATTTGGCCCACTCATCAACTGTTGATTGGTACCTTGTACCCTCAGACATCCAAACAATTCTACCATCAGAATAGAAATGTGCCGTGGAGTAGAATTGCATAATGAGTTCATCATTCCACTTGGTCAGCTTCTGACCTACAAACTTGTCCACTCCACAAGATCAGAAGCTTTCATGCACTCCTGGAAAATGATCTTCATTGTTGTCAATATATTTCCAATCCACCCACTTCATATCACAGATAATGGGCTTCTTGTCAAGCAAGATGGTCTCATAAAAATCCTGCTGCTCTTTGGTACGAAACCTGTAGTCCACAACAGTCCTTCTCCTTGCAACATATGGATCAGTTTGTCTCCAAAGTCTGAGACCTGCATCCTTCCTGATGTTCATGTCTTCGGCCACTGGATGGCTGTCATCATGATCTGGAATCTTGGGTTTGAGTTTCCTAATCACTTGGGCTTCAGCATCCTCTTCATCAATCTCAGGCACTGGGGCCTTGTTCTTCTCAGTAGCAGAAATATTTCTTGTGCTCCTCTTGGGCTTTGGAGCTGGAGCAGAAGCTTTGTGGGCAGTCTTGGGCTTTGAAGGGGCAACCCCAGACTTGATGGCATCCCCCATCAGCTTTTGTGACTTTGATGCTGGTGCAATATCTTCTTCTTCTTCTTCTTCTGGGTCTTCCGTCATGGAATATCTTCCAATGACTTTTGCTATGGTCTGCTTGACCCTCTCTTTCCTCTTCTTGCCCTCACCAGCAGCCTCTTCAACATTTGACTTGGAAGATTCAATAGTTGAGGCTCTGGCTTTTAAGGTTGGCACCCTCTTTGCAGGGGCCTTCTTGTGCATACCAGGCTTTGTTGCAGCACCAGCAGCATATTCCTTCTTCAGCACTTTCTTCTTGGAGCTCACTTCTTCCTCAGCAGCCACATAATCCTCATCCTCCGAGTCTGAGTTTCTCTTCTTCCTTGTCCTTGTAGCTGCCTTGGGCAAATTGCTTGGAGTGCTCCTACTGCCCTCATCATAGCTGCTAGAGGGACTAGTGCCCTCACTCAGGTTCATCTGCTCTTCTGACTTGTTTTGGCTATCACTCTGGTCAGACATACTGGCAGAGCAAACTGACTGTTGACCCTGTCAATGGATATAGATGAGGCAGAGTAGATGAGCATCACAAAGTGCAGAGTTTTTGCAAAACAAATGAGTCAAAAAACTTAGTTTTAGTTTTCCACAGAAAGCATTTCGGAGCTACCGATTTGTTAAACTCGGTGACACTGAAGCAACTTTTGGAGTCTAAACTAGTGAAATCGGTCAAACTGAGTCACAGTTCGGTGACTCCGAGATTTCTAGGGTTTCACAAAGAGTTGAACTCGGTCACACCGATTTGCAACTTTTGGTCAGATTGAAAAGTGCAAGTGCAATGGCCAGGGCCAAATTGGTGAGACCGATTTCCACAACTCGGTCGGTCCAAGATGAGTTCAGCGGAAACCTAACCCTAAATTTTCTAATCAAATCTAATCTAAGGGATCTTTTCGCTGAACAGGAAGATTTCATACGTGGTAAGAAACATGGCATTTGCTTTGTGCTAAGAATCGGAGAAAAGAACAACACAAAGGGTCGAACTCATACACTAACTCCATGGTGAGTTCGCTACGGCGGGGTTGAATTCCGTTGATGGCGACGGAGACCAGTGGCGGGAGGCCGCTGGCGACGAGAGGATGATCTGGAGACCCGAGGCGGCAGAGCAGGACACGCGCGGGCTGAGGGGTTTTGGAGAAAATTCCAAAATTCGACCCGACAATATATATATCCCGACACTGTCGGTGTGACCGAGTGGAACAACTCGGTGGCACCGAGATGCAGAATCGCAAGCGGTTACTGCAACTCGGTGTAACCCAAATGTTCTAATCGGTTGCACCGAGATTGAAAACCTAGATCAACTCAGTGAACTCGGTCAAACCGAAAAGGATGAATCTGTCAGACCAAAATGCACAGAGAGGTTTTGGAAGTTTAAGTCTATGACGAATCGGTGACTCCGAGTTCTCCTCACACAGAGTGTTCGAATCTGACTTGATCAAACTTTGTGATGTAGCATGAATATAGTTTGAGACGAGAAAAGCATAGATAGCTAGAGGAAGTTCTTAGGCATTCTTGTCCATCCATTTGGCAAAAAAAGCGCCAAACAATCAAAGCAACAAATGGATGTCCTCGAATGAGTAAAATATGCAAGTAACATGCTCACACAATAAAATGGCAAATGAAATATGTGACAAAGCATGCACAAACACTCTAGCATCTATCAAGCAATTGGTGATGACTAGGTCATCTATATATGAGTATATTGACTGAGGAGTCAAATGAGAACATTTGATCGTAGGTCATACTCTTCGTTTAAGCACAAGTGGCGTTACCACTTTTACATAAAGCATTGTTGTGTTCACACCATTAGAGTTGCTTTAGCTCAATTCTTAGAGTAAAGCTCCCCCTAGATGTGATATCCCCCCTAAGAGGGACGAACTAACCTTGAGTTTTGTCGATGATGACTTCATGTAGATGTTTAAGATGTGGATGCTCAATGTTGATGTAGATCATTTGGAGAAATCCATTGGAGTGAGTTGCACTTTCAATACCTACACGGGTTAGTCCCACAAGGAACAAACAAAGATATCCATAGACATAGAGTTAAGTTCACACAAGATGATATCCATGAAAGCATTAGGTTACCTTGTCCCTTGTCTTACTAATAAGAGGGTTTGTGACTCCTTGAACTAGTGCAAGATGTGGAAGTTGTTTGCACTTGTCCTTGCCAAGATGATATGAGTGAAATATGTTGGAGGAGTCACCCTCAAGAACTCTCTAGTTCTTCTTCTTCGGGATCCACATCATCTTGATGGGAATCCTTGGAGTTGTAGTCGTACTTGATGAAGTAGAACTTGATGTAGTCTTGGGAACCCACTTGACCAAGGCCTTGGGAGCTTCTTCCAATGCATCAATCTCCTATTGAAGCTTATCCTTGCCCTTTTGCTTGTGGTCTTGTGGTGGAAGATCATCTTGAGCTTGTGTCCCTTGGAAATAAGTAGGATCATACTTCTCTTGTTGAGGAACAAACTTCATCTTGGGGTATTGATCTTCTTCCCACTCAACTCCATTAGTATTGAACTTTCGTTCAAAACCAACACCTTGATTCTTCCGTTGCCTTCCTTGCTTGCGTATAATTTCCTCAAATTGCTTACTTCCAACAAGGCTCTTGTAAATATCTTTCTCTATAATTCCCTTCAATAAGCTATTTTCTTGCTCAAGTATAACTTGGCTAAGAGAATCATTAGTGGAATCAAGAGAACTACTAGAAGCAACAACATTGGATTTAACATGATTATTGTTACAACTAGAGGAATAATCTTTCTTACTCTTGTTGCTAGTTTTTACTTGTGGCATGTAAGTAGACAAGAGTAAACGCTTGGCAATGTAAAAAGAACTTTTCTTGCGAAGATCATCATTGATTGCTTTTAAGAACCCATGCTCTTGCTCAAGGTTGAGCTTTTCAAAGCGTAGCTTCTCATGGGTCTTTAAAAGCTCTCGATGATCTTCCAAGGTAGTTTCATGAGCTATCTTAAGAGTGTTTAGTTCTTTAGTTAGATGCTCAATCTCCTTCTTGTCATTGTCACTCGTTTTATCTTGATTAGCAAGATTAATAGCAATTTCATCATAGTTTTCATCACTAGAGTTGTCAACAAGTAAATCATCATCATCAAGCAAATCATATTCATCACTATTGAAATCAGCATACTCGGGGTGTGATACCTTTGGGCCTTTAGCCATGAAGCATCTTCCAATTCCTTCATTTGGTGAGTCAAATATGTTGTAGGAGTTGGTCGACACAAATGCTAGACCGGCAACACCTTCATCTTGAGTACATTCGGAGTCGGAGTGATAACTTCTCTCGGAGTGATTGTCGGAGTCGGAACCGGATACCCATTCACCAACATGAGCTTGATGTCTTCATTTTGTGTAGCTCCTTGATGACTTGTCCTTCCTTTCTAAATCCTTGCTTCTCTGAGACGTTCTTCGTTAAAAACGATCATCTCTACTCCTTCTCTCTCTTGGAGGTGATTCTTCTCTTCTACTTCTCCTTTTGGGTGAATCATCTCTTCTTTTGTAGGGGGGCGTACACTCATTTGAGTAGTGTTAGGGTCTTCCACAATTGTAACAATTACGCTCACAACTCGAAGATCTTTTCTCATTGTAGGATCTTGACTTGAAACTTCTTTCCTTGCTTCTACTCTTGTAGAACTTGTTGAAATTATTCACCATTAGGCTCAATTTCTCATTGAAGGCTTGTTACTCACTTGATGATGTAGGAGCATCACATGAGGCTTTGTAAGCACCACTTGACTTGTTCTGAAGCTCTTCTTTATCCTTGAGTGACATCTCATGAGCAACAATTCTACCAATTACTTCGGTTGGCTTGAGATCTTTGTAATTGGGCATCATTTGGATCAATGTGCATACGATATCATATTTTCCATCCAAGGCTCTTAGGATATTCTTTATGATGAATCTATCGGTCATCTCTTCACTTCCTAAGACGGCAATCTCATTTGTGATGAGGGCAAGCCTAGAGTACATTTCAGCAACACCTTCACCATCCTTCATTTTGAACTTGTCAAGTTGACTTTGAAGCACATCCAATTTGGATTCCTTGACGGAGTCGGTACCCTCGTGCATATCAATCAAAGTATCCCAAATTTCCTTTGCATTCTCAAGATGACTAATTTTATTGAATTCTTCGGGGCAGAATCCGTTGAAGAGGATATCGCAAGCTTGAGCGTCGTATTGCAACATCTTCAACTCTTCTACGGTAGCTTCATGGTTTGGTTCTCTTCCATCAAAGAATTCACCTTGCAAGCCAATACACACAACAGCCCAAACGGTGGGGTTATGTCCAAGAATATGCATTTTCATTTTATGATTCCAACTAGCAAAATTAGTACCATCAAAGTAAGGACCTCTACAGTGGCAATTTCCCTCGCTAGATGCCATACTCTCCTAGGTTGTGAAACCAAGGCTATGATCACCAAAGCAATGGAAATCAAGGCAAATGGAGACCAAAGCTCTGATACCACTTGTAGGATCGAAAGTATGTCTAGAGGGGGTGATTAGACTACTTGACCAAATAAAAATCTAGCCTTTTCCCAATTTTAAGTCTTGGCAGATTTTAGCAACTTAGCACAAGTCGAGCAATCAACCTACACATGCAAGTCTAAGAGTATAGCAGAGGAATGTAAAACATTTGCATATGAAGGTAAAGGGAGGAGTTTGGAGGGAGCAAACGCAATGTAGACACGGAAACTTTTGGCGTGGTTCCGATAGGTGGTGCTATCGTACATCCACGTTGATGGAGACTTCAACCCATGAAGGGTAACAGATGTGCGAGTCCACGGAGGGCTCCACCCACGAAGGGTCCACGAAGAAGCAACCTTGTCTATCCCACCATGGCCATCGCCCACGAAGGACTTGCCTCACTTGGGTAGATCTTCACGAAGTAGGCGATCTCCTTGCCCGTACAAACTCATTGGTTCAACTCCACAATCTTGTCGGAGGCTCCCAAGTAACACCTAACCAATCTAGGAGACACCACTCTCCTAAAGGTAATAGATGGTGTGTTGATGATGAACTCCTTGCTCTTGTGCTTCAAATGATAGTCTCCGCAACACTCACATCTCTCTCACAGATTTTGATTTGGTGGAAAGATGATTTGAGTGGAAAGCAACTTGGGGAAGGCTAGAGATCAAGATTCTTGTTGTTGGAATGGGATATCTTGGTCTCAACACATGAGTAGGTGGTTCTCTCTAAGAAAATGTATGCTGGAAGTGTAGGCACGTTCTGATTGCTCTCTCCATGAATGAAGAGTGGGTGGAGGGGTATTTATAGCCTCCACACAAAATCTAACCGTTACACACAATTTACCAAACTCGGTGAGACCGAATCATGAAACTCGATCAGACCGATTT
The DNA here is from genome assembly GCF_018294505.1 of Triticum aestivum. NCBI lineage: Eukaryota > Viridiplantae > Streptophyta > Magnoliopsida > Poales > Poaceae > Triticum > Triticum aestivum. The sequence continues at coordinate 591,024,162 of NC_057806.1, read as the reverse complement.
AGTTCAAAATGGGAACGTTAGGATTTTCGGTGGGACCGACATGTCAACTTGGTGGAACCGATTTCATTAGGGTTAGGGCATAAAGTAATCTCGGTGAGACCGATCACTTAAACTCGGTAGGACCGATTTATCTAATAGTCAAACAGAGAGTTGGTTAGGCAAACTCGGTGGGACCGAATTGCTCATTTCGTTGAGACCGAAACGTTTCGAAAGGGAAACAGAGAGTTTGCATTGCGAACTCGGTGGGACCGATCGCTCATTTCAGTGAGACCAAAACGTTATGAAAGGGAAACAGAGAGTTTGCAATCCCATCTCGGTAAGACTGAGATCCCTATCGATGAGACCGAACTGATTAGGGTTTCTGGCAGTGGCTATGTCAAATGAACTCGGTGGCGCTGGATAGATCAAATCGGTGGGGCCGAGTTTGACTTTTGGTTTGGGACATATGTGGAAATGAGAAAGTGGTTGAGGGCTTTTGGAGCATATCACTAAGCATTCTGAGCAAGCAAGCCATTAAGCAACACCTCATCCCCTTTTAATAGTATTGGTTTTTCCTATGGACTCAACGTGATCTTGGATCACTAAAATGAAAAAGGTAGAGTCTTGAACTCTAGCCAATATGTGTCCTTAGCATTTTGAGGGGTCCACATTCGTAGTCCTTGCCATGCCAATCATTGAACTTTCTGAAATGATCATCTTGGAAGAGCATTAGTTTAATGAGCTATATGTTGTTAGGAATTACCAAAACCACCCAGGGATAGTTGCACTTTCAACTCCGAACAACATTCCGTCACCAAAACATATAAGTCATAGAACACTATATCATCAACGAACGTTAAGCGTGCGGACCCTACGGGTTCGAGAACTATGTAGACATGACCGAGACACCTCTCCGGTCAATAACCAATAGCGGAACCTGGATGCCCATATTGGCTCCTACATATTCTACGAAGATCTTTATCGGTCGAACTGTTATGACGACATATGTAATTCCCTTTGTCCATCGGTATGTTACTTGCCCGAGATTCGATCATCGATATCTTCATACCTAGTTCAATCTCGTTACCGGCAAGTCTCTTTACTCGTTCCGTAGTACATCATCTCGTAACTAACTCCTTAGTCATTTGCTTGCAAGCTTATGATGTGTATTACCGAGAGGGCCCAGAGATACCTCTCCGATACTCAGAGTGACAAATTCTAATCTCGATCTATGCCAACTCAACAAACACCTTCGAAGATACCTGTAGAGCATCTTTATGATCACCCAGTTATGTTGTGACGTTTGATAGCACACAAGGTATTCCTCGGTATCCGGGAGTTGCATAATCTCATAGTCGGAGGAATATGTATTTGACATGAAGAAAGCAATAGTAATAAATTAAACGATCAATATGCTAAGCTAACGGTTAGGTCTTGTCCATCACATCACTCTCCTAATGATGTGATCCCGTTATCAAATGACAACACATGTCTATGGTTAGGAAACCTTAACCATGTTTGATCAATGAGCTAGTCTAGTAGAGGCTTACTAGGGACAAAGTATTTGTTTATGTATTCACACATGTATTTAAGTTTCCGATCAATACAATTCTAGCATGAATAATAAACCTTTATCATTAAGGAAATATAAAATAACAACTTTATTATTTCCTCTAGGGTATATTTCCTTCAGATTAGTCCCCCCACGATGAGAGGATCGGTGGTGATGATAATGGCTTCGATTTCCCCCTCCCGGAGGGAAGTTTCTCCGGCAGAATCGCTCCGCCGTAGCCCTAGATTGCTTCTGCCCAGGTTCCGCCTCGAGACGGCAGCGCTTTGTCCCGAAAGCCTTCTTGTTATTTTTTTTTCTAAGTCAAAACACTTCATATAGCATAAGATGGGCAACGGAGCCAGGCCAGGGGGGCCACAAGCTCAAGGGGCACGCCCCCAAGGCTTGTGGCCACCTGGTGGGTCCCCTTCTGGTCTTTCTTCGCCCAATTTTTTTATATATTCCAAAACAATTCTCCGTAAAGTTTCAAGAGATTTGGAGTTGTGCAGAATAGGTATCTCAGATTTGCTCCTTTCCAGTCCAGAATTCCAATTATCGGCATTCTCCCTCTTCATGTAAATCTTGTAAAATAAGAGAGAAAAGGCACAAGAATTGTATCGTAAAGTGTAACAACAACCCATAATGCAATAAATATCAACATAAAAGCATGATGCGAAATGGACGTATCAGTAATGTTGACAGGAAAAGCACACCTCTCAAAATGTATTCATCTCTATTTTTAGCTACGAGCTCTGGCACCTCTGCAAATCCCTGCTCCCCTCTATGAAGGGCCTATCTATTTAATTTTATGTTCTTTACTTTTATTGTTGAGTCATCACCTTCTCATTCAAAGCACCAATCCTGAGAGCGTTATTGTCATTCTTATGCATTGAGTATAGATAATGTTGTGTATATCATGACTGGATCTCTTCTACCCTGAATTACAATGTTTTGTCGTTGCTTGAACTTTAGAGGTTCTCTGCATTTATGTTTTGCGGTCTCAGAAAGGGCTAGCGAGATACCATGTTATCATATTATATCATGATTGTTTTGAAAAGTTGTTGGCATCCGAGATATCTCATTGTTGCTCGCTGGTTGGTGATCTTATTGTCATGAGTAAATGTGATACCTAAGTATTATCATTCATATGGTTAGTTCATAATATTTGTTGAAAACTTGAACACAGTTAAGCATATATACAACAACAAGAACAAAAGAGTTTGTAAAAGTTTTTCTTTGTCACTTTCAGTTTGTCAACTAAATTGCTTGAGGACAAGCAATGAGTTAAGCTTGGGGGAGTTGATATGTCCCAAACATATCTCTTTTTCAAACACTTTTGCTCTTGTTTTGGACTCTAATTTGTATGATTTGAATGGAAGTAACCCGGATTGACGTTGTTTTCAGCAGAATTACCATGGTGTTATTTTTGTGCAAAAACAAAATTTCTCAGATTGAGCTCAAATTTACGGAGAATATTTTCAGAATATATAAAAAATATTGGCGAAGAGAACTACTGTAGGGGGGCACCCAGGAGCCACAAGCTTAGGGGCGCCCCCTGGGCACGCCCTGTGAGCTTGTGTGTCCCACGAGCCTCCGATTGCCCTAATTCCAACGCTATAAGTACCGTCTCACGAAGGGTAATCTTGAGTCCATTTGGGGCTCCGGAGGGTGGAATCCGTTGCCGTTGTCATCGTCAACCCTTCTCCATCAATAATTCCATGATGCTCACCACTGGGAGCGAGTAATTCCTTTGTAGGCTTGCCGGACGGTGATGAAGTTGGATGAGATTTGTCATGTAATCGAGTCAATTTGTTAGGGCTTGATCCCTAGTATCCGCTATGTTTTGAGATTGATGTTGCTATGCTTAATGCTTGTCGCTAGGTGATATGTCTCAAACGTATCTACTTTTTCTCACGCTTTTCCTCTTGTTTTGGACTCTATTTTGCATGATTTGAATGAAACTAACCCCGGACTGACGTTGTTTTCAGCAGAACTACCATGGTGTTGTTTTTGTGCAGAAATAAAAGTTCTCAGAATGGAACGAAACTTTGCAAGGATTTTTTATACCAATAATAAGAATTTCTGGAGCCAAGACCCACCAAAGAGGGGCCCCTGGGTGGGCACGACCCACTAGGGCGCGCCCCCTCTCCTGGCGCACCCAGGTGGATTGTACCCACCTGGTGGCCCCTCTTTGGTGGGTCTTGGCTCCAGAAATTCTTATTATTGGTATAAAAAATCCTCGCAAAGTTTCGTTCCATTCCAAGAACTTTTATTTCTGCACAAAAACAACACCATGGTAGTTCTACTGAAAACAGTGTCAGTCCGGGGTTAGTTTCATTCAAATCATGCAAATTAGAGTCCAAAACAAGGGCGCGCCCCCTCTCCTGGCGCGCCCAGGTGGGTTGTACTCACCTGGTGGCCCCGCTGATGACCCCCCCTGATACTATAAAATCACATTATTCCAGAAAAAATCAGGAAGAAAGAAGTATCCCGATCCACAAGATGGAGCCGCCGCCAAGCCCTATTCTTCCTCGGGAGGGCAGATCTGGAGTCCGTTTGGGGCTCCAGACAGGGGGATATTCATTCTTCGTCATCACCAACCCTTCCCCATTGCCATTTCCATGATGCTCCCCACTAGGAGTGAGTAATTCCTTTGTAGGATCGCTGGTCGGTGAGGAGTTGGATGAGAATCATCATGTAATCGAGTTAGTTTTGTTAGGCCTTGATCCCTAGTATCTACTATGTTCTTAGATTGATGTTGCTATGACTTTGCCATGCTTAATGCTTGTCACTCTGGGCCCGGGTGCCATGATTTCAGATCTGAACCGTTTATGAATTCATCATTATATCCATGTTTTAGATCCGATCTTGCAAGTTATAGTCACCTACTACGGTTATGATCCGGCAGCCTCGGAGTGACAACAACCGGGCCCACTCCCGGTGATGACCGTAGTTTGAGGAGTTCATGTACTCACTATGTGTTAATGCTTTGTTCCGGTTCTCTATTAAAAGGAGGCCTTAATATCCCTTAGTTTCCAATATGGACCCCGCTGGCACACGAGCGTAGGACAAAAGATGTCATGCAAGTTCTTTTAATAAAGCACGTATGACTATTTACGGAATACATGCCTACATTATATCGATGAACTAGAGCTAGTGCCGTATCGCCCTAGGTTATAACTGTCACATGATGAATATCATCCAACATGTCACCGATCCAGTGCCTATGAATTTATCCTTCTTGATCTTGCTGCATTACTATTTCTATCATCACGATTACACTTGCTACCAATTACTGCTATCACTGTTACTGTTACCGTTACCGCTGTCACTACTATCAAAACTATCGAACTACTTTGCTACTGATCATATTGCTGTAGATAATTAATCTCCAGGTGTGGTTGAATTGACAACTCAGCTGCTAATACCTTCAAATATTCTTTGGCTCCCCCTGTGTCGAATCTATAAATTTGGGTTGAATACTCTACCCTCCAAAACTGTTGCGATCCCCTATACTTGTGGGTTATCAAGACCTTTTTCTGGCGCTGTTGCCGGGGAGCATAGCTATATTTGTTGAGTCACTTAGGATTATTATCATATTATCACTATGAAGAATCTGAAGGATCCAAAGACTAAGATATTTCCCTCAAAGACGAGGGGAGGTAAGGAACTGCCATCCAGTTCTGCTTTAGATTCACCTTCTGTTATGAATAAACTTGCAACACCATCACATGCTATTAATCCTGATATGTCGCAAGTTATTGATGGTGCCACTTCTACTATGAATGATGCTTATGATGATGCTAGTACCTTGCTTGATAATGATGACGTACCACTTGGTGAATTTCTTGATAGACAAATTGCTAGAGTTATACAACATGATGTTGTTGAATCTGATGATGAGCTTGAAACTGAATCTCCTGAGACACCTACTAGAACTAGCCTTCCTAGATATGAATTGCCCAAGGTATCGGAAGGTTATGTTATGAGTGAAGAAGCCACTAGAGATATTCTTGCTTGCAATGATAGAGATGATCTAGAGAAATTACTACACAAGTATAAAGAAAAATCTCTGAATGCTAGAATGAAATGTGATCCTAAGTTTGCTACTTCACCTATCTGTATTGATGATAAGGATTATGAATTCTCTGTCGAGCCAGAGTTAATTACTCTGGTTGAATCTGATCCTTTCTATGGTTATGAAACTGAAACTATTGTGGCACATCTTACTAAGTTGAATGACATAGCCACCCTTTTTACACATGATGAGAAAACTCGTTATTACTTTATTCTCAAATTATTTCCTTTCTCATTAAAGGGTGATGCTAAAGCTTGGTACAATACTCTCGCTCCTGGTTGTGTGCGTAGTCCCCAGGATATGGTTTATTACTTCTTTGAAAAATATTTTCCTGCTCATATGAAACATGCTACCTTACAGGAAATATTTAACTTTGTGCAAACTAAAGCTTGGGGGAGGCTTTGCCAGTTACTTAATGCTTTGCCTGATCATCCTCTTAAGAAAAATGAAATACTTGATATCTTCTATAACATATTGAAAAATTATTGAATAACATATTGAATATCTTCTTCAGGGAACGAACTATTTCTCAAGCTGAAGAATTATTGAATAACATATTGAAAAATTATGATGATTGGACTATTCCTGAGCCACCACCTAAACCTCTCCGAAGAAGAGGGGTATATTATATCTCAGTCCTGAAGATATGCAAGAGGCAAAGAAATCTATGAAGGAAAAAGGTATTAAAGCTGAGGATGTTAAAATTTTACCTCCTATTGAAGAAATACATGGGCTTAATACACAACCAATGCCTAAGGTGGTAGAGGTAAATTCTCTTATGAAGTTTAATGAAAATGATAATCCTCACAATATGCATCCTAGTAAATGCCTTTATGAGTTTGAAAACTATATTAGGAAACAAGATCACTTCAATGCAAATGTTATGAAACAATTGAAATATAATTCTGATATGATTACTCGCTTGAGTGACTTGTTATTTAGAATATCAAATGATGTTAGAGGTGTTTGAAAACATGCTTCTATGGTTCAAACTCAGTTAGAACAAGTTGCTAAATCTCAAAGAGAATTTCTTGATGAAATGAATCATAATATGCATGACTTTACTGTTAGAGTTGCAACTAGAGGAGGTAAAATAACTCAGGAACCACTTTATCCTGAGGGACACCCTAAAAGAATTGAACCAGATTCACAAAGAGCTAACACTAGTGCACCTAGTCCTTCTAGGAAGAAAAAGAAAAAGAAAAATGATAGGACTTTGCACACTCCTAGTGAACCTGAAATAGAAAAGCCTCCTGATAATGAAAATGAAACTTCTATCTCTGACGCTGAAACCCAATCTAGTAATGAACACTCACCTAATGATAATGAAAAGGATAATGATGAGGTTCATAAAGACTATCAACCAAACAATGATAAATAACCAGATAATGATGTTGAGATAGAACCACATGTTGATCTTGATAACCCACAAGCTAAAAATAAAAGATATGAAAAAAGAGACTTTGTTGCTAGAAAATACGGTAAAGAAAGAGAATCATGGGTTCAAAAATCTATGCCTTTTCCACCCAAGTCAACTAAAAAGAATGATGATGAAGAATTTGAACGCTTTGCTGAAATGCTGAGGCCAGTCTTTTTGCGTACCCACTTGACTGATATCTTGAAAATGCCTCCTTATGCAAAGTATATGAAAGACATCATCACAAATAAGAGAAAAACACCAAAGCTGAAATCTCCACTATGCTTGCTAATTATACTTTTAAAGATGGAGTACCTAAAAAACTTGGAGATCCGGGAATACCAACTATACCTTGCTCTATCAAAAAGAATTATGTGAAAACTGCTTTGTGTGATTTGGGAGCTGGTGTTACTGTTATGCCTTTCTGTTTATATAAAAGACTTGACTTGAATAAACTCACACCTACTGAAATATCTTTGCAAATGGCTGACAAATCAACTACCATACCTATCGGTATCTATAAGGATGTGCCCGTTGTTGTTGCTAATGTTACTATTTTGACTGACTTTGTTATACTTGAGATGCCCAAGGACGACAACATGTCGATTATCCTTGGTAGACCCTTCTTGAATACTGCAGGGGCTATTATTGATTGCAATAAAAGCAAGGTCACTTTTCATACCCATGGTAATGAGCATACAGTGCACTTTCCGAAGAAACAATTCCAAGTTAATGGTATTAATGTTATTGAAAAATCTCCGACAATCACTATTGGAAGTTTTCAAATACCTCTACCTACTGTCAAAAATAAATATGAAATGCTTATTGTTGGGGAAATGCATATCCCCATTGAGGTAACTTAGTGATTTACAAAAGTTCTTTGGTTTCATGCTAACCGAAAGTGGTTGTTAATAAGACTTGATCAACCTTATTAATGAATCATTTTTGAATGGTATGAAGTTGATGAATTTAGTAAGTGAAAGCACAAGTGCTCCCTGGGTGATTTTGGTAATTAATGTCAACATATCTCTTGCTGGACTAATGTTTCTACCTAGTATGTTACAGACAAGTTCAACAATGGAGTGGCATGGAGTAGAGGATGTGGAACCCCTTTAACATGCTAAGGACAAAGAATTGGCTCAAGCTCAAAGCTCAGGACTCTACATTTTCTATTTTAGTGATCCAAGATCACATTGAGTCCATAGGAAAGCCAATACTATTAAGAAGGGATGGGGTGTTGCTTAATGAGTGATATGTCCATTTTGCATCATGCTTTTATATCGATATTTATTGCATTATGGGCTGTTATTTCACATTATGTCACAATACTTATGGCTATTCTCTCTTATTTTACAAGGTTTACATAAGGAGGGAGAATGCCAGCAGCTGGAATTCTGGGCTGGAAAAGGAGCAAATATTAGAGACCTATTTTGCACAACTCCAAAAGTCCTGAAACTCCATGGAATACCTTATAATAAATAATGAAAAATCCTTGCCAAAGATGAAGACCAGGGGGCCCACACCCTTTCCACGAGGGTGGAGAGGGCACCCCCTACATCGTGGGCCCCCCTGGTGGCTCTCCGGTGACCATCTTCTGCTATATGAAGTCTTTTGTCGAGAAAAAAACCAGAAGCAACCTTTCGGGATGAAACTCCGCCGCCACGAGGCGGAGCCTTGGCGGAACCAATCTAGGGCTCCAGCAGAGCTGTTCTGCCGGGGAAACTTCCCTCCCAGAGGGGGAAATCATCGCCATCATCATCACCAACGCTCCTCTCATCGGGAGAGGGCAATCTCCATCAACATCTTCATCAGTACCACCTCATCTCAAAACCCTAGTTCATCTCTTGTATCCAATTCTTGTCTCCAAGTTCGGGATTGGTGCTAGTAGGTTGCTAGTAGTGTTAATTACTCCTTCTAGTTGTTGCTAGTTGGTTTAATTGGTGGAAGATCATATGTTCAGATCCTTTATGCATATTATTACCCCTCTGATTATGAACATAAATATGCTTTGTGAGTAGTTACGTTTGTTCCTGAGGACAAGGGAGAAGTCTTGATATTAGTAGTCATGTGAATTTGGTATTCGTTTGATATTTTGACAAGATGTATGTTGTCTAGCCTCTAGTGGTTTTATGTGAACGTTGACTACATAACACTTCACCATTATTTGGACCTAGAGGAAGGCATTGGGAAGTAATAAGTATATGATGGGTTGCTAGAGTGACAGAAGCTTAAACCCTAGTTTATGCGTTGCTTCGTAAGGGGCTGATTTGGATCCATATGTTTCATGCTATGGTTAGGTTTACCTTAATACTTTTGTTGTAGTTGCGGATGCTTGCAATAGAGGTTAATCATAAGTGGGATGATTGTTCAAGTAAGAACAGCACCCAAGCACGGGTCCACCCACATGTCAAATTATCAAAGTACCAAACGCGAATCATATGAACGTGATGAAAACTAGCTTGACGATATTCCCATGTGTCCTCGGGAGCGCTTTTCCTTATATAAGAGTTTGTCCAGGCTTGTCCTTTGCTACAAAAAGGATTGGGCCACCTTGCTGCACTTTATTTACTTTTGTTACTTGTTGCTTGTTACAAATTATCTCATCACAAAACTATCTGTTACCACTTATTTCAGTACTTGCAGAGAATACATTGTTGAAAACCGCTTTTCATTTCCTTTTGCTCCTCGTTGGGTTCGACACTCTTACTTATCGAAAGGACAACGATAGATCCCCTATACTTGTGGGTCATCAAGACTCTTTTCTGGCGCCGTTGCCGGGGAGTGAAGCGCCTTTGGTAGGTGGAATTTGGTAAGGAAAAATTTATATAGTGTGCTAAAATTTACTGTCACTTGTTACTATGGAAAGTAATCCATGGTGAATTATGTTCAGGGAAGCAACATCATCTAAAGTCCCTAGATGACTCTAACATCTTGAAAACAGAGCCAACCTCACCTTTTCGACTCTTTTGATGCAATGCAAAATTCAAAATGGATTTATATTGCTCCCAAACTTGTTGTGGCAGTGCAGTATATTGCATCATAATTATTTAACCAGGTTGGACATTTTTCAATAATGTTTTGGTGGCCAAACAATTTCCAAACAGAAAGAAAATGGCAAAGTAGTAAAAGAAAAGGGAAATGGGAAAAGTGCACTGTGCACTTGGCCCAGTTGACCCAACAGTGTGGCCCGGCCCATTTGGGTCGGCCTTTCCCTAACCCCCCTGCACGCACGCGCACCTGACGACCGGCTCGCCGTCGCAGTCGCACTAGCTCGCCTCCTTGCATCGCTACAGGGCGCCGGGTGGATAAGAAGGCCACCGCGGACACCCTGGGCAGCCCCAGATCTTTTTCTCTCTCTTCCTCGCTCGCTTTCTTCCTCGCCGCAACGCTTGCCACTGCCATCGCCATGGCCTCGTCGATCCCGCGGCCATCGACCTCCCCTCGCCACTTCGCCCTGACTAGGAGCTTCAGGACGTCCTCCGCTTCGTCTACTCCAACCAGCGCAAGCCGGGAACCACGACATCGACTAGACCGGCCGTCTTCTTCCTCGGCCCCGACGAGCTTCATCGTCAAATTCGTCTCCATCGCGCCTCCCCCGAGCCCATTGATCTGCTCGATGACACCGCTGTGAGCCCTGCTCCCCTTTCCCCTAGCTCTTCCGTGCGGATCCACCGTCGCAGCACCGTCCCCGTGTTAAATCACCGCAACCATCCGCGCTTGGCCACGGCCGCCTCTGCCGACCGCGCCCGCGGTGCTCCCCGCCTCTGCGCCCTCGTCGCGAACCGCGTCTCGCCGCTCCTGCCTCCCCTGCGCGCGCCCTGCTGCTGTGCCGCCGCCGTTCCCTCCCGCGACCTCGCCACTGTTGTCGTCGCCAGCCCTGCCCGCTGCCGACCACCTCTGCCTCGCCCCCTCGCCTCTGCTACTCGCCTGCGCCCGCGTTGGCCTTCGCCCGACCACGCTCGTGCCGCCTGGCCCCGACCATGCTGCTGCCCGTGCCCGCCGCCTCCCCCGCGCGCTACTGCCTCCTACTGCTGCTCGCGCCAGTCCGCGCTCGCCTCGCCCGGCACTGCCCGCTCGCCCCCTGCTTGTTCGGCGCCCCGCACTGGTCACTGCTGCCGCTGACCCGCGCACCGACCGCGACCCGGCGCTGCCCCGCCGTGGCCTCGCCACTGCCGCCTCGGGCGGCTGGCCTCGCCGTGCTTTCCCCTCCCCCGGCTGGTCGTGCCCGGGGCAGAGCCTGTTCGGGCGGCGCCCACACCCGGCCGCCCATTACGCCCGCCCCGCTAAGGCCTGTGGGCCTTTGACAGCGGGGCCCCACGCCCCCTTTCCTGTAAAAAAAGATAGAAAAAAATTATAAAAACATTTAATTAATTAATTAACTAATTAGGTAATTGATTATCTTAATTAACCTCGCTTAATTAGCCTAATGAACTAGTTTAGTTAATTTAAATCTATTAATTAGTTAGGTGAATGACAGATGGGCCCCCTGCTCTGTTTGACCAGTCAACGCTCTGTTGACTGCTGATGTCATGGTGACATCAGGCTGACATCATAATTCCCTTTCTAAATTAAAAATAATTCTAGAAAATGCTTTAATCTTTGAAAATCATATAAAATAAACCGTAGCTCGGATGAAAATGTTTTCTACATGAAAGTTGCTCAGAAAAATCCAAAGAATCTGAATACGCGGTCCGTTCGTCTGTCACATGCCCCTAGCATGACGAACATGGAACATTCCCCCTCCAGTCATCTGTCTGACACACGTCCGGAACCGGGAAAACTTTCCCGGATGTTTCCCCCTTTCGCCGGTATCACCTCCTACTGCGTTAGGTCACACCCGGCACATCTTATTGCCATGTTATGCTTTGTGGTGCTATGTTTTCTTTATATTTACTGTTTCTCCCCCCTCTTCTCTCCGGTAGACCCCGAGGCCTATGCTGCCCTTGTGATTGACTACGTCGACGACGATCCCCCTCCTTGCCAGAGCAACCAGGCAAGCAAACCCCCCTTGAGCATTCCGATATCACCCATTTCTTTCCCTCTCATGCTTGCATTAGAACTGCTACTACTTTCTGTATGATCCTACTCTGATGCATAGCCTGTTGTTGTTACCTGCTTTCATACCTTACCTGCTTATCCTAAACTGCTTAGTATAGGATGGTTAGTGATCCATCAGTGACCCCACCTTGTCTCAGTTGCCCCGCTTTATGTTTGATGACTCGATCAGCACGATCTACGTCCAGGCCCCGACACTGCAGAGCTACAATCGAGTGCCGAGGGTGAGACCTCTTCAACACTTCTGTTGTTAACCTGTAGTGTAGTTATTTGGTCGTGGTCATCGAGGGTGTTTTCCTCCTTAACCACTTCCGATACGGCTCTGTCGTACAACCCCTCAAGTGTGAACCTCGAGGGTGGATCCTCTTACGTTCACCTTGATGATTACATCGAGTGGAATTCACCGGGGGTGATTCCTCGGGGTTTTTCCCTTGCTGTTTGGACACACGGATACTTGGACTTTACCCCTGATACTTGAAAAGATGGGTCGACCCTGAGGGGTACCCGCGCGAGCTTAATTGCGAGTGATGTGGAGACGGGTTGACCTGGAAGGTGCCCGCGAGATACTTACGAGGCGTGGCCGGGCATTCTTAGCCCTTGCCGCAAGTACTCGAGACGGGGCGACGGGGTCACATCGATCGTGAGCCTCTGCTCATTACCGTGCATTCCTAATCCACTACGATTTGGATATTTGATCCGAGGGGCCTCTGGCTTGATAGCACTAACCATCATGTGGGCATAGTATGGGCGTTCTGCGTCGTATACATCAGCCGAAGCTTAATAGACGTCAGCGACTGAGCGGCGCGCGCCGGGTTGGACTGGAAAGCACCTACCTTATTGAAGGAGGTAGCTAGGTCTGCTCACCGGCCGCGTTCGCAACGTGCAGAAGTTCCCGGGGAGATGGCCTATGACCCATGGGGGCATAGGTTTAGTCCGGCGTGCTGGCCTCTCTATTAAGCCTAGGTCGGGTTGCGGCGTATTGTTTGGCCGAGGCCGGGCATGACCCAGGAAAGTGTGTCCGGCCGGAGTTAATCGAGCATGGTGGGTAAGTTGGTGCACCCCTGCAGGGAAGAAAACATCTATCGATAGCCTGTCCTACGGTAGCGGACACTTGGAGTTGTATCTCGATCGATACAAGTAGAACTGGATACTTGAGATGAGACATGGAGATGAGACTTGGATATGAGATGATAACTGGATAGTATGGCTCTAGGATTGCTTTCTCGCAGGGAGTCGAGAAAGGATCTCTGGCCGAGGTTGATAACATTAGTGCCACTTTACTTTATGCTACTCTACTCCCTCCTATTGCTGCAAGTTGGTGGTTTCCAGAAGATGCTAGTCTTCGATAGGCTAGGCTTTCCCCTTACCTTCTGGCATTCTGCAGTTTAGTCCATAGATACAACCCATTCCTTTGATACAGATGCATACTTAGTTTAGATCTGATGTAAGTCTTGCGAGTACTTTGGATGAGTACTCACGGTTGCTTTGCTACTTCTTTTCCCCCATACCCGATTTTTGCGACCAGATGACGGAGCCCAGGAGCCAGACGACGCCACTGATGACTACTACTACCCGGAGGATGCCTACTACTACGTGAAGACCGCCGATGACTAGGAGTAGTTAGGAGGCTCCCAGGCAGGAGGCTTGCCTTTTTGATCATTGTTGCTTTTGTGCTAGCCTTCTTAAGGCAATCTTGTTTAACTCATGTTTGTACTCAGATATTGTTGCTTCCGCTGACTCTTGTGTTTTCGAGCTTATGTATTCGATCCCTCGAGGCCCTTGGCTTGTAATATAAAGCTTGTATTATTTTAATTTGTGTCTAGAGTTGTGTTGTGATATCTTCCCGTGAGTCCTTGATCTTGATCGTACACATTTGCATGTATGATTAGTGTACGGTCAAATCGGGGGTGTCACAAGTTGGTATCAGAGCCGACTGCCTGTAGGTAGCCCCCTTTCCAACTCCTTGGCCGAAGTTGAGTCTAGTCACTGAAAAACTTTTACTAACATGGCTGTGTGGCTTACGGGCCCACGTCGCCAATTGGGTGGTATTAGTATCTTTTATTCCTCATCTATACTCTGGGATTCTGATCTCTCTTCTATTCAGGTTAAACATTTTACTAACTCTGACATTAGGTTCTCGTACCCACTTCCTCCCGAAGAGCCCCGACATTACCGATGATCGCCTGCTTCGCCAGAAGATTCTGTGGATACTCCTTGATGTTTCTCGAGACTCTGTGCCCACTGCCTTACAGTTCCTGACCACCGGTAATCCTCATGAATAACCTCCTTGCCGCTTGTACCTTCATCCCCAGTTGCTCTTGTTGTTACAAGATACCCCTAGGACTCTCCGTTGTTCCGAGCATCCTTGTGCCTTCTGCTTTGCAGCTTCTTTTTGCACTAAGGATAATTCACTTAACCGGGGTCCGCTCATCCCCAGTTGTTCATATGCTTTTCAAAATACTTGTAAATACTATCTGATCTTCCGAGAATCCTCTTCAAACTATTGCTCTGCAATTACTTGTCTGCTTGCATTATGGATGCTTTCCATATGTGTAGCAATATTCATTAGTATCCTTTGACACCATCATTTTGATCCTATCGATTCAACATGTGTGTGAAAGCACGCAATCATCGGTTGATCCTTCTAAATTATCTTTCCGGCTCAAACGTCATTTTGAACAGGAGCTGGTTCTCAACCAATCTATTTGTCATCGATTGTGCCCCTAGGTCTATTCTACTTATCCATCCTTGATCAGAGCGTCTGCTTCTGATCCTCTGAATTGGAAATCATAATTCCTTTGCATTTAAGCTTTGGAATTATTAGATATTTCCAAAATCCGATGCCTCTGCATTATTTCTTCTTCTGATTGAATATCGATACTCACATCAACTCCGTTGTGGATCGCCGGATCCATTATTGGATTAAAATCTTACAGTGTCCTTCATATTCATTAAACTTGTGAGTTTTGCCCTGACACATAATGCCTTTGGTAAATTCTATCATTTGCTTTTGTCAACCATGCTCTTCTTTCGAGCTGGTATATTTTAATCTTGAAGTTAGTGGTATATGTTCCTAAGATACCCCTACGGGTTGAACCTATGCCTTCCCTAATCCGTGTGAACTCAAAAGAGATGTGAGTCATACTCTTCTAGTGCTTGATCAGATAAATCTTTCGCACCAAATTCTTCGAAAACGAGGAGTGAATGAAAGGTTATGCATTGAAGAAGTGGGAGTCGACCTTGAACCTTTGTGTTCATGCCCA
Organism: Triticum aestivum; assembly: GCF_018294505.1. Lineage (NCBI taxonomy): Eukaryota > Viridiplantae > Streptophyta > Magnoliopsida > Poales > Poaceae > Triticum > Triticum aestivum. Next base: position 591,008,821 of record NC_057806.1, on the reverse strand, counting down.
TGGAACCGATGTAGAACTTATCATGGAAGCTGCTCGTAAAAATAATTACCCCTTGTTATAAATTCATCTTGTATCGGTTGGTTTGATCATTCATAATCGTGGTTCCGACCATAGTTTCTCCTTAATTCCATTTCCCGGACAAGTTAAAATACTTGTCTCCTGCAAGTCATTTCACCTGTCCCACCTCTAATTTGATCTACCTTCAAGTATTGCCTCATGTTATCTCAATGATATTGTGTCATTGCACTACCTCTTGTAAATTCTTAATTGGAGTGATACTCCGTCACATCATTCCTAGCCTGATCGACTATATCATTATCATGCTAATTTAACTGTGCTACCTGGTCCTTATTCCCGAAGACAACTTTTCAATGATGAGCGAAGCTTACGTCGATCTTCCTCATTTTTTTATTGATTCACCTCGAACAACAAGCTTGATTTTGAGCTTGTGTCGTATCCGTGGTTCCAATAGCCTTTCGCTTCATCCTTCCTGTTGCTTGATGGCATCACTCCTCGATGGCATCTTCATAGAGCCTCTCGACAAATGCGTCATGATCAGCATCAACATTTTGACTTCTGTTGAAATGACAATTGAATTCATGGTGAGAAATACCATCCTTGACTGACGATGATTTGAGTTATCATCGACTACCCCCTTGTCTTCTTTCCAACACATGTTTGATCATGTCTTGGTTATACCTTGGACTCCTTGCTATTCCTGCAATTGTTCTTTGAGTATTTCTTGTGATCTTCGACTCCAACCCCTACTTGGAATTCCATGTTAATGCTACCTCGAAGCATGACTGAGGTATTCCGAATATCAACAAGAACATTGGAAGCACATTGTTGAATGTTTCTTGATCTAGTATCGAAACACCATTGTATGGGTAATATCATGATTTTTCCCTCGCCCCCTTCATCTAAATGCTTTTGAACTTGCTGACATATCATGTATATCCTGCTCCGCTTCCCCTTGGGAAGGATATACTCCAATTCTGGTGTGTGAACACATTTTCCTTTCCATTGGTCTGATTAATCCGATAATTTCATTTTCCTTTCCATTGGTTTGTTTAACCTTCTTGTGATCTATATGATATAAGAAGAAATAATTCTTGCTTATAAAACACCCCGTTGTACAACCTTGTCAGTGAGACCCTGTTACTATTGTTGTTGACATTTCGGTAACCACCGATGGACGCGAACCTTGATGATTGGTCCGCCTCGTTCAACGAGCAGGAATATGGTTCTCTTCGTCCCTCGCCCTTGGTACCAACGTTGTTGCCAACATAATTGACAGGCTATTCTCTGATATTCCTTGCTATCATGACTGTGCAAAATGAATAGCGCCTTTCCTTCTTTTAACCCACATGGTGGGCCCATAACCCACAGTTCCACATGATCGAAACCTGACGCTCCTGTACAACCTTAACGCCGAAATATTCTTTACACTTGGCTTCATATCATGTCACGAGCCACCTTCCGAATGATGATCTATTCCCGATGCTCTGAACCCCTTACTCACACTCTGTTCAGGTATCATTCGTTTGTCCATTCGGTTGAAACTTCTTATTGTACCTTCATATTTTGCTCTTGAAGTTTTCTTGAATTTCAACTTGAGAGATGCCTCTATGCCACATTCACAGACATAGTCCCCACGTACCTATCTTGTGTTGAGCTCCGTCCTCCCCGAGTCTTTCCCCTTACTCCACCTCTTAAATCTCGGGACAAGATTTCTTGTAGTGGAGGAGATTTGTAACACCTCCAGTGTCATGCTACAGTAATCCTCTATGATTAAGCTAATCATTTTGCTGAACAGTTCTTGATCACATTGGAATCATATCTCATTTCAAATTCCAACTCAAATTGAAATTCAAATATGAGGAGAAATAAAAGTTGTCCGAATCGGGGAGCTAAAAAGTACATAATATTGTAAATAATCCATGGTGAATTATGTTCAGGGAAGCAACATCATCTAAAGTCCCTAGATGACTCTAACAT